>NC_058052.1:4019232-4335482 GCF_020085105.1 Siniperca chuatsi | reverse complement strand
GGTGTAGGCAGATTGCTAGTGGGCTAGAGTGAAGGCTGGTTCTTCTGGGGACTGAGGACGTCCATGGCCCACTCAGGTATAGAGTTCCTCAGCCAAGGATTGGAGGACACTGTATAGTGTGCACCAGCTATGACTGTGTTTGTACTGATCATTGCTGGCCGTCCTTCAACACTTCCTCAAGGTCCAAGATTAATTCTACCGGTTCATCCGAATGAAAGTCAGCTGGGTCTATAATCAGATTGTACAGTCATAGTTAGTCAAGCCAGAAAACAGGGAATGCCCAGGAAGAGGACCCAAATGCAGACTAGCAGGCAGAGCTGGTGCAGATCACTATTAACAAAAAGGCTTATACTGGAGAAGGCAAGCAACACTAGCTCACAGCAGGTAAGCAGTCTCGAACAGAAGAATCAAAATCCAAAAATCCACAAATAAAAGTACAGTAAAGTACAGGGAAAAAATAAACCATGACACTTGACAGAGGTGGAACAATGATCTGACACAGAGCAAAGCAAGAACACAGACTAAATACACTCAGGTAGGGGAGACAACGAGACACAGGTGGAATCAACTGACAGGTGAAAACAGTGAAAGCAATCAAAGACAGGAAACAAAACTACCAGACACGAGAGAGGGATATATTACAAAATAAAACAGGAAAAAACCCAAAACCATGACACTGCGTATAGTCTGAATGTGTTTCAGTGACAATGTTTAAATTTACTATATTTTTGAAGTCTTCTTTTCCTTTCGGCTGTTCCCTTTCAGGGGTCGCCACAGTGAATCATGTGCCTCCATCTAACCCTGTCTTCTGCATCCTCTTCACTCACACCAATTAACTTCATGTCCTCTCTCACTACATCCATAAATCTCCTCTTTGGTCTTCCTCTAGACCTCCTGCCTGGCAGCTCCAACCTCAGCATCCTTCTACCAATATATTCACAGTCTCTCCTCTGAACATGTCCAAACCACCTCAATCTGGTCTCTCTGACTTTATCTCCAAAACATCTAACATGAGCTGTCCCTCTGATGTACTCATTCCTGATCCTGTCCATCCTCGTCACTCCCAGAGAGAACCTCAACATCTTAAGCTCTGCTACCTCCAGCTCTGCCTCTTGTCTTTTCTTCAGTGCCACTGTCTCTAAGCTGTCCAACATCGCTGGTCTCACCACCGTCTTGAACACCTTTCCTTTCATTCTTGCTGATACTCTTATCACACAACACACCTGACACTTTTCTCCACCCTTTCCAACCTGTTTGCACTCGCCTCTTCACCTCTTTTCCACAGTCTCCATTGCTCTGAACCGTTGACCCTAAGTACTTAAAGTCCTGCACCTTCTTCACCTCTGCTCCCTGTAACCTCACCGTTCCACCTGGGTCCCTCTCATTGACGCACATGTATTCTGTCTTACTGCAGCTAAGCTTCATTCCTCTGTTTTCCAGAACAGACCTCCATCTCTCTAGATTTTCCTCCACCTGCTCCCTGGTCTCACTACAAATCACAATGTCATCCGCAAACATCATAGTCCATGGAGATTCCTGTCTAACCTCATCTGTCAGCCTGTCCATCACCAGAGCAAACAAGAAGGGGCTCAGAACCGATCCTTGATGCAGACCCATCTCCACCTTGAACTCCTCTGTCACACCTACAGCACACCTCACCATGGTCTTACAGCTTTCATACATGTCCTGCACCACAGCTCCTCTCTCGGCACCCTGTCATACGCTTTCTCTAAATCTACGAAGACACAATGCAACTCCCTATGACCTTCTCTGTACTTCTCCATCAGCATCCTCAAAGCAAATACTGCATCTGTTGTACTCTTTCTAGGCATGAAACCATATTGCTGCTCACAAATGCTCACCTCTGCCCTTAGCCTAGCTTCCACTACTCTTTCCCACAACTTCATTGTATGATTCATCAGCTTTATTCCTCTGTAGTTGCCACAGCTCTGCACATCTCCCTTGTTCTTAAAAATTGGCACTAGTACACTTCTCCTCCATTCCTCGGGCATCCTCTCACTCTCCAAGATCTTGTTAAACAAACTAGTCAGAAACTCTACTGCGACCTCTCCTAGACACTTCCATACCTCCACAGGTATGTCATCAGGACCAACTGCCTTCCCACTCTTCATCCTCTTCAACGTCCTCCTCACTTCACTCTTGCTAATCTTTGCTACTTCCTGCTCCACACCAGTTACCTCTTCTACTCTTCATTCCCTTTCATTTTCCTCATTCATCAACTCTTCAAAGTACTCCTTCCATCTTCCCATCACACTCCTGGCACCTGTCAATACATTTCCATCCTTATCTTTAATTACCCTAACCTGCTGCACATCCTTCCCATCTCTATCTCTTTGTCTGGCCAACCTGTACATATCCACCTCTCCCTCTTTAGTGTCCAACCTAGCATACAAGTCCTCATATGCTCTTTGTTTGGCCTTTGCCACCTCTACCTTCACCTTACGCTGCATCTCCCTGTACTCCTGTCTACTCTCTTCAGTCCTCTCAGTGTCCCACTTCTTCTTAGCTAACCTCTTTCTCTGTATACAGTCCTGAACTTCCTCGTTCCACCACCAAGTCTCCTTGTCCACTTTCCTCTTTCCAGATGACAAACCGAGTACCCTCCTGCCTGTCTCCCTGATCACAGTAGCTGTAGTGGTCCAGTCATCTGGGATGACTCGTCTGTCTCAGCTCCTCCCTGAAAACTACACGACATTCTTCCTTTTTCAACTTCCACCACTTCGTCCTCTGCTCTGCATTTGTCCTCTTCATCTTCCTCACCACCAGAGACATTTTACACACTACCATCCTGTGTTGTCTGGCTACACTCTCCCCTACCACTACTTTACAGTCACTGGTCTCTTTCAGATTACAACGTCTACACAATATGTAGTCCACCTGAGTGCTTCTACCTCCGCTCTTATATGTCACCCTATGTTCTTGCCTCTTCTGGAAGAAAGTTTTCACTACAGCCATTTCCATCCTCTTTGCAAAGTCTACCATCATCTGCCCTTCTGTGTTCCTGTCCTGAAGACCAAACCTGCCCATAACATTCTCATCACCTCTGTTCAATTCACCTACATGCCCATTGAAATCACCACTCTCTCACCTCTGGGGATGCTCTGCATCACTTCATCTAACTCACTCCAGAATTTCTCCTTCTCTTCTAACTCACATCCTACCCATGGGGCATAACCACTCACAACATTGAACATCACCCCTTCAATTTCCAGCTTCAGACTCATCAACCTGTCTGATACTCTTTTCACCTCTAGAACATTCCTCACAAACTCCTCTTTCAGGATAACTTCTACTCCGTTTCTCTTCCTATCTGACCCATGGTAGAACAACTTGAACCCTGCTCCTAAGCTTCTAGCCTTGCTACCTTTCCACCTGGTCTCCTGGACACACAGTATGTCCACCTTCCTTCTCTGCATCATGTCAATCAACTCTCTAGCCTTCCCTGTCATAGTCCCAACTTTCAAAGTCCCTACTGTCAGTTCTACATTCTTAGCTTTCCTCTTCTCTCTCTGCCTACGAACACACCTTCCTCCTCTCCTTCTTTGTCTTTGACCAACAGTAGTCCAATTTCCACCGGTACCCTGTAGGTCAACAGCACTGGTGGCGGTCGTTGTTATCCCGGGCCCCGACCGATCCGGTATGGAAGTCATTTTCACAATTCGCATTTTTAATTTGGCATGTGTTTTATGTCGGATGCCCTTCCTGACACAACCCTCTGCATTTATCCAGACTTGGGACTGGCACAAGAAGACACTGGCTTGTGCCCACCTTGTGGTTGCATTGTTACTATATTTTTTGAAGTAGCTGAAATAAAGCCACTGAATGCTGTTGATCCAAATAAAATTTAAAATCTACTGTATTTTAACCTCAACGCCTTTTCAAGTGCAAATCACTAAACATAATATTACTGGATCAGATTATGCACTTACAATCATATCTCTATGTCTTTGATGTATGTTTTGTTTTTAATCTGGACAAACAGATTCCACCACCTTATCATCTATCAAGGAAATGTAAGTCTGGTAAATGAATTACTTAATGGAAAACACTTAATAAAACTTTATTGTGTTAACTTATTGACACTTTTCCTCACTCTGAGTCATATCTTTATGTCCTCTGGATTAAAATGGAGGCTCTGCCTTTTATTTATGTGTTGCTACGGTGAATTGTAGTATCGGAGCTCCATTGATAATGGCTTTCTTCATTCACCACGCACAAGCTTAACTCAGTGTGAACATAGTGAACAAGTGTGGCATAGTCAGGCTATATCCTTAAGTCTTAATCTTAAGACCTAAGCTCCCGCTACCGTGTGAACTGCATATTTTTTTAAACCCTGCACTCTTAGAATTAAGAGAGCCTCAATGAACTTTGGGGATATTCAAGGAACCTTGTTTGCTTTGAGGGTTCCTGGAGGAACCTTTAACAGCTCAATTTAGAGGTGAAGTTACTGAAGGATCTTTTTCAAAATTCATTAATGAGGCTACAGAAAGCCTTCCTGCTCCGAAAAAGAATATTAGCCATTTTATAATTGTTGTTTCTTGAAATCATTTTGTAAAGATACAGTCCTACTTAACTTAAGCTAGGTACTGATATTCAAGTGTCCTAGCAAAAGAATGAAAAAAAAAAAAAACGCTTCAGTGATATTCTTCCCTGCCTTAAAAAACAGCACAGACCTGATGGTTTCTGGTCTTAGCTGGTGCTAGGCTGGTTTAGTTGGTTTACTAGGCTGGACAAGCTGGTCAGGCTGGTCTTGCTGGTTTGTCAGTATAGTTGGCCAGCTTGCTATGGCTGGTCACCCAGTCAGGCTAAACTGGTGTCTCAGTTTAATCTTTATTAAATTAACTGACCCAGGACCATAGACTGTATGCCCTGGACTGAGACAGCAGTTAACTGTGCATTGCAACTTGTAGTAGAAAATCCTAGCTCTCAAATCATCATGGACCTTTAAACCATGAAATTATTTTATCACACTTTAGGACAAACACCTTTATGGATGCATGTGTGTCCCAGCAGGCACGCACACACACACACACACACACACACACACACACACACACACACTATGGTTACTATGGTTTTATGGATAATATTTACACAGCATTCTACATTACAACCATAGCTATCAAACTGTTGCCAACTGCTTGCGGACCTGACCACATCACTGTCGTGCCAATATTAACGTTAAAGCACACCCTCTCGTGTAATATTGCATAATTACTATTCCTATAGTGTTAACTAATGTTAGCAACAATGCTAATGGCCGTGTAGTCACTAATGGTAACTTTAACTAGCTTTTATGTCAACTGTGTTAATGTTTAATGTTTTTTTCCCACTAAATAAGAAACATTGTCTTGTTCACTCACTAACTCAGTTACCTTAACATCATTGTAAAGCTAGAAAATGTAGAAGCCAACCTGTTATTTTAAACAGCAACCAGCTATTAGCTACTCATAATAGGAATGTGTTATAAAGGCCTTAACATCAGTCCTAACTCAAGGAAGTCAGAAGTGTGTGTGTGTGTGTGATCAGCTTTGACATCAGCCTACTCAGAAATCATCCACCCGCCACCCACCCAAACAAATTACTTTCTCCGATTTAGAGACCTGCACCCACATGAACATTTCTCTCCACCTGTACCTGTCCCTGGCAGCACGAGCTTTCCAGGTGATTTCTTTATTGTGTATTGTATTGATGTATGAGCATTTTCTTTAACGATTTACTTTAATGATTAGAGAGGCTGATGTCAGTCATTTTAAAAGTTTCCATGCGCACAAATGTCAAAGCAAATATCATGGGATATTTAAGCAGCAAAACTAAAAACTGTAGTTATAAACTTGACAGGACAGAGGAAACTCTCCAGAGGAAACAGAATTAAACTTGTAGCTTCTATGAAATACATTTTACATCAGGTTTTCAGTCATAGTCATCTGTTTTCAGAATCAAGACGTTTCGGCTCTCATCCGGAAGTCATTCTCAATTGTGACTGTCGATAGAACACTCCTGGACGAATGAGGGACTACACCGTCCTATATTGTTTGATGGCTACAGCAGTGGGGTCGCAAACTAAAGGAAATGCAGCAAGTTTAACATAATTATATTATTCCCAAAAGGGGCTTTAGACAGAAAGGTACACGTTATATATTGTTGATCATATCAAACACACACCTGTTGGCTAATTCCCGGTGGTAACAGCCAGTTGCCAGAAACCTCAGAGTGGTTAGTAGCCTACTTGTATTTCAGGGATGGCGCGGTTCCGTCGGGTTGGTCTATCTAATGCTGGACCCAGTTCAGCACATAGATCCAAGGACACGGCTCTAGGGAATCTAAATCAGCGTAGGCCTATTAGCCAGTCATCAACATGGGCCAGGAAATCTTTGTGGTCCCTGAACACTACTTCCCTCCCAATCCTTCCATTTGCGTTGTCCTCTGCAGTGCCAGCGCATCCATCATGCACCATTACGCACAAGTGTCACCGTAGTATTTCTATGTTTACAGCAATCATACTGATTACTTCACACCTTGCCAAAATGATCGTATTATTCAGTGGTATCCCCACCCTCATTTGAAGGTGGAAGTTTGACAGGTGAACACATTTATTTATGTTGGTTTTGTTATGCTTGGCCTGTATTATGATGAGGACTGATAATAAGGATATGGAGTGTATCGCCTGTGCGAGAGCTGGCACTGGCTTTATTTCCAGACTTTGCTAATTTACACAATCCATTTGTGCAGGTGGTGAAGATGTGCTGGGGGATTCGAGGTGAGAAGGAAAAGTATGTGTGCGATGTGTGTCTCCATTGTGCTCTGTGCGCCTGACAGCACAGTTGTGTTCACTGCAGCGATTTTACACACAAAAACTATATAACATGTCGCCAAATGCTTGCTCATGATGGGATTTGTTGGGTCTCTGTAATTAATATTATAAAGAGTACGGTCTAGATCTGCTCTATAGGAAAAGTGCAATGAGATAACTTCTGTTATGAATTGGCGCTATATAAATAAAATTTGATTGAATTGAACATAACTGAAATTGTACTTTGTGATATATGCACAGTATTTAAAGATATTATTAAAAACTACTGACACTCTGTTCTGCAATTCTTTAATGCTATTTGATGTACTACAACTGATGATGATGATCAGTTACAATCTGGCCATCTCCTCTGCGCTCCCGGGGTGGGGAATGTGTTGGTAAAACACCACTGATGACATACTGAGCTGACTTTTGAGTTGGCTTATATATTTTACAATTGAAAGGTGCTAAAGGAACAGTTATGGTTCACTACAAGCGCAAGTACAAACAACATTGCTGGTTTGAATGTTTATGATAATGTGAATCTATAATTAACATTTGATATTAATTATATTATTATAATTGAATGTGTAAGAGGCATCATTATGCAATCTGGCTTCAATTCACCACCTCACCATCTGCGTAGCCAAATTCCCCTGTCTCCAAAATGTGCATACGCATGGGTCAGAGTTTAAGTTACATGTGCACACATTCTCCCATCAGGTTTGTTTTAACAGATCACAACTTTTGCCTGGGAAGTTGCTTACGTCTCTTTCAGGCCCTGTTTTGTGGTTATAAATGAGACCCCTGGACTGTGTGTGTGACCTTTTTATGTGTAGAAGAACACAGACCTTTAATTAACGTTAGATCCTGACCGATCTTGTCGGCATGTAGGAAGATTTAAATAATCAATGAAGTTACGCTGCTGTGTAAATGCAGCGTCTCTCTTAATGGGGAGAGCTTCTCCCTATTTCACCCACCCGCAACCTGGCCCCGGACCTGGCCCCGGATATAACTGTGATCCGTGCATCACTAGCATGTAGCCTATGGACGCTAGAACATGCTAACGTCAAGTTCAACAGGCCAACCTGCATAATAAACAGTAAAGCAACATAAAAATTGCAAAACTTAGAGCTTCCTAGTTTAAAGTTGGTAATGTTATTGGTCCATCCTTGAGCTTCAGTTTTGAAGCAAATCCTGGTTTGTAAATGAACATTACTGGCCCTCCTTGAGAATCCAATCCAAAGCAAAATGCTTAGCGCACACATTTAAGAGTTTTACAGTTGTTGTAGGGACATTAACCTAAAAAAGTTTATCCACTAGGTCTTTGCTTCCTCTGGTGGTGGGAGTAGATGAAGACTTTTGTGTTGATTTTTGCAGCCAACAACAGAGAAATTGGCGTGCTTTGCTTGCTTCCAAAACTTTGCGTTACCAGAGTCAGTGTTAGCAAGGAAATTCAATTTATTTATATAGCGCCACTTCATAACAGAAATTATCTTGAGTTGGTTATGTGTGAACTTTTGCTTATGTGGTGTGTGTATGTTGTTCACCGTAATGGTGAGGAACCCCAAAAAGTTACTCGAGGCTCTATTACTTCTAACAGTGTGGTGGTGAATTGAATCCATATGTGCACGTGATTAAGTGCGTGTGTATGTACGCGTGATTAAGGCCATGGCATCAAGAGCTGCTGTAGTTTCATCTGTCCACACTTTAACTCTTTTTTTATGGTTTGACCCTTTTAATCAGTTGGCAGTAAGTAGGCAGAAGAAGCAGGGAAATATGCTCTGATTGATCAAAATGAGGGAGGGAGGGCTTTGTAGCTGCCAGAAGTGTTCGTGTACACATGGTCCAGGGTATTGCTTCGCCTGGTGAGGGTGTGGACATGCTGGTGAAATTTAGATAAAACAGTTCTGAGGTCTGTTTGATTAAAATCACCAGGTACAAAAAATATACCATCAGGTTGTTTTGTCATGTGACTGTTGATGACCTCATACAGTTCCTGTAATGCATTTTTGTTTTGTTTTTTAATCTGGTGAAATGTAAACAGCAGCAACAAAAACACTGGTGAACTCTTATCTGAGACCTATCTGCTCTAGTAAAATTAAAGGAAAATCCACACAGAATATTACATTTTATGATACTCAACACTTTTTAAGCATTTGAGAACCATCAATGTAGGGAACCCTGAAATGTCTTGTGTACAATAGCAATAAAAGAGGTTAAGGCTGCAGAACCACTTCCTGCTACTATATAGAACCCTTTTAAGAGTGTTGGTGCAGCCATTTGCCTTGGCAGATGTATTTTGAGGTCCTTATTTCAAAGTCCAAATGAACCATGCCTACAGTGATACATGATATAGTCCAAGAGAGGAAGAATTAGATTTAGTAATAGACAAAGAAAGTGATCAGAGGCTGGGGAATGGATTTAAAAACAACATTATGCAGCCTCCTAAGTGAACAGGACAGCAAACAAGAAAAAAACCCACCTCAGCTACACATGACTGTTTGAAGCGCTTGGTGTTGCCTAGGAGAAGCTTATCTATTGTCACGGCAATGAGCAGCAGGAATGTAATTCGACATTACATGAGGTCGGACACTGGCTGCTTACTGGTGTGACACATCTGTGACATGCTTCGAATTAACATGCAATGGTGTCAATTAAAAGCATGAAATGCACTTAGGGGAAGCTTGAATGTTTTCCCTGCGCCCAAAACAGCCTGAGACAAAGTGACTGAGGACGTATGATGGGTTTCTATCACACTGTTTACATGAAGTGTGTGCCGAGGTGACAATTAGCACCATGTGCAAATTCTTGTTGGATGGCAGTTCACACATTGTATGATCTCTATAAAATGCAACAGAAGTGAGGTTGTAATGAAAAAATTAGCAGCTGCACCTCTGGTTTGATTACAGCCACCTATTAGTTTCCTGCCAAGAGTGGAAATACTTTGAAGTAACAGACAAGAGCGTGCACATTTCCTCAGCCTTGTCACCAATATTTCACCGTCACCGTGTGACTGCGGATTTGCTCTTTCATCACACTAAACAGTGGTGGTGTTTGTACAGTGATATTCTATTTTTACCACATCATATTGTTGTCTTGCTGCGTATCAGCTCACAACTGGGACTCACATGAGTGTGGAATTGTGTCTCAGCTTGACGTACTGAAAACAAACAACAACAAAGGTAGTTCAAGGGATGGATAATGTCGGACGAAGGAGGCAACGTAATATGTGAGGTGGAGTGTGTGTGTGTGTCTGTGTCTGTGTGTTCACCCCCTACGCAACAGTCTCACACCGTCTCAACTTCTGCTGCTCATCGTTGGTGGTGTAATAACAATATCACTCATCTCATATCCTCGGCTTACTTTGCTTCCCCCGCCCCCGCCAACGCCACCGCCTCCTCTCTCCACATTTATCATATTCATTTGATATTCAGAAATAAATGTAGCAGAAAGAGAATAATGCACCTCCTGTATGCGGCGTTCATTACAGATACATTTACATGGGGGTTTGCCTTCATGGTTTCAAATGGAGCACTGTTCACTGGTGTTCTTCACATTTGTTGAGAAGGGGGGGTAGTTCTGTTCTATTCACATTAGCGCTATCAGTGAGCGATGATAAATGGGTCGATCTATCCATCTCTGCTGTCACATTCATAACATAAATTTGGCCTTCATCAAGGGAATCAACCAGGGCGCTGTAATATCCGCAACATGTATCCATCAAGTCTAACTTGAGACATATCAAAACGCTATAGCGAATATACCTGAGTGAATAATATTTCACCCATGATAATGCAGCAAATACCCCCTGAAAAAATCAGCATTTTTCCGTCTCAGCTGCAGAGGAGGTGGGCTACTGATCATATTCAATCTGGAGGCGATCATGTAAATAGCCCTCCATCTTGGGAAGGCGATATGCAAAGCAGCCCATCTCCCCTGTGTCAGGATCAGATTAATGGAAACCTAAAAGTGGGAATTACGGCCCTTATCCGTCGCGGCATTCCGGGAAGAGGCCAGGATACAGGCCCTGGGGGAATTTGCCTGGTTCAAAGCCCATTCCTCTGGTTAAGGAACTCGCTAAGATCCATGCACCAAGGTGAAGGGTAATTTCCTTTGATATTCAGCAATGTATTACTGTATATAGTGTGCAAGCTGCATGCCCCACTGGCTCTGAGTGCATGTGTGAATGTGTATGCAAGTGTGTTACCTGCAAATGTATGCGCACACAGACAGCCGCGCAAACAAGCCATAGCAGTAAACAGCATTATAAAGAGTGGACGTAGCACTGCATAATCATGATCTTATGGTAAAACCAATAGATTTGTGTCAAGACTGTTCACCTCGCCAGCCACAAAATAATCAACCTCTAAAGTATGACTGCATGACTACAGGTTGGAGGATAGACCACAGCCTCAGTTATATCCAAATGAGCTGGGATTTGATGCTAGTTAGTCTATTAGCCATGGCCCACTTAAAAGTGCAACAAAAACAGTACCACTGAAAGCATGAATAAGCACCACATATAACCCATAACTGCATCTTAACTGCAAAACAAAACACCCTAAACATGTAACCCGCAGCAGTGAATTTCCTCAAACAAGTTCTGACAGATCACCAGAGAAGAAAGGACAACTATATATATATATATATATATATATATATATATATATATATATAGATAGATAGATGTGTGTGTGTGTGTATGTATAGTGTGTGTGTTATTCAGAATTCAACAAAATGAGTGGTCTTGGCATAACCAATATCAAAGGCCAGTTTTCATCAGGCTTGATCCTTGGGGTTGGTGGCTTTGTGTGCTTTGTGTGGATATGACAACAAGCCCAAATCTATTACCTGGAGCTCGGTGTCTCTGTCTTATCGAGGCTGCCCACAGTGTGAGGCTCTGCAATTGCACCGCCACCTGATTTGAAGGTGCTCGCAGAGGATTGGTAATATGGAATAAAACCGCTCATGCACACACATCACGCACAGACATATGCACAAACAAAGCTCACACTTCATACTCCGGTAAACTCCACCGGCTTATGTATAATAACAAAAGAAAAGGCAGCAGTTGGATTTCATTTGTGGATGAAGTGGAATTACAAGAGGCTATCCAAATAACTCCTTCTACTATGTCATATATGTCTTTTTTCCTCTTTTCTTCACTCTTTCTCTTTCATGCCACCTCATTCATACTGATTGTCTCTCTCCTGTCTCTCGCCAACGTTCCTCCACCCCTTTCTCTCGCTCTCTCCTTCCCTCCGTCGGCCTCTTTACTATTCATTGAGATCCAATCGAGTGTTTGGCACTCCTCCAGCCTTGCTTAAATTTGAATAATACATGACCTGGCCTAGCGGTGACATCACCAGCACATACACATACTGTACATACACATAAACAATCTGACCAGAAAAGTAGAGGAGGAATCTTTTTGTATATACACTCTGGATGCACAGCTGCTCACAATCTATACTGTCAACAATTTATCAACCAGGGGCCGAGTTGCACTGCCAGTGTGTCGTGCGTGTGTTTCTGTGCATATTCCTGGTGTATTTTCCAGTATGAGCACCCTTGCGTGGATATTTTTCTATTTTTAAGTATAAAAGCTTGAACTGTGTGTTTGCACACCTGTGTGTCTATCTGATGTGTGTGTGTGTGTGTGTGTGTGTGTGTGTGTGTGTGATGCAGTCACAGCATCTGACTCCTCTCTGCTCCCCAACATTAGCGCAGACAAGAGAATCAGTGGACTATTGAATGCAATTACAGTCTGCGGGCCAGACAATAAAGATTGATAGTGCTTTCGGCTTTTATCACACACCAAACATACCAGAGGTTAAAGCCTGCGAGTCTTGAGCTGCCAGCATACTAATAATGATTGAAAATATGCCACCAGAGTGAGGAGGTATACATAAGAAAAAAATACAGGAATGCATAAAGCAAAGGGGTGATATTTGTGGGCCACTTTGCATTTCACAATGATCAAACCATGAAGGAATATGACGGATTTTTGGTACGTGTCTGTTTTTCAGGTGATGCTGAGTGTAGTGTTTTCGTTAATGAAAACTGTGACAAAATATTTGTTAATTACCTTTTTTCCATGATGAAGATGAGACTTTGTTGAGACAAAACACACTTTATTAAACAAAAACGTGACTAAAATTCCTTATAACATCACAAATAAACAGTACTACAAAGGATTTTTGTTTAATAAAAAGAGGAGACAAAATCCACAACTTCTTTTCCTGCACACCTGGGTCACCTTCCCCGTTACACATCTGTAGTGCAGTGCCAACAGTGCTAGAGCCTGAAACCTAGCTGCATCCTACGGCCTCAGGAGCTTTGCTAAGTGAGAAGATGATGGAAAAATAAGTAATAGCAACAGCGGGGCTTGGCAGAAAAAACAACAACACAGTTTTATATTTGGACCAACAGTTATCAGAGAAATAAAAAGCGATGTGTAATGTGTAGATGTTACAGACCTGCTGACGTGCTGCGGTAAGCGTATCGTCTCATTTCCGGTTGCTGTTGCTTGTGTGTTAAGGCATTTCAGACACAACGCGACAACGGCACCACTGTACTCTGAAACCTATTATTTCCAATGGCTTGCACAGCGCCAGCTTTTCAACTAGATTGAACTTTGGGTGCAGAGTGCACTGTATTTTGCTGCTCTAGCCCAACCCAGTTAATTTTGTTAGATTCTTCATTACAGCAGCTAATTATCCAGTAAATATATTTAAACTTAAACTAGTTCTGCCCGAGCACTCATAGCTCTCTCCTAATTTTAGTGACTTTGTCACTAATACCACAGTTGTTTACACGCTATTCAGTTTTGCTAGCTACCGTACTTTAGCTTAGCAGTTAGTGATGGCTTCTCTCTCTCTCCCTCTCACTCTCCTGTTCTCTCTTGCTTGGTGTGTCAAATATTTAGCTATTTCTCTGCCTCCTTTAGTGATAATGGTACATGTAATAAATTGGAGGCAAGGCTTGCGTTGGAGGCAAGGTTTAGTGAATTGGAAACACGGCTCCACACCATTGAAACTCAATCCATGGTTAGCTGTTGTAGTTAGCCAACCCCCAGTAGCTGGTGCGGACAGACCACATGTAGCTCCTGTTGTCCCCTGGCAGCTCCCGAGCAGCCGGGCAGCCAGGGAGGCTGGGTGAGTGTCCGAAGGAAGCATAGCCCTAAGCAGAAGCCCACGGTTCACCACAAACCAGTTTACGTTTCTCCACTCACGGACACACCCACTGAGAAACCAAGTGTGATTATTGGTAGCTCATGTTTCTCAAGATAGACCTTGACTCATTTCTAATTTGAATTTTTTGTAGGGGTCAGGGGAGGGCTATTTGTCCAAGCACATCTAGGATGGTGCACTTTGGCTTACTGGATGGTTGGTTGATGTAAGATACGAGCTAATGTTGGGATTCAGGTAGGGCAGGTTTGATTATTAGCAAAAATATATTTATAAAGATATTAATGATATTGATATATCAAAAATATTCACATGGATTAATAATTATGAGGCATCAGCCTGGAATCAGGGAACAATAACCAAACGTGAAAAACAGTCTCAAAGGTGGCTGTCCATGCTTTAGAATGGAGGGTGTCTAGGTGGCTGGATTTAAGGTGATTAATAAATTTGAGCGCTCTCTTTTGAATGTTAATTATGAGTAGGTATCTGCCTAATTCTGCTCTATATGCATTTGTGGGTGTTTTTCTGTGTACGTGTAAAATGTATCTGCAGAATTCTGCATGTAACAATTCTATTGGATGTTTGGCCCAACAGGTATAACTATGATGATTGAGTGGACCCCATACTTCACTACCATACAGCGCAATGGGCTGAATGACACTATCAAATATTTTAAGCCAGATTTTAATTGGAATTTGGAAATTCTGAAATTTTCTCTTAATTGCATTCAGAGCTCTTCAAGTTTTTTTCTTTTAGTGCATTCACTGCCAAGTTGAAACTGTTGATGTTATGGTTATACCAAGGTAGGTATAATTTATACTATGTTCAATGATATGATTATTTATGGTAAACTGATTTGTTCTCCTGACATCTAGGGCATTTTTGAAAAATTATGACATTAGTTTCCTTCATATTTACTGCCAGTGCCCAGTTCTGACAGTACTGTTCTACTATGTCCAGCTGTAGGAGACAGTAGAACAAGGTCATCAGCGTAAAACAGAGTCTTCAGCTCTCTATCTAGGAGGGAGAGGCCAGGAGCAGCACAATGATCCAACTGGATATTGGACTATTAACATCACTGCAATACTTGAAATACTTGTGCAATATTCTCTGTTTAATACTACTGTGCAATGTACTCTGTTTTCAGATATTTATTTATGCAATAGTCACCGTCTCATAATAACCTCTCATAACTCATTATTGCACTATTACTTATTACTTATATCATTACATTGTATTATTATACTGTGCATACTTGTCAACCTATCAACCTCTAAATCCATGTTTGTACTTACACTTATTTAGCTTTTATACTTATACTCACTTGGTACTTTACACGCACGGTACTTTATCTTACTAATTCTTACTATGTTGCTAATTTATCTTACCTGTATTATAGTGTATTATATTTTGATTTGCTTAGTACTTCTATTCCTGTGTGCATTGACGTGATAGTGAGCAGCTGTAACAAAAGAGTTTCCCCTCGGGGATCAATAAAGGATTTCTGATTCTGTACAGCAAGTTCATTTATATACACATTAAATAAAGCCAGGCTTAAATTGCAGCCCTGACGCAAACCTCTTCCCTGGGTGAAGAATTCAGTTTGTCTCCAATTTTAAACGCACACCTATTTTCCAAATACATTGATTTAACCAGATCATACATTTTGCCCCAATTTAGAAGTCTGTAGTAGAGCCCTTCATGTCAAATAGAGCTGAAAGCTTTCCTGAACTCAATAAAACAAGTGAATAGCTTACCATTTTGTGTTTGGTGTACATGTTTGTTGATTAAAGGATGAAGGGTATATACATGGTCAGTGGTGCAGTGTTTTGGGAGAAAGCCAATTTGAGTTTTACTCAAGATGGAGTGCTCTTCAAGGAAATCTAGTATTCTTTTATTAATGAATACTACAGAATAGTTTACTTAGACAACTGCTGACACATATGCCATGGTAGTTACTGGGGTCTGATTTGTCCCCACTCTTATGAAGTGGGGGCAGCAACGTGTATACTGCCTGTTGCCGTAGCTCTGTCTCATCATCTTACAAAGAGTTTCCCCTCG
Organism: Siniperca chuatsi; assembly: GCF_020085105.1. Classification (NCBI taxonomy): domain Eukaryota; kingdom Metazoa; phylum Chordata; class Actinopteri; order Centrarchiformes; family Sinipercidae; genus Siniperca; species Siniperca chuatsi. Next base: position 4,319,414 of record NC_058052.1, on the reverse strand, counting down.
GGGATCAATAAAGTATTTCTGATTCTGATTCTGATGAATGGGGGAAATGAGCCCTTTGCACCAGATGTCGGGAAAACATCCTGACGGTAGTACGATATTGAGCAATTTCAACACTGCACCCTGCATCTCTGGGGTGCTGCATTTGAGCATTAAATTTTTAATGCTGTCTGGACCACAAGTTTTTCTTGGCTGGAGAGACTTTATCTGTGTGGTCAATTCTTCCCAAGTAATTGGAAAATCAAGGGGGTTTTGGTTGTCTTTAATGGTTTCTTCTAATGTTTGGAGTTTTTCTTTTATAATACTTTGGTCTGAATTAATTCAATTTATTGGTATGTCTGTACAGATTTTCAAAATGTGCTTTCCAGATATCACCATTTTGGGTGGGTAGTGCTTGTGGTTGCTTTGTGTTGAAGTTGTTCCACATATCCCAGAATTGAGTTTGATGAATGGCAGTTTCAATATCTTTAAGTTTCATGTGGGTATAATTTTGTTTTTTGTCCCTAATTGTATATATATTTGTTTAAAATTTAATTGTACCTAGTGTTAAGGCTGGGTTGTTTGGTTGGCGATGTTTTTCATTTGCTATTTTTCTCAGGTCTTTTCTGATGCATTCTTGATCAAACCATTTGTCATTTGGCATTTTGCTTTTTAACAGGCTTCCATTTTTGTTTTATAAGGTTAGTTTTAATAGCTGAAATATCATCAATGGCCTTTTTTACACCATCTCTGGTAGGGACATATTGATTTTGGTTATATACTGATATGTCATTCATCAGATCGGTGAGTTCAAGGCCTTGATGAATTTGTCTCCACTGTCTTGGGCCCATCTGTAAGTAGGATTTAATTTATACAGATTACTGGGTTCCCTTTTTGTGTCACTCATTTGACCTGATAGTTTAAAGAACAAATGTATTTCTTTGTGATCTGAAAGGGGGGATTGCTGTCTGACAGTGAATGCACTGAAAGTGGAGGGGTCCATGTTAGTGATTGTATAGTAATCTACTACACTAGACCCAAGAGCTGAGGAGTATGTGAATGACCCTAAAGAGTCCCCTCTGAGCCTACCATTAACTATGTACAGGCCTAAGGCCCAACCAGATTGCACTACCAGCCAGTAGGACCACTTGTGGGGCTTCTTCTTCAGGCTGAGTGGACGGAGGCTGGGATGGGCAGAGCTGGCTTTTGGCAGCTGGCTGTGTGGATGTATCAGCAGGTCCCAGGGTGTTGTTGGGCTGAGTGCAGAGCACAGAGGCAGAGACAAGACAGGGGTTTGGGACACTGGAAGCGAGAGTCTGTGTCTCTATACTTGTCATTGTGGGGACTGATGAGAGTCTAGAGGCACCTCTTTGAGTGCCTCTAGACTTCTTCTGAGGTCAGATACCAAGGCCTGGTTGTGTCTATGTAGCTGCTGGAGCTCCTCTTTAAGCTGCTCTAGAGTGTTGTCTGGGTGGTCAGACAGCCTGGCTTGGTTCAGCTCTTTGAATTCAGCAAAGTCCAGCCTCAGCATACTCTCCTTCAGCTGGTTGGTGGCACCGGCAGGTGTGGGAGGAGCAGAGATGGACAATTTTCAATTCAATTCAATTTTATTTATATAGTGCCAATTCAGAACAGAAGTTATCTCACTGCACTTTTCTTATAGAGAAGGTCTAGGGGCTCTGATCATCTTCACTGCCAGAGGGGACATTGATCCTCTTGGTGTCCAGCTTTCAACAGGGGAAATGCCTCTTGAAAGGACTCCAGGTGTGCTTCATTCCCTTGGACCATGACCTTTCCTTTGGTGTAGTATGTGGTGGTAAGCAGAAGGTCATCCTTGTCAAGTTGTATCTTCATAGATCTTTAATCTGCCTCCTGAGTCAATGCCCTTGCTAGATACATATGCATAATTGCCGCACAGAGTATCTTTCCAGATGTAGATAGAATTAGTGAAGAATATGAGGTTGTTCTTCTTCCTTCCTTCTTTTGTTGGGCGTAGTCAGTGAAAAGGACCCCTTGTGTTTCTCCCTAGCTGTTCCACTCTTACATTTAGCAGGGTACTGAATCTCCTTTAACCTCCATAACAATTTACATTGCAAGCTTGTCTAGCCTACAAACACTGGCAAAAAACTGAACTATGCACAGTTTACCAGATATATTAATAGAAAAGGTTTCAGTCGTAGTCATCTTGACAATGTTTTCAGAATCAAGACGTTTCGGCTCCCATCCGGAAGTCATTCTCAATTGCGAAAATGGTCTGAGAACTCAGAAATTTAAGCTACTCTGTGTTGCTTAAGCTCTGCCCTCAGGAAGGAGTCTTCCTGAGTGTCTGCTGTTTGCCCTGCCTAGTTTCACCTGAAACTGACCTTCTTTTGTTTCCATGATGGCCTAGTAATCAGGCCTATTGTTTTCTGGCTGCACCTCCCTCGTCACTGTTAAGTACCTGATTATAATATGATTGGCTTGACCAAGATGTTAATACACTGTGGTAAACAGTTGGCAAGTTGAATCTCAGACCACCATTTCTGTTTAAAGAGGGGTTTTCTTTTTTCACAAAAACCTTTTCTACGATGGAACACTCCTGGACGAATGAGGGACTACACCATCAGATATATTAATGTTACCAACAAGGATCCTTTAATTTTTCTTCTTTTCTTTATAAAGTAATTATTCAATTAGCTTCTTTAGTGCAGTTTCTCCTTTAGACTGTTGGAAATAGTAGCAGGTAGCAGTTAACAGTTGCTAGCTAGCTTGACAGTTTTGATATTGTTGTTTGAAATATATCCAAAGATGATATTTCCTCTTCTGTTCTTGTTGATTAATGTGGTTACCTCTTCTTTAGAGTCCTTTCTCAAGATTATTTTTAATTTTGCAAAATTTCACACTTTTTTAGGGCCAAGATTGAGTTGTATTCAGGAGCTCATCTTTTGGTGCAGATACTCTCACAGAATCGCTCTCTAGAAACGGTAGAAAGAAAATAGTTCCTACATGAAACTGCTCACAACAACTGAGCACTGCAAGCCAGTTGCCATATAATCCCATTATATTAAAAAAAATGCAGACATCTCTACGGCTGATATCTCCAAAACTTGGCAATTCACACCAAAGCACAAAATTACGGGAGAGAGAAGATGTCGAGTTAGTAGCATGCTTTAATGGGATAAAACTGCATACAGATGGAGAGGGAAAGAGGTGCATCATGGGAATCTCCTGGCAGTCTAGGTCTATCGCAGCATGACTAAGTGATGGTTCAGGACTCACCCAAGCCAGCCCTAACTATAAGCTTTATCAAAGAGGAAAGTCTCAAGCCTACTCTTAAATGTGGAGATGGTGTCTGCCTCCTGAACCCAAACTGGGATCTGATTCCACAGGAGAGGAGCTTGATAACTGAAGGCTCTGGTATCCATTCTACTTTTGGACACTCTAGGAACCACAAGTAACCCTGCAATCTGGGAGCACAGTGTTCTAGTGAGGTAATAAGGTATTATGAGCTCTTTAAGATACGATGGTTTAAAGGATTTTAAATTAAATTCTGGATTTTGCAGAGCCAATGCAGAGAAGCTAATATTGGAGAAATATGATCTATTTTCCTAGTTCTTGTCAGTACATGTGCCGCAGCATTCTGGATCAATCAATCAATGTAAGTTATACAAAAAGTGTAAGATCAACTTTTTTATACAAAACATAAATTCAACACAAACACAAGACAAATGACTTACAAAAATAAAAACACAAGAGCAAGACAGTAAAACAAGTACATTACACAGGGACATAGCAGACACATTAAGAAAAACAGGAGCATTCATTAGAGTATACAACGGTGGGTTCTGAAACTGTCACCTGTAATAAACCTAAGAGAACTGATACACAGCATCAAGGGGCTTGATGGTATGGGCAGCAGCATGTATGTAAATTATATCTGCATAGTCAAGCACTGATAAAAATGTTGCCTGTATGTTGCCTAAATGTTGTTCTCTCTTGTTCGGTGTGTCAAATGTTTATCTATTCCTCTGCCTCCTTTAGTGATAATGGTACATGTAATAAATGTAGTTTATTTGTAGCATTGGCGGCGAGGCTTAGTGAATTGGAAATGCGGTTCCGCACCATGGGAACTCAATCATTAGCTGCTGTAGTTAGCCAGCCCCTAGTAGCCGGTGCAGACCAACCAGAGGTAGCTCCTGTTAGCCATCTCCCGGCTGCTCCAGGGAGGCTGGGTGACTGTACGAAGGAGGCATAGCCCTAAGCAGAAGCCCACGGTTCACCACCAACCTGTTCACGTTTCTAACAAGTTCTCCCCATTCAGCGACACACCCGCTGAGAAACCAACTCTGATTATTAGTAACTCCATTTTGAGAAACGTGAAGTTAGAGACACCAGCGAACATAGTCAAATGTATTCCTGGGACCAGAGCAGGTGACGTTGAATCCTATTTAAAACTACTGGCTAAGGATAAACGTAAATACATTGATTGTTATTCACATTGGCAGTAACGACTCCCGATTATGCTAATTGGAGGTCACTAAAGTTAATGTTGAGTCGGTGTGTACATATGCAAAGACAATGTCGGACTCCTTAGTTTTCTCTGGGCCCCCGCCAAACCTGACCAGTGATGACATGTTTAGCCGCATGTCTTCATTCCGCCGCTGGCTGTCGAGGTGGTGTCCTGCAAACGATGTGGGCTTTGTAGATAATTGGTGGACTTTTTGGGGAAGACTTATTAGGAGAGACGGCATTCATCCCACTTTGGACGGAGCAGCAGAGACTGGATCTGTGGTTGTGGGCCACCTGCTGCTCCCGTGTTCCTGCTCGACGACTGCTACTACAGTTGTTGTTATTGGCTCTGTTACTAATACTGACATTATTTTTCCTATAGCTGTCATTCCTATTATTACTAATTTATTAATATTAACACTTTTATTACTATTCTACTATTTAAAAAAAGTGTAAACACCATTCTGACATATTAAAACAAATGTGCTGAAAGATGCAAAAAAAACTCTGTAGAGCTGAGGGGAACTGTAGAGTTGGTGATCATTTTATGTGGTTTCGTCAAGAGGAGCAACCCCTTTCATATTACACATAGTCATTTGATCCATAGTTCATATGAAAATATTCATTAGTTTTAAGTTTGACAAAAATGCTTATACTTGGTGTTGACTAAAACTACACTAAAATGTTCACAAGTTTATCAACTTGCTTGAGTAAAATAAGATTAATATATACAGTGTTTTTATCATTTAAATGTTCTTGGTTTTCTTTGACTAAAATTAGACTCAAATTAGTCTGACTAGAATAAGACGGATGAAGTTGGCTAAATGATTAAAATTTAAATGGACTTTTGATCTCAGGACTGAGGCTAACTTTAAAAAGAGCATACAATTCTAGCTGTTTTGTAAAGTATCTTCCCATTTTCCCCTCATAATAAGATAGGAAAGACTAGATGTCTGTTTGCATATTTAAATAGTAGCTAAACCCCCAAACCAGCAGAAAACCAATGTATATGGGTATTTAGTTGTGTTGATTGGATTCAGGTCAAAATCTTGACATTTTAGTGCAGTCTTTATGGTGACGTATATGGTGACAGCTTTCATCACCTCCCTTGGTTGGAGGTCTATCCAATTGCGCCCCCTCCCAGCGCTGCCCATGTTGATACTTTCTAGAGGCATTTTTTTAATTGCCAGGGTAGAGGCACTTCAGCCAAAACTTTGGGGTTTAGTTACTCTTTAAGCAACAGCCAGGCCACAGCTGTTTCTGTCCACAAAGCACCAGCCTGCTGTAGAGAGCAAAGTTTCCTTATCCCTGCTGTCTAATTGTACATATTTGTTTCCTTTTTGAAAAATCTGAACTGAAATTTGACATGGTTCTTTACATGCTTGAAAAGTTTCATGCCCTCATACCCAAAAACCTGTTCATATCTACTGAAATAATTTCACAAAGACACAACAGTTCATCTGTTTAATCACTGCCATGTGATTTATCCTGACATATCAAAGCAGATTATTTTCTTCTAAGTGTTCACAGGACAAAATGTGCTTGGGAGTGAGGAAGACACATTAAAATAGTTGGTTGCCAAAGACATACAATGCATCATGATGAAGGAATAATTGGAGACGGTGACCAAGGACAGATCTGAGAGAGGAACAGAGGAAACAAAGAGCAGGACAGAAGAGGATGACGAAAATGACAGGAGGAGAAAAAGGACAAAAGAATAACACAGGATTTTTTTTTAATTTTTAAATGGAGTAACAGCCACAGGAATAGCAAAGGATGAGTGACAGAGTGATTGTTCTATTATGTGGCTGACTGGCCACAGCGCTCTAACATATGAACGTACATGTGTGGCAGCTTTCTGCAGGCACTGCTGTTGATTATTTCTGTCCTATTAGTGACATTCTCCTTCAGTCACTCTTTTTCTTTCTCTCTGTGCTTGAACAGAATAAATACACTTTACCTTGACATACCACTGTTTGTCTTTCCTTCATACAAAACCTGTTTGTGTTTCACAGAGACTAAAAATCACACTTGATGCCTCTTGAAAGTGTCATCCTTCATTTGATTATTATTATTATTATTGTCATCATCTTTGGGTCTGTGGTTAGTATTGTGACATACTCTTATTTGGATGTTGTGCTGAGGAGTTTTCAGTTTCTGTGGGTGGTTGTTTTTGTCTGTTTATGCTATTGTTCTGCCAATGATTTAAAAGAACAGTTTGGATCAGAATCACCTTTGTAGGCCAAGTAACTGGCCACAAGGAATTTATAGGTGGGCTATGCGATTCTGGAGAAATCCAATACCATGATATAGAGTGAACACTAAAAAAGCTAACAGCCAGAGAGGACAAGACGTTTTCCAGAGCCAGCAAACCAGCTCCAGACAGCGATACTCACAACTCTCAGGCTACTATAGCAAACATCACAAGAACAGCATATCTTGGCAAACTAGAAAGTAAGTGGACCCAAATGCAGATGACCAGGAAGCAGTATGAGGGTGAAGTAGCCGGATGGCTACAGTGTTTATTGGTGATGTGGTTTACAGGCAGGTACAGGCAGACAGACCGGTAGGCAGACAGGTAACAAACAGGTAACAGGAAAATAGGCAGATATAGGTCCAGATACAGGGAAATGGGTTACCGGCTGGCAGTGGTGGAAACAGGGAAGTGAGTCCAAATGAGACTAACCAAGTCCAATAGGGATAAAATATTATTTTATAAGAAAGCCTTTCTGATTATTTAATGTTTTTTACTTGCATTTTCTATTAATTCTTTGTTTTTGTTTCCTTGTAAAGCACATATTATTATTTCACTGTAAAAAAAATTGTTAAAAACGGTCAAATGACTGGCAGCAATGGCTGTCAAACAAAATTTTTTACAGATCCTTTCCAAAAGTTCTGCAGAGAAACACTGTTATTTTACAGATTTTTCCTAAATTATTATGACCAAACATCTTAAATAAGTGTTAACGCATGCTCAAGATTGTAAAATCAGTTTTATTTTGGAAGACAAAATAAAGTCTCTAAAAACACTGTATAAAACAGATTAAAATCTTCTCAAACTTTAACTTGCAGTGTTTGTGTTTAGATTTCATGTTCAAATATGTAAAGTATTGTTAAAAAACATTAAAAGTACAATCTAAGTACAATATGTAATGAATTTAGGTTTTGTGAAAAATACTGTACTGATTAACAGTAGAAACGTTTCTTCAAATTCTCATTAAATATAAGCTTTAAGATTACTGTGAAATACAAAATAAGTTGATACATCTACAAGATTTTCACTGTTACAGTGAAAGCGGGGTTGGAAACTTAATACCACCATTGTTTCTAAAACACTTTTATTGAATGTATTCAGATGTAAATTTACAATATCAATCAATTATTCACAAACAGTACTTCAGAGGAATTGAAAAACCATGTGTCTATCTTGTCTGTTATGGTTACTATCATGATGAAGTCATGATTTCACCTTTGAAACAGGTGGAGAAAGCAACAAATTGTGCTGTTGATCTGAGGGGGTTGTTGGCTGTTCTTTAGCTTGATTTTCCAATTCAGTTTTATATTGTTTTCCACAATATTCTCCTGATACCTGGGGCTCTGTATAGTTTTGATAATATGTGTAACATTACACTGTCTTTTAATTCAGAATCCTAACTACACAGTGTATTAATAAGTAAAATCAAAACATACCACAAAAGGTCAATGAATCTGTACCAGAAGTGACAATGTAGCAGATAAAAAACAATCCTCCTCCAAATTGCCAGTAATCAGCTGGACCCTTGGTGCATCTGTAGGGAAGAAAGATAAAAGGACACACTAAGATTCACTGAAAATACCTTATTAAAAAGTAGGATTTCATTTTTTACCATTCCTTAAACAAATTTTATTTCTGTACCAACATGTAAACAGAGTACTGTCAGCTTTGAGAGTGCTAGTTATTAAATGTTTACCAATTTAAATATGCACCTAATACATGTATTTTCTGACTCCCATCAGAAAAATGTTAATTACCAAAACAAGGAATACGTGGATTCACAACAATGGGCACTTTGTGCAGTTGTCGCTTAAAAAAAAAAAAAAAAAATTGAAAATTGCCAATTGGTACACCAAAATCAAACCAACCATCTAATAATTGTATTAACTGCAGCTGCATTTAACCTGTTATGACATGTCTGAGGGTCATGAGGGTCTTTCCCTCCAAGTTCTCCTGAGAATAAAATAAAGGATTGATGATGATGATGATGACATGTCTTTGAAAATGGTCTAATCCCCTTTCAGTGTACCAACTCAGAGGAAGGAAGACAAAAATAAAATTTACTCCGTTTTTCTATCACCAGTAGGGGAAATGTCTTAATCACAATGTAAGGTATAGAAATAGTGGTTAAAATTGACTAATATCTTGTCTTATATACTGCAGTAGGAACTTACAAGTGATAGACTGATGGTCTCTCTGTTGGGTGCCTGTTCTCCCCTGTAAACCTTACTCCAAACGCATTTTATCATTAGCAGTTATCAGTGTTGGAAAAAGGAGTGTAAAAATTACTCCGAAAGAAACATTTAACATCTCTTCAAGACAAGCACAAGCCATATCATATATTTCTGTGTAGTTAAAGGAAAGATTTGTAAAACAAACCAAAAAAAGGTAATTTTTCACATTGATGGACATGACAATAACTTGTCCAGATCATATTTTACTCACACGCCTACCAGCTTGATAGTTTTATCATCAATTGGTGCCACATAAACTGAGTGTTTTATCAACTCCATTTAAATTCAGCTATCAAATGTGCATATGTTGAAATTTAAAACAGTCACTCTGCAACTAAAATAAAATAGTGTCCTTTAAACCAAAAACAAAATGATGCAGGCCTGAAGCCTGTTTTATGCTCGATGCAGTGTCCCTGGCGCGAGGGTCCACGGGACAAAAATTACGTCATTGTGCCTTTTGCATAGAGCTGCAAGCTGTTGCGGCACTTGGTCATGCACCTCTGAATTTTTGTAACTAGGCACCCCAGGCGTACGATGCGCTTTCATTTCAATATGGACGCCAAAGGTAGACTGGCCAAGCAGGCTCGCCTCGCCTCTACAAACACCTCTACCACCCTTTTTTGAGAGACCACATGGACAGCCAAATGACTCTCAGTTCATGGAGAGATATCGCTACCACCACACTGGCAAAATAAGTAATTTTGTAGGAAAGTGTGGAAAAGTATGAGGGATCCCATTTTGGATAATGACATTCTTCCGGTAACACTTGTTGACTTGCTAGCTTGCTTATTCACATGATATTTTGTTTGCCCCTGGCGTGTCAGAGAATATTGCAACAGACAGCGCATTGAGCATAAACACTCAATCCTCTGTGCATGCTTGCAGATGCTAAGTATTGGTTAGTTATTACTCAAATCCCTGAGTTGTCATCTGAAACATGGGCAAAGAATGAGGAACTGGTCGATGCATGACGAGGGGAACGATGAGCGGAATTACAGCAACATTAAGGCAACAGTCCAGATGAAGTGATGGAGCTGAGCTGGAGACGTCTACCCTTCTATGGAGTCCAAGGAGTGTTTCCTGGTCCTCGAGTGTACATGACAGTTTTCTCAGTCACTTTACTCATTCTAATGCTCATTTACTTCTCATGCCGAGTTTGTTTGAGTTTTAAACTAGCTGACAACATTAACACATACTAGCAACACACAGTAACATTAGCTGCTACTAATATCGCTAGCGCACTAATCGCAATTAGCATCTCACTTCACACATCTTGATGAAGCAGTACAAAAATACACACACACAGGTATTTACCTTCTGCAGGTTGCAGTATGTCTGTTACCCGTTGGTAAAACTCTAAATGGGGATAATTACTCTACGGCGGCTTTTGCAACTACACAGCGTGTCTGTTTTCTCATCTCACTAGCCTGTGGCTTCACTTTACAGGGCCGCCTTTACATCCCGCCCCTCTACCTTTCTGATTGGGTTGACGCTACGTTGTTACCATAGACTGTCCGTGATGTCACCCATAGGATTCTGAAGAGCCGTTTTGAAGCTCAAAGCAGGCAAAGAGGTGGATCGTGGGTGGAGCTGAGGTGACTGGGTGCTGAAACATACCCTCCTAGCTCGAAGTTACCAAGCTAGTTAAGACTAAGAAGCTAGGGTAAGAAGGTATGCTATATGCGACTCTGCGTTGCTAGCCAGCTAACCCTGTGGTATGCAGTTGGCAGTCCACAGTTGGTACCCCATCGTCGTCCCAAATTACTCTTAAAATAAGATGCATCTGTTATTGAGATTATACTACACAAGATTTAAAATACATCAACATTTTTTTATAAATAATTATGGCAATTTCCAAACTAGATTTTGTCGAGACATGCAGAAATTTGGCCAGTGTTACTGTGAATTAGCGTAATGTTTACTTAATACATACAATTTGAACCAAACCAATTAACCTGAATTTAGATTTTCACATAACTTTAGTTGTGAGTCATTTATTTGGATGTCACTTGATTATAACATTACTTTTAATAAGTTAATGTTAATAAGCAAACAGTAACATTAAGTTACCTAGATGTGATTGTATAGTCATAATTATTATTTTGATTTTGATTTGTGTACTGCTACAGACAGCGCTGTGCAAAATATATAACATATAAGAAAGGCACTTTTACATTTGTTACAAGATGTTTATTTCTTTCAGTCTTCGTTGAGGCCATGGTCACCTGTGATGCCTGGAGTACCAGTCAACAACAACAAATGTTAAAGACTGTCATCTATATTTTGAAGTGTTGCTCCGTTGTTCCATTTTCTCCTACAGATGTGACTTAATAGTATTGTAAAAATGAAAAACTGAGCCACCCTTAATAGTTAAAGGTGGGGTATGCGATTCTGGAGAAATCCAATACCATGACAAATACCATGATATTGAGTGAACGACATAGCAAGTACTGTAACTAACATTAGCTAGGTTGTGGGTTAGCTTAGCTAGGTTATGGGTTAGCAAATTGTCCCTACAGTTGCTGCTGCAAAGCTGCAAAACAGCCAGAGAGGACAAGACAGTTTCCCAGCCAGTAAACCAGCTCCAGACAGCGATACTCACAACTCTCCTCCTTCTATAGCTAACATCACAACAACAGCATATCTTAGCAAACTAGAAAGTAAGTTGAATATATACCAGAGTTTTTTTTCAGTGCACACACTGAACGGACAGCTAGTGTACCAGGGGGAGATATTTGCTAAATTTGACAAAAAGATGCATATTGGATTAGAATTGTATACTCCACCTTTAACTTTATATTTTTCATTACCTGAAGCATTTATTACACTTTGTCTGTGACCCAAAAGGTGCCAGTGGAAGGCTGGTGCCAATCCGGTGAAGCTCGACAAGGCCAGGAAATTTGTCAACAGTGTTATAGCTATATTTGTTCGTAGCTTAAATGGTGATAATGATTGAGCACCATCACATTAGACATGACAGTTCATTTCACACCTAGAGGAAATGATATGTTTTTAAGTACAATAGCCATTTGCCTTAAAGACCACCTCCAAACGCAGTGAACTGCTACAGTTGGTAGCGCTTTTGAATTTCGCTTTTAGGACCCATTTTGTTACACCTAAACATAGCCCTGACTGTCATGGCTAATGTTAAGTTTATTTTTCATGTTCATTATGGTTATTAAAAAATAACACCTGTAGCCTTAACACTGTTACCACCTCTGCTCTTCCTCATTCCTACAATCCCACCCTTTATCCCCTTTTCCCCCTACCACCCCATGGACTCTGCAGTTCTCTGGGCATAGCTGTTACCTCTTGCACAGGCCCAGTCTGTTGATCGTATTTTAATAAATGTGTTTACTTTTACATTTATTAGTTTTCTGTTTTATCTCCTTTTATTTAAAAAAAAACATGGTTCACATTTGAATAAATTCTATTTATATTTGTACTCCTTTCGCCTTTATTACCGACTGAAAATGTTAGATTTCACATTTTAATCTGATTCACATTTTCAGCTGATCGGTGCATTTGATCAGCCATGTTTTTTTCTTTTGCCTCACTATACAGTATTGGCCTCACAATACCTGTACAATACCCACAAGACCTTCTCAGAGATCGCAAATAAATGACACCTCCTAGGGGGCTTCAAAACTATTCAGTGTGCAGATAATTGTTTTCACAATAGTATAGTTTCTCAGTGAATGTTCCACATTTGTCTTAAAGAAATTTTATCTTTACTATATCTCTACTATTAACTTTTTTTAAAGTTTAGATCACCACTGTATTTTCAATTAACATAGGATACTGATGAATGACAGCTTTTAAGAATGTGCTTTCACTCTCAAGTATATTTAGTCTGATCCATTTTATATAACAAAAATGTATCACTATACAAGCAACAGTTTAACAAATAAAATCTTGCATTCATGAAAAAAATCAATATTAAAAGGTTGCAAATTTACAAGATGTGTAACAGTAATTATAATGATAGAACCTAAGGATAATAACCCAGTGTCATAATTTGGCAAAATCTTAATGTCTTGTGAAACAAGTGATGCCTTCAACCTCTTTACCATGGAGTACACATCACATTAACCAAGGCATTGTAATTTTCCTCAAGTATCTGTCATAACCCGGCCCATAGGCCATGACAAAAATGGGAAAAGACACAGAATGCCATTAAATGCAAGTTATTTATTGCAGTAAACAAAATAAACTGAACTGTAACTTTCGATATGAGGTGTGTTAGTCAGTGAAATCAGTAGTTATCATGCGAATGTGCAGGATAGCAGGATGTGGAGTAAAAGTCAAACAAAATGCTAAGCAAAGCAATAGAGTGCAAGCACTGACAGGGAAGAGAGTGAACCCCGCTGGAAGCTGGGACTTTTATATCCTGTAGAGCACTGGGCCCAAGTGCTCCATATATGGTTGGATACTGCAGCCACCTCTGACAAAGCACACACACCTCGCCCTACAGCCCAGTACCTGTCTTCATCGCCGGCAGCCCTAACTGGCATGCGCACGGCACCCACCCCAAGCAACAAGTGCTCTGCTAGGCTTGGCCATCCGCACCAAGTGCCGCTCCCCAGAACAGCGTACCTACCTCAACTCTCGCCTTTTCAACACTTTGTAGTCCGTCCCTCCAGTCCTCATCAGGCACAGGTGCAGCCACTTATTCCAAGAGTACCTAGCTGCAGACACAAAATGGTGGATCTCCGCAAGAGAACCTCCGCAGTTGACAGGAAATCATGTGACCTCAGCACTGAAGTCGGTCTTCTTCGTGTAGTTTTTAGTTTAGTTTGAAGTAAGACAACTTTATAACTTTATTCAATGGTTTTGGTTAAAGTAGCAATATGGGGGCACTTACTTTGATGAATTTACTGTTTCTCAGACCACAAATGAGACAAGAATTAGGTTGGAAAAACAATAGATGCCGGAATGGAGTCTTTCTGAGGTACAGGCCTCACAGATTACTGTACAAAAACACAACAACTTTATTCACTAATTTTGGTTAAAGTGGATCATATTGGATGGAGAAAATATCTTCTGTTTTTCCCTCTGATGTCCTCCAGCTGTTCTGCCTCAATTCTCGGTGAGTGTCCTGATGTACAGATAACATCACCATAGCCCAATTAGCCATGCAGCTAATGTAGCCGTCCTATTAGCTGCCCGGACTGGGAGTGAGGAGGTTTTCAGGCCATGCAGCTAGCAGTCCGTTGCCCGCTCGCCTGACTCTGGTTCCGGTTCCCATTCTGACACACTTTGCAGAACTTTAACCCTTAATATAATTTAAATGGGTGAGTTATAAAATAATTCACCCACCTCGCAGTTGTCATAAAGGGGGAAATTCACTATAGAGACCAAAAACCTTTTTTTTGTACCAGGCTCCTGTGCCTGGTACAAAACATGTTTATTTCTGCTATAAAGTTGAGCATTTTAACATGGGGGTCTATGGGGACTCACTCCCTTTTGGAGGCAGTCTCAAGTGGCCCTTTTGGAGGCAGTCTCAAGTGGCCATTCGAGGAACTGCAGTTTTTGGCACTTCCGGGTTGGCATACATTTTTTTGCCCCGGAGAGGTTGCCGTTTGTGTCCATATTCCAGTCTTTTATTCTGCATTGACATCCCACAACTCAAATGAGCTCAAAATAAGAATTTGGCAGATGTAAAATAATCCAGGTAATAATCCAGGTAGCAGCCATTACTAGTCGACCGACCGAGTAACAGTGTGGATGCCCAGCAGCACACCCACTCAAACAGACTTAGAGTGAGTTTCAAACTTGAGTGGGTTTCAAACTTGACTGGTGAGGCACACACAGTTGTCATTGGCCAGTTTCCTGGATGACAGTCAGATACCAATCATGCTTAAAGCAACACGGTGAGACAGCCAGAAGCAATTGTTTCAGCGTGGTAACATAGCAAAAATCCTTTTTTTTTTAAAGAAAGAAAAGAAATGTGTGTATTTCATTGTTTCATTGCAGGCTGTTTATTTAATTCATTGGTCAAATGGTGTTTTCATTGCAGTAAAAAATTTTACAAATTTACAATTATGTTTGATGTAATGAAAAAAAGCTTGGTAAATTTGTATCCAGAATTACAGAGTTTGAATGAAAAAGTACACATGAATATAAATAAGACGGTGTAGTCCCTCATTCGTCCAGGAGTGTTCTATCGTAGAAAAGGTTTCAGTCGTAGTCATCTGGACACTGTTTTCAGAATCAAGACGTTTCGGCTCCCATCCGGAAGTCATTCTCAATTGTGAAAAAATTGGACGGGAACTGGAAATTTAAGCTAATCTGAGTTACATAAGCCCTGCCCTCAGGAGGGAATCTGCCTGAGTATCTGTTAATAGCTAGTTTCACCTGAAACTGACCTAATAGTTTCAAGATGGCCCAGTGATCAGTAATCAGGCCTATTGTTCTCTGGCTGCATCTACTTCATCACTGTTAAGTGCCTGATTAGCATGTGATAGGCGTGACCAAGGTGATAATACACTCTGATAGACTTTGGGCAGATTAAATCTCAGACCACCATTTCTGTTCAAAGAGGGGTTCTCTTTCTTCACAAAAATGGCTTCCTTGACAACCCCTTTCAAACCAACTCTTCTCTCTACTAAGAATCTTCACCTCGCTGTCTTCAAATGTGTGGTTTGTAGCTTTTAAATGCAAATGCACGGCGCTCTGTAATCCTGAGTTTGCGTGTCGTCTGTGCTGATAAAGTCTTTTGTGAAGTGGCTGTTTGGTTTCGCCTATGTACTGTTCTTTGCAGTTTTCCTCACTGCACTGAATGGAGTAGACAACATTGATCTGTTTTTGTGTGGGTAACTTGTCCTTAGGGTGAACGAGTTTCTGTCTTAAAGTGTTGCCTGGTTTAAAGAAGACAGGAACATTGTGCTGTCTAAAGATCCTTTGTAGTTTTTCAGACAGTCCAGATACATAAGGAATGGAGACACTGTTCCTTCTTGGTTCAGTTACACTTTTGTCCTGTTTTTTGGCTCTTTTAACTTTGTT
Source organism: Siniperca chuatsi (assembly GCF_020085105.1). NCBI lineage: Eukaryota > Metazoa > Chordata > Actinopteri > Centrarchiformes > Sinipercidae > Siniperca > Siniperca chuatsi. The sequence continues at coordinate 4,303,457 of NC_058052.1, read as the reverse complement.
GATAGCCCAAGTAGGATAACCACAGGCTGAGAGTGCATTATGGACATGCCTTTCCTCTTTCTTCTTACCCTCTGAGCCTGTGGGCACTTCTTTGGCTCTGTGTTGTAATGTCCGGATTACACCCAGCTTGTGCTGTAGTGGATGATGTGAGTCAAAGAGCAGGTATTGATCCGTATGTGTTGGTTTCCTGTACACTTCTATCTGGAGCTTTCCGTCCTCTCCTCTGAGAGTAGAACAATCAAGAAAGGCCAAGCGGTTCTCTTTTGCATCCTCACGCGTGAACTTGATGTTGGGGTCCACCGTATTAATATGCTCTGAGAACGCTTCCAAGTCTTGTTTCTTGATTTTCACAAAGGTGTCATCCACGTAACGGTACCAATGACTTGGTGGTGTGCCCGGAAACGAGGATAATGCCTTCTTCTCAACCTGTTCCATGTACAGGTTGGCCACAATGGGAAAGACCGGAGAGCCCATAGCACAGCCGTGGATCTGTCTGTAGAAGTGTCCCCGGAATTGGAAGTAGGTTGTGTTGAGACAGATGTCTAATAGTTTACATATGTGTTCAGGTGTAAGCTTGGTCCTTTGCTGCAAGGTGGAGTCCTCCTGCAGTCTTCTCATCACCGCTGTCACTGCTTCTGAGGTTGGGATGCAAGTGAACAAGGACACTACATCATAAGAAACCATAATGTCATCTGGGTCCAACTGGAGATGTTTCACTTTGTCCACAAATTTCTGTGTGTTTTCCACATGATGTACTGTGTTCCCCACCAACGGAGCCAAGATTGTAGTCAAATGTTTGGCTATGTTGTATGTGATGGAATCTGTGCTGCACACGATGGGTCTGAGTGGAACATTCTCTTTGTGAATTTTGGGAAGGCCATAGATGCAGGGAATGGCCTCCCCAGGGTATAGTCTGTAGTACAGAGGCCTGTCTATCACCTCCTCCTTCTCAAGCTTCTGTAGACAGTCTATAACCTTCTTCTTGTAGCCATTGGTTGGATCTCTTTGAAGTTTTTGATATGTGGTTGTGTCTTCAAGAAGGTTGTTGACCTTGGTTTCATAATCGGCTGTGTTCAGAATCACAGTGCAGCGACCCTTGTCTGCTGGTAGAATGTTTATGCTGTGATCCTTCTGCAGTGCTGAGAGTGCCCTCCTCTCTTCGGATGTAATGTTGGAAGGAGGTGGTTTGGCACTCTTTAATGTTGCAGTGACACGTAGCCTCAGGTCTGCAGCCTCTGCTTCAGTCATGTTGTTCTTCCTAATGGCTGTTTCTGTGGCTGTGATGTAGTCCACTGCAGGGATGTGGTTGGATGTAACTGAAAAGTTGAGCCCTTTGGAGAGCACATCTTTTTCTGCCTGTGTCAGGATGCGGTCTGATAAGTTTTTGATCCAATTGTTTCTGTTGATACATGTCTCCCTTTGTTCAGTCCCTGATCTCCTGTTGTGCTGGTCCTTTCCTAGATTCCTCTTATTCAAAAGGATGTTAAATTTCTTAATTTGCCGCTCCTTGCTCTTCCTATGTTGTGCACCCTGTGCTACCTGTGTAAAGTCCATCACTCTCTTGAGGATTTCTTCTGGGACAATGCTTGTTAACTTCTTCTGCAAAAATTCTATTCTGTTCTTCAAATTGTCTATTCTTAAATTTCCAGTTCCTATCCAATTTTTTCAAAATTGAGAATGACTTCCGGATGGGAGCCGAAACGTCTTGATTCTGAAAACAGTGTCCAGATGACTACGACTGAAACCTTTTCTACCATGAATATAAAACTAATAAGATTAACCTTAAAATTACAAAGAATATATATATATATATATATATATATATATATGCCGTTTATATGAACACCTTTATATAATGAGCTACATATTTAATTACAGATAATTATTGTCATTTTACATACATTCTTATGTGATTTAAGAAAGCAGAAATACTGTATAACTAATATAGTAATTAATTTTTTTGTATAAAAATTTGAAATAAATGTAATTTGTCATTATTGGCACCTAAATACCTAAAATAACAGTTGGGTTGTTAATTTACAGATAATGTCTGTAATTTTACAGAATTTTGTATACAATTTTAAAAAACAAAACTACTATAAAAATGTAGTTATTTTCCGTAAAATTTTGAATTTTTTTTTACAGTGTATATATAAAGTTATCACAAATTCAATCTGAAACTGACTCATGCAAAACCTACCTGAACCATAGTAAGAGAGAGAGAGACCCAGTCCAAAAGGGACCAAAGGGCAGTCAGAACCACTTCAACTCCAAATTGTGCATAACATGAACATGAATCCAACTAGACAGAACACCAACACTGGCAGAAGCCTGAAGTGCCACCACTTTACAAGCCACCACAATTGGAAGAGTAGTAATACATGTCATTTTTTACAGTTTAAACTCTCATTTTGTGTCAAAAAACATATTTTTCTCCTGTGATAATGATGACATACCATTTGATCAGAGCTGATAGTGAGTCCGCTCAGATCCACTCGGGATTTGGCACACAGACCTGAGACATCCTGCAATACAACAGCGCCCTACCTGAAATGATTAAACTGAACATGGACCTGGCCCGATGAATGCTTTATTCACTTGTAAAGAATTTTTGATTTGTGATCTTAGTTAGAAGTGTGTCATGTATAAATTTAAAGATACATAGATATCATAGATATACAACTTCTATATTGACCTTTGCTGTAACTGAACTTCTTATAGCCAGCTAATCTAAAGTATGAGGCCTTTGTTCTTGCTGACTGGTGATTAGAGGTTGATCTATAATCCAAGAATAATTTGTTTGTGTTTACTCCCAGCCACAACCTAGCAATGCAGCAGATGCCTAATCTGTCCAACCAACACGTATCGGGTGCAGTAGATGCTTTACCACTGAACGGGGAGCACTGTGTTTACCGCATATCCCTGGCGTATATGCATATAAAACAGTGTCCTCAGCTAATTCTACAGGAAATATTAGCATATTAGAAGCGGATAGGATTGATGTATGGTGTTATGGCATGTTCTGATACAGTGGAAACACACAGACACTGTGGAGTCTGCATGTGTTGATGTAAACCATCAGCAGAAACACACACACACTCACACTCTAACCCCCGTCACTCGCAGAGATACTGGAAGCGTAGGATGAGGGTTCACAGATAACAGTCAAATCCAGACACCTATTTAAAAGGTTGATATTTTAGTAGTAAACATGTAGGATTCCTTCATTATTTGACAACTCCCCCTTCTGCCTAGTTGGGAGCTTTCCGTTAAGATCCTTATCTGAAATGTCAAAAAGAATTATGCTGATAGCAGTCGGTATGAATAGGGCCTACGCCGTACCTGATAAGGACACGCATGGACTCCAGCACTCTCCTTGCCAACACTGGATTTCTCTAAAAAGGGCCTAATTCCACACTAATATGAATATGCTAACCCCCCCCCCCAGAAGGAATTCTCAGTCTTCTTACCTCTGCCACGGCAAAAATGCCACGGTAATGTCAGGGGAGATGTAATGATTTAGATCCCGACGATTGTCCCATGTCAGCCCCACATCCGTCGGCCTGGACAAGTTGATTAGAGTTGGGACATCAAAAGAGTCTCAGGGTCTCAAGGTGGAGATAAGAGGGAGGGGGGTTGTGGGGTGGGGGATATTAACGTGTTTCCCGTCAGGAATTAAGGCGCAGGAGGAGTTTCAGCCAAAGTTCTGTCTGTCTCGCCTTTTGCTATCTTGAAAGAGTTGGCAGTGACTCTGGCTTTTTTGCATAAGAGCTGAGATAATCTGAGCCATTTTAGATCAATTAATGAAGAGATAGGGAGTACAGTAAGTAAACTGATGAGAGCATGCAAAAGTCAACTCTGTGCATGTGAGTGTGTGGTGTGTGTTCTGGCACTTCTATACCAACAAATGTCCTCACAAGGATGGAAAAATAAGTAAAATCTGCCTTTGTGATGTAATTTTGTCCATATTTACTTGTACATGGGATAGGTTTTGGTCAGGAGTTGTGTTTAGTGGTGAGGGTGAAAGAGAGAATATGTACAATAAGTAATTTCATTGACCTAAAGCACATATTGACCACGCTGCTCTTGGACTAGAGTATTTCTGGATGTCAGTGAAAATAGAGAAAACAGATACATGTTTTTCTAAATGAAAGCAGGTGTGGGTACCTTGCAAAAGGTCATGAATAAAAAATACTGTCATTCCATCTACCCTGTTTAAACTGCATTATGCTCAAGTGCATACTTTTTAGTGCTGAAATTATCAGTTGATTAAGCAGTAAGTTAAGTGATAGAAAATGAATTGCCAGCAATTTTGATTTCAAGCAAAAATGGCAATTATATGCTGGTTTCTAATTATCCAATGTAAATAACACTGTAACACTGTAAATTGAATTTGTTTGGGTTTTGGACTGTTGGTCGAACAAAACTGACTGAATTTTATGGACTAAATGTTTAATAGAAAAAATTAGCGACAGATTGTTTTGCAGAGAAATAATCATTAATTGGAGTCCTAATATTTTTTCTTAACTTTTAATTGCTAATTGTCACTGCTTAGCTGCTAGCCCCTTACCCTCATCTCTGGCAGTGAAACGCTATCCTTTTAGTGCAACAAACCTAAAGAGCATCATGTCTGTTGCACACACCAAACGCACAATATAGAAGTAGTAGTAGGCTAGTCAAGATACAGTAGCCGTGATGTGTTGATCAGAGCTGCTTTTCTGTAGAGCTGATGTGTGTCAGAAGCGATTTTACATAGAAAACAATCACTTTGCTTTGCGTTGCTGTGTTTGTGTTGTGCCAAAGCTAAAATTAGCTCACATTGTAAAAGACAACATTACTATATCTTAGTTAAACAGGCACATTTCAAGTAGCAGCATCTGACAACAACAGAGCTTATCTCAGTTTGTATTACTAGTCGAGTAACTGAACAACCAGGTGTCCAACCCTGTCCAACAGGCGTGGGTGTGTATTTGACACAACTGAAGTGCTGACATACTGCGGTAAGCGTCTTGCCTCATTTCCGGTCACCAGTGTTTGTGTTTTACTAGTAGCATGTTTTGCTGCTCTAGCTCATCACAGTTCATTTTGTTCAATTCTTCATTATAGTATCTGCTATACATTTATGTACAGTAGATCTACTCAAGCACTCATAGCTCTCTCAATCTTTTAACGACTTTCGCGCTAATCTCACAGTTTACACGCTATTAATTTTTGCTAGCTACCGTTCTTTAGCTTAGCAGCTAGCAATAGCTTCTCTCTATCCCTTTCACTCTCCTGTTCTCTCTTGCTTAGTGTGTCAAATGTTTAGCTATTCCTCTGCCTCCTTTAGGGATAATGGTACATGTAATAAATGTAGTTTATTTGTTGCATTGGAGGCGGGTCTTTGTGAATTGGAAACGCGGTTCCGCACCATGGGAACTCAATCATTAGCTGCTGTAGTTTGCCAGCCTCCAGTAGATGGTGCAGACCGACCAGAAGTAGCTCCTGTTAGCCATCTCCTGGCAGCTCCCGAGCAGCTGGGAAACCAGGGAGGCTTAGGGGTAAGGAAGCATAGCCCTAAGCAGAAGCCCACGGTTCACCACTAACCTGTTCACATTTCCAACAAGTTCTCCCCACTCAGCGACACACCCGCTGAGAAACCAACTCTGATTATTGGCAGCTCTATTTTGAGAAATGTGAAGTTAGCGACACCAGCGACCATAGTCAAAAGTGTTCCTGGGACCAGAGCGGACGACGTTGAATCCTCTTTAAAACTGCTGGCTAAGAATAAACGTAAATACAGTAAGATTGTTATTCACATCACCGGTAACAACTCCCAATTACGCCAATTGGAGGTCACTAAAGTTAATGTTGAGTGGGTGTGTACATATGCAAAGACAATGTCGGACTCCGAAGTAGTTTTCTCTGAGCCCCTGCCAAACCTGACCAGTGATGACATGTTTAGCCGCATGTCCTCATTCCGCCGCTGGCTGTCGAGGTGGTGTCCAGCAAACGATGTGGGCTTTGTAGATAATTGGCAGACTTTTTGGGGAAGACCTGGTGTGATTAGGAGAGACGGCATTCATCCCACTTTGGATGGAGCAGCTCTCATATCCAGAAATCTGACTGATTTTATTAGTGGACCAAAACCATGACAACTGAGAGCTGAGACCAGGAGGCAGAGTTGCAGTCCTATACGCTTCTCTCTGCATCCAGAGCAGTTACCCACCCAAAACTCCTTAGTGACGGTGTCTGCCCCCCGTCCACTTAAATTAATAAAACCAAAAGTTAACAGAAGAGGAGTTATACATAAAAACCTAAACAAAAACACTGAAATAGCACAACAAAATAGGAGAATTAAATGTGGACCCCTAAACATCAGATTTCTGTCATCTAAGCTGTACTAGTGTAGCGTTTCATTGTTATGAGGATGACACCCATTAATATCTATTAATCAAGCCAGATGAAACTAACCAGTTAGCTAAACTTCAAGCATGCCTTAAGGACATAAAGACCTGGAGGACCTGCAATTTTCTGATGTTAAACTCAGACAAAACTGAAGTTATTGTATTTGGCCCCAAACACCTTCGAGACACATTATCTAAAGATATAGTTACTCTAGATGGCATTGCCCTGGCCTCCAGCACTACCGTAAGGAACCTCGGAGTTATCTTTGATCAGTATTTATCCTTTAACTCCCACATGAAACAAACTTCAAGGGCTGCCTTCTTTCACCTACGCTATTGCAAAAATGAGGCACATCCTGTCTCAAAATGATGCTGAAAAACTAGTGCATGCATTTGTTACTTCTAGGTTGGACTATTGCAATTCCTTATTATCAGGCTGCCCGTATTAAGTCCTTTAAGACTCTACAGTTGATCCAGAATGCTGCGGCATGTGTACTGACAGTATTTCTCCAGTATTAGCTTCTCTGCACTGGCTCCCTATAAAATCCAGAATAGAATTAAAAATCCTTCTCCTCACCTACAAAGCTCTTAATAGTCAGGCACCATCATATCTTTAAGAGCTCATAATACTGTATTACCCGACTAGAACACTGCGCTCCCAGAATGCAGGGTTATTTGTGGTTCCTAGAGTATACAAAAGTAGAATCGGAGCCAGAGCCTTCAGTTATCAAGCTCCTCTCCTGTGGAATCAGATCCCAGTTTGGGTTCGGGAGGCAAACACCATCTCTACATTTAAGAGTAGGCTTAAGACTTTCCTCTTTGATAAAGCTTATAGTTAGGGCTGGCTTGGGTGAGCCCTAAACCATCCCTTAGTTATGCTACTATAGGCCTAGACTGTCTTGAGACTTCCTATAATGCACCTCTTTCCTCTCTCCTTCTCTTGCTCTCCATCTGTATGCATTTTTATCCCATTACTGCATTTGACTAACTCGACATCTTCTCTCTTCCGTAGTTCTGTGCTTTCTCATTTCTCTCCTCTCTCCTTCTGTCACTTTCAACAGGTACTGTATTTCTACCTCCGGAGCTGCAGAGACTGGATCTGTGGTTGTGGGCCACTTGCTGCCCCTGGTTTCCTGCTCGACAACTGTTACTACAGTTGTTGTTATTGGCTCTGTTATTAATACTGTCATTATTTTTCCTATAGCTGTCATTCCTATTATTATTATAATTTCTTAATATTACCACTACAATTACTATTATTACTATATTTTTAAAAATTCTAAGTGGTATTTGCATTGTGTCTCCCTCCCCCCTGGTCTGTCTGGTTCTGTCCAAGGTTTCTGCCTGTTAAAAGGTTAAAAGTTTTTTCTTGCAACTGTCGCCAAGTGCTTGCTCATGGTGGGATTTGTTGGGTCTCTGTAAATAATATTATAAAGAGTACGGTCTAGACCTGCTCTATAGGAAAAGTGCAATGAGATAACTTCTGTTATGAATTGGCGCTATATAAATTGAATTGAATTGTGTGTGTGTGCATGTGTACAATATATATATTTTTTTTTTTATTGTCTGAAGATGTAGTTTCCCAAATTGCGAGCATTTCCATTTTTCATTCCAGTTATATTAATGCCCCTTTAGTTCTGTGCATGTGTGTGTGTCTTCTCTCTAGCGTCCAACCTTTACCAGTTCCCATTCCCTCCTTGCCCTCAGTATCTCAATTTAACACAGCAGCCCATAGAAGTCAAAAAGACACCCTGGCGCCAGCTGTCCATCCTAAAGAGGATAGAAGGGTTGTGTGTATTGTGTAGGGGGTCATTAATTATACATAGGCCGTATTTTGCATAACTCCTCTCCTCTGCCCCCTTCACACCACTGTCAGGTTCAGAAGTGAAGGCTGCATCCAATTCATGATAACATCTCCAATAACAATTAAGGTGGAAACATGTAATTTGCAAAGGAGAAAAAAAAAACTTCAATAGGCTCTGTTGCCTTTGCATACTAAACACAGAGGCTGGAGCTGCTGCTAAGGACTTTAGGACTGTGATTAATGCCTTTTTACCACCCAAACATGACACTGCAAAAAATTACATAAAGGACTACTTCTACTTCTTTCACTGAGACTAAATGTTGGCACTGGATGTAAATCATGAGGTGAATCCTCCAAAATGAGCGTAATTCCTGGGGATACTGGGCTCTTGTATGTGTTATTTTTTTACTTCAAGTCATCAGTTAAACCATCTACACATGATCAGCATCAGAATTAATTTGCAGTGACATGAGCCATTGTTTTTTTATGGCGAAGCAATGACGTCAAACTTTGCAGCAGCTCTACCTTTATGCCCTGCTGATCCACTCAAAGCTCAATCAGTGTCAACTCTGATTTTGTTTTTTGTGACCTTTCAATGCGCAACCAACAAGATGACAGGTGTCTGTCACGTAACCTGAAACCTACCTGTGATGGACGAAAAGCTCATTCTCAGTGTTCCCAGAACTGTACAACACAAACTTAAAATCCTACCACCATCTTGGCAGGAAGACTTTAGCATGGTGGAATGTCAACAGTAAGACTGGGCTACCAGGTTTCTGAATAGGCAGAAAGTAAACAGTGGCACTATCTGCTCCCTCTGGGCTCAATGATGACGTAAAACTGGTTGGAGGATGATTGGAGAAAGCTGGACATAAAAGTCAACATGAAGCTGTAGAAGAACAGTTACATACAGTAGATGGGTAACAGGTGGGATAAACAGGTACAAGCAAGATAACATTTCTACATAATGCCCCTGACATATTATGACAAAGCAATTACTAACAACTGTTTTTTACAATGTTGCCTTTGCAGATGAAAACTTTGCAGCAACAGTAAAAAGTCTCACAAATAACACATCATGAACACATCGTTCAGGTCTATAATAATAATAGCCACTCACTTTGTACAGTCCTAGGATGTAGCAGAACACCAAACACCAGAATAGCTTTATTTTGTTCTCAGGTCATTGTCATAACCCTCTGCTTAGTTTTCACAGGAAACCATTTATTCTGTGAATACACCTGTATTTGCTTGGAGGTGTGTAGGGCAAGTACACTCTCCCATTCCTCAATTAAAAACTCAAATAAGGTTTTTGAGTTGAATGCAGGAGTAGAGTGGCCATTGCCTTAATAAAACTTAATGAAATTGCAGGGGCAGCTCAACTACAGGTCTTCTTTCCTGCTTAGTAGTTTTAGTATTTCTTTAAATACTCTAATGATATTTACCTTGACATATGATTATTTCTTGGAATATGACATGTAATAGTAAGCTTAATTGTGGTTCCTCTTTTTTCTTTTTTTCACCATGAAGAAAAGGAAAGACAGGGTACCTACTGTACATTTCAACCTGCATCTAGAAGTTTTATCGTCCCACTACTGGGAAAACACTATGATCCTTTTAAGCATGTATCCAGACTGACCCCATCCTTTCATCAAAAGTGATAAAAGCTTCTCCTTTACTTCTGATGCCACCTTCCCCCCTAGCTTCCCACCTCCCTACCTACAGTCACTCTATGACTGCTACATCTAAATCAAAAATGCAAATGGGGCTGGAGCTTCACAAAGCCTGGGGTGACCTATATTAGAGCTAATGATGGGCCACAGTGTTGGAAGAAGAGCTGGAATGAAAGAGAATTTGAATGAAGATGACCCACATACAAAGGCACGACCAGTCAGAAAGCCATGTTCCCTTCCCACTAAATAGGTCACAATGGGCTTCAGGATTATGCACAAGTTCCCTTTTTCTCCTGATGGATGGAAATGGGGAAAGTGATGGGGAGCCCCTGGCAACAAGAGTCATTCCTTACAACTAACAGGTTTGTAGTAAGGTGGGAGTCTCAGCTTGTTAAATGGGAATCAGTTTTCTTCGCCAAATGCAGCACAAAACTGACATACATGGTACATGGACAAAATAATCTCATAATGCTGGGTTTACATGGGGCCCAGTATTCTGTTAACAACATGATTAGAGCATAACCAGAATAGAAATCTCCTCTTGTAAGCACATCAAACAGAATAGACAAATCCTAATGTAATTTCCATTGGTATGAAAAATTAATTCAACCCTTTAGAGTATGTTAAATAGGAAAATGTTTTTAATCTAATCTTAAAGAAATAGTTCAAAAGTTTGGGAAATGCAAATACTCAAAAACTTTCTTTCCCTGAGTGAGATGAGGAGATCAATATAAATCTCATGTCTGTGCATTAAGTATGAAGTTGGGGCGGGTTAGCCTAGCTTAGCATAAAGACTGAAAGCAGGAAGAATCGGCTAGCATCAACCTGTCCAAAGTAAGAAAATACACCCACCAACACATCTAACACTTTGTTTTATTCAAAATCAATCACAAAGAATATATATATATATATATATATATATATATTTATATATATTTGTGGCTGTAGTGACATGGATGTAGTGACATACATACAGCCATACTTTGTGTACTATCCAAAAAACTTCAAAAGCATGGTTTATCCATTCACAGAGTAGACATCAATCAATTGAAAAAAACTGAAACCCTCTATTCACTCCATTAACAGTTACGGTCAGGGCCTTTTTCTCTAAAATGTAGATGTATCATGTTTTTGAAGGTGACCCACCAGTTAGTAGTAACACAGAACATCATTCATGCAAAACCACTGGAAATTTGACCCACCCATGAAACATGAATGTACATGATTTTTAAAACATGCTGTATAATCTTAATTATGACTTTTATCAGTAGCATAAACTGCCTGGTTAGTAATACAGCCCATTCAGATCCCTGCCATCAAGTTAATATATTCTGCCTTTAAATTATACATTCATAAACGTCACAAATAAGTGTACACAAAACTTATATGTATTTGCATGCCCCCACATTTGTGTGTGTACACAGAGGGCTGGGAGTTCCCCCTTTGTAAGAGACACAGATAGGAAATGTTTTATTTCCTGAGCTCATGTGGCGAGCAGGCAGTAATTGGTGTGTGTTAATCCTGGGATAACAAGTGTTTTCCAAGGAGAGTCAATGATCATCTTACAGGGTCAGTTTAGCCCTGTACGCTGCATGCATAATGGAGAATGCAAAGGCTAATAGGAACATAATCACATCACACACAGACACACACACTCACTCACACACACACACACATGCAAGCTTGTGTTTTGTACTCATTCCCTAACTAAAGGTGATGTATCCAGGAAAAAGATACAGTTTGATCTTTAACTGCCATATTCCCTTTCTGGAGGGCTTTTTGATCGAACAGGGCCACCCTGCGGTCTGACCAATGCTTTACCATCGTCTTGGCAGGGTACCCTTTCCCTTCCCCTCTAGCCAATGGGATTACAGCTGGGAGGTGGCGGTGGTGGCGATCACGTACCGTGACCCGTCCATTTTTTTACGACTTCATTATTTTCCTTCCCTGCCACGCTCGTTTTCATTTGCCAGAATGGGGGCATAATGACTGCGCTATAAAAACGCTGCTTTAACGTTTGCATACTGTTCTCATTTGGTCTGGCCCTCAACCCTTCAGCTAGCATATGGCAGGTAATCAGGTCTGCAATCAGGGCTGCACGTTACACAGGGCCCCGCTTTCAGCACAGGGGCTATTACCCATCTGTCTCACGACACACACACACACACATACAGATTCACATGTATTCATGCAAGCATGCAAGCACACGGTAATGCACAAGTAGATACTTGTACACAAATTCATTCTCCACACAGATGCAAATGCGTACACACACATGCCGGCACACATTCTAATGCCCATATACAAATGCATACACAACTACCTCATCACCTATACTAAAGCATAAGTCAGCATATAAGAGACTCAGGCTAATGATATTTTCTATGAAATGTGCAGTAACTATAGTCCTGTGGCTTACCTTATATTTCATTAATTGCAAAAAACCTGTGATTTCACAGCTGTATGTCACAAAATGTCTTTGCTAGTATGTGGAGTTTATTTAACAAAGCCAGTCATATTATAACCAAACCCCTTTGCCCCTCACCTATGCATAACCTGAAACAATCATTTTATACACATCAAGGTATATACATTCTCAAGCATATGGTCCCATCATTAAGTATGAAGTACATGCAAAGCCTGTAAAATAATCTGCCTGGGACCCCTAATGGTAGATATGACCCGCAGTCTTTTTAAAAGATGTTTTTTTTTCTTTCTATTAGTATTCTTTTCTTTAATGCCATCATGAGACTGAGATTTGATGATAGCTGATTTACAACTTAAAGTATAGTTTTTTGTTTCAAAGTGTAAATTGGCCTCACAACTGTATGCTAAAAGATTAGCTTAAATTTCTGAGTTCTCAGACCATTTTTCACAATTGAGAATGACTTCCGGATGGGAGCCGAAACATCTTGATTCTGAAAACAGTGTCCAGATGACTACGATTGAAACCTTTTCTACGATGGAACATTCCTGGACGAATGAGGGACTACACCGTCTTGTATGCTAAAAGTGTATAGCCCAGTTCAATTAATTAAAAATGCTTACATTCTTGCTTTTATGCATGCATTTATTCAGACAAGCAGCTGTGACACTAGTGACATTGTTGACACTATTGCCTGCATACTTTGTATGTACCTGAAGGACTAACAATTATATCCACTAGGGGGCAGATCAAAGCCAAATCATCCCTGGCCAACAAAGTTTCCTTGAGAACCTCCCAATTTGTACAATGTAAACCTAACTAAACATGGCAAAACTCAAGGAGGTTACTTTATTGTTAAGAGGCAGTAAAAGTGGCAAGTGGCTTTTCAAAACTTCCTGCCATTGTTGTTGTCATTTGTGTAGAGTCTGCTGCTGACCTTGCATCACTGTCACAGCTCTTGTGCAATTGCATCTTCCCAGTGTGTAGTGTTAACTTCTGAGGATTCATACAACCAACGCACCAAAAGAACATATTATATATATATAAAAAAAAAAAACTTTGTCCTTCACCCCCCACGGGTGGTCTCATCATCCTTCGAGCTCGGGTCCTCTACCAGAGGCCTGGGAGCTTGAGGGTTCTGCGCAGTATTTTTGCTGTTCCCAGTACTGCGCTCTTCTGGACCGAGATGTCTGGTGTTCTTCCAGGGATCTGCTGTAGCCACTCCTCCAGTTTGGGGGTCACTGCCCCGAGTGCTCCAATGACCATGGGCACCACTGTTGCCTTCACCTTCCAGGCCTTCTCCAGCTCTTCTCTTAGCCCTTGGTACTTCTCTAGTTTCTCATGTTCCTTTTTCCTGATGTTGCCATCGCTTGGTATCGCCACATCAACCACAACGGCTTTCCTCTGTTGTTTGTCAACCACCACGATGTCAGGCTGGTTCGCCATTACCATTCTGTCAGTCTGGATCTGGAAGTCCCACAGGATCTTGGCTCGGTCATTCTCTACCACCTTTGGAAGTGTTTCCCACTTTGACCTCGGGGTTTCCAGTCCATACTCAGTGCAGATGTTCCTGTACACTATGCCAGCTACTTGGTTATGGCGCTCCATGTATGCTTGCAGCATCTTACACCCTGCAGTTATGTGCTGGATTGTCTCAGGGGCCTCTTTGCACAGCCTACACCTTGGGTCTTGTCTGGTGCGGTAGATCTGGGCCTCTATTGCTCTGGTGCTCAGGGCCTGCTCCTGTGCAGCCATGATGAGTGCCTCTGTGCTGTCCTTCAATCCAGCCCGCTCTAGCCATTGGTAGGACTTCTTGATATCAGCCACTTCAGTTATGTTCCGGTGGTACATCCCATGTAGGGGTTTGTCCTCCCATGATGGTCCTTCCTCCAGCACGTCTTCCTCTGTTCCCCATTGCCTGAGACATTCCCTGAGCACGTCATCTGTTGGGGCCTTATCTTGGATGTACTTGTGGATCTTGGATGTTTCATCCTGGATAGTGGCTCTCACACTCACTAGTCCACGGCCGCCTTCCTTACGGCTAGCGTACAGTCTCAGGGTGCTGGATTTGGGATGGAACCCTCCATGCATGGTGAGGAGCTTTCGCGTCTTAACATCTGTGGTCTGTATCTCCTCCTTTGGCCATCTTATTATTCCCGCAGGGTATCTGATAGGACCCACATCCTGTGCATGTAACCCCTCTGACTAGGGTTACTGGAGTAGTAGCATTCCAACAGAGCCTTATTATCGCATCTCGCCCATTTCCGCCTTGTTCCAGTAGCCCATTTGTCGTCTCGATGCCCTGGTTCCCCAACACCTGACGCAGACCTTGTTTGGCCGGGCGACGTCTGAGCCGGCATGTCAATCATTTCATTGTCACTCATCATCATGAGGTAGGCAGCAGCAGCAGCGACCACACTGGATGATGGGTCATTGCTCATTGCGCTCCCGTGTGAAAGTCCTGTGACTTACCAATTGAGCTATCCAGCCGCTATTTATATACATACACATATACATACATACATATATACATATATATATACATATATACATATATATATACATATATACATATATATGTATATGTATATCTACGAACGCGTAGATAAGAACAATTAAATGCTCTAAGGGTGCAAATAAAACTCAGTGGACAAACACATTATGCATGGCTGCATATGGGAGGTGGGATGGAATAAAAAGGCCTGTGTGGTGATGATGATGGATTTAATGTGACTGGCATACTACTGTGCAGTTCTAAGGTCATGGTTACAGACAAGAGGGTAAAACCAAGAAGGCCTGTTTCCTTTGGCAGGCGAGAATGGAACTTCCAAAACTCCAGCCAAAGACAGAAGAAACATTTCAAGTCAGAGTAACATACTACAGAGGCAATTCTGAGGGTGGCCGAGAAAAAAGATAAAACATGGTTGTCAGTAAATACAGCGGTGATGACAGGACGAACCCAATCTGGCAACAGGGATGGTAACCATTACTTCCAACCGGACTGGAGCTTTAAAGATTGGAGATTGTGGTGGGATATCCATCCCCCAACCAGGCACCCCAGCAGAATCCACCAGTACTCTCTCATTTGTACAGATGTCCAGCCAAATAGTGCATGCGTGTGTGCTTTTGTGTGCATGTCCCATCCTCCCTGTGTGTGCACAAATCCATTGTGTACACACACATTCTCTACCTCTGCTCTTATGTTTCATCCTCTCCGCTCTCCCTGTGTTGTGTTTGTCAAGCTCTCAGGCCCAAATGCATTATTACCTCCTGAAATGACAACTCATTTCCACAAATGTAATCCCTTCCCTTGCCTGCGTGAGGCTGTAAAGTAAACACAGTCCTCTCTCTGGAAAGCACAGAGCAATGAGGGTAGGGACGTACTACTTAAAATTTGCAATGGGAACTTGAAATGGTGAATGCCAGACCTGAAGAGAGAAGATGATAAAGACTGAGAGCATTTGAAGGGATTTATTTCAAAGCACCACAGTCTGTATTTATACTGTATATATAGTAAATACAGTATGTCTCTGGGAAGAGAAGGTAGTAACAAATGTGGTAAAGGTTTTTCCAGTGTCCATCTTATCAAGGAATGTCATCACTGAAGTCTTAAAATTGTATATTTCTTCATAACTACACAAATCCTGGAGTTGGACGAGCTAATTCTGCGTGTTTCCAAGGCAGATTAACCTGTTTTAAACATTGTTTATAATCAAGTCTGAATTTTATGATAGTAGTTGAGTGACCTTATTCTGCCTTGTTTTAAGATGCTGTAGTAATGATTTTTAGTTTACTTTATCTGAAAGATCACCTTTTATCATCTTTTAAGGTTTTATATTACTTAGACTGTAGGCTGTCTTTACGAATATTTTTATATTTTTGCGTTTGTTGTAGTCATCCTCGTTGTAATGTGATGACATTTCTAATTGAGAGCACTGTAAGACAACACTGAAAGCACTTGGAAATAGCAGTGCCCAAATTTAGTTTCAGGAACTCATCCCTAAAGTGGGTGGAGAACAGTGGAAACAAGAGCAGAACCCATGACTGTGGCTATATGTTACATGATGTGACGTCAGTAGAAAAGGGCTATATGTGGAGTACTAGTATGGACAGCTGGAAATTTTGGCATACAGTAAAGGAGTACAGAACACGGTATCCCATTTGTGTTGAATTTGTTTTAATTCATTATAGAGCGTTTAAGATAAAACATAAATTTGAGATTGATTCCCAAACATATCAACTGAATCTGTGTTGTAAAATATGAAGCCATAATTAAATCCACATATCCTCACTGCCACAATTCAAAGTTTGAGCCAAACACACATCCATGCATTCACTACACACAGAGTTCCATCTTCCTCACTCTGCACTCACAAAGATAAACAACAATAAAAAAATGTCCTCCATCAGCGTGCCCACCAATCCATCCCTCACCCTCAGCCACATCATATGTGACTGGTTTAATCGCAGGCCAATCATTGCCAGGTCACAATTAATAAAAGCCACAACAGCCGCAAATAAACAAGTCCAAATTGCTGCCTTAATCGAATGATGCAAACATCGGTGAGTTACAAAAGTTCACTGCCACCACTGACAATTTCCTAATTGTATTCACTCATTCATGGCAATTTTATTAACATGGAGCGGATGTCTTCTGCCCTTCCACTGTCACAGCACCAGGGATCTAATTTCATTATTTTCCACAAGATTTGCTTGACTACTGCCGCCATGCTAGTGGCGCGCCACGGCCAGATGTTTATGCTATTTAAATGAGGAAGCAAAGCCTGTTGGGTAAACATAATTAAAGAAAGTTGAAGCTTTCTTTTTTTTCTTACTTCTCCTCTTCTTTGCCCTCTTTGTCTACCAACCTCTTCTCCTATGAGTCCCTCTCTCTGTTTCTTAACTTCATTAGACAAATTTCAATTGACATCAGAGCCACATGTTTCTTTGAACAGGAGCACAAGGCCTGCATGGAGGGCTGGGTACGCAGAAAAGTGTGACGCAGTGGGCAGTGATAGCACACACACACACACACACACACACGCACACACACACACACACACAGATGCACACACAAACATCCACAAAAAGAGAACAGAAAAAACAGAAAAGTCAATGTTTTCTTCACACAACATGTTGACCATTGGTTAAAATGCTGAAAGTGTGTGTGCGTGTGTGTGTGTGTAACATGCTCTTGAATCATTCACAGCTCTATCCTACCTGTGCGGCTGATGAATCCAAACACCGTTAACCTGTGGCCCTTGGCGTGTGTTTATTAAAATCATCACCCAGTGCAGCCCAATCACACAGGCATTACTGTCCACGCCTGTCGCATGCTAAATAAGAGGAGAGACAGAGTAACAGAGAGAGAGACTGAGGGTAAATTAAATCACTCATGTCACGGTGCTAATAGGCCAGCCTCACTCTCCAAGTAATTCCAGGAGCCGGCACTGCAAAAAATAATTTGGGTTAAAAAAAACTATAGCAAGAACAATCTATTAGGGCCAATATCACAGACAATGTGTTACAAGAGGTCATTACAAGATTATGTAAACCAAGAGAGTGCATTTCCATGCAGTGGTCATTTACATGTGATTACTACATCACAGTTATACAGGGATTATACAGGGGGCGCCTTGACATATCAAGCTATCCACAGAGACTCAGGGCATGCACACACATACATTGAATTATGTCATGAGTGTATATTATAGAGGTGACTTGATCTTCAAAATAAAAGCAAACTCACAACAGCTCCTGTTTGTGGGTCGGTTTTTTAGAGCAAGGATTTATTTGCCAATGCCCCCATTTTGCGACATGATTTGGGGGACGCCTCACTCATAAAAGCCCTCATTCTAACCACCAGAATCAGAAGTATTCATTTACTCCTTTTGATAGAAAACACCCCATTCTCTGCATGCATTGCTGCCCAGCACAGCCGGCATGATGACTGAAATATGCTTTGTGGCTCTAGCCATACAGGCACTTTTTAAGTATGCAGCGCGCGGCACATTCGATACCCTTTAGTGCACACGAACTGAGTAGCTGTCAAAAATACAACAGGCATCTCAAGTAATTATGCAGATTTATGCAAAACATTAACAAGAAGAATTAAAGGCACAAATGAGGTGGCTACACTTGAATTGTTAAGATTATGAATAATTACCATGAATCTTTTTGCTCTTAATATAACTTGTTTTTGATAAACAAAGCCTTAATTATCAGAATACTTTGGAGGATTCCAGTGACCTTCATTAATCTTAGACAACAAGTCTCCGGTGAGACTTGAGATGAGGCCTACGCACGTGCACTTTCTTTCTCACACACACACACCACACACATACACACGCACATGCCCACACACACCCGTATAGGCTAAACACGCATGCATGGCGGCGCATATGCTAACTAGCCACTTCAGCCCAGAGCAAGGAGACAGACAGGTACATCTCCTAGTTAAGCCAAGAGAGCTCCTCACACTCCCTGGTGTGTCCAGGTACGCTAAGCCAGGAGGACAGATGCACACACACACACGCATACACACAGCAGGTGACTCAGATGCTCCTTTGAGAATTGGCAGCACCAGGTTCTTCACTAATTACAATTACATTTCACTTTCCTCCAACTTTGGACATGAATAGTCCAGCGGAGCCATTGTGCATTGGACACGCTGCTCGATATGTCCCATAATTAAAAGCATGATGTGTGAGATGAAAATACTAAGGGCACTCTGCTCAGAGTGCGCTGTAGCAGAGGAAAAAAATTAGATTCAGCTTTATTCACCCAAAAACAACACAGTGGAGTGGAACAAAAGAGCTTAATCTGTGTACAAACTCCTGTTTTTAACTCAGTGCACAACAGCAAAGCAACTTCATTCCATCTCATCAGTCAGGGATTTCTTTGGTATTAAAATCCTACAAATATATGTAATAATGAGCATATTTTGTAAGCATATACTGTTTGAAATCAATGTCCCTGTCAGTGTCCCTGGGGTACCTCCTACAGGGAGCAATAAAAAATACCTTGAAAGCTGTACACCTGTACACCAGTGCTGCAAAATAACATTAAAATGATAAGAGAATTGATATTAGACAATTATATTAGATATATAATAGATGTTGTTATGAAATGAGAATTTTTCTGAAATAATAAAATCATATGGATGAACCAGAGTTTATCTGTGCCACTGACAAATATTTTTGGAACTCAGCTTCAAAGATTGTCAAATTTTATCAGTTAATATGCATCTAAATCTAACTGTAATTTCTAAACCTTTTTATGAAGGCTGTTGACTGTGGAACTGAAATGTCATGAATAGAGAGGATCCAGACTCTGGAATAAACTTACTGTTATAAAAAAAGTAAAGGTAAGTTTAAAGTTAAATAATTTAGAACACAAACAAAGGAGAAACAGTTTCCCGGACAAACAAGGATCAGCGATTGGTCGTTAGGTACGCACATTCACAGCTCATTCACGTATCTGTCTGGTTGTTGATTGTTAAACAGTGATGGGCGAGCTACTTGGAAAGTGTAGTGAGCTAAGCTACCAGTTACTCTACATTAAATGAAGCTTCCCCCCCCCCCAGAAAAATGTAGCAAGCTAAGCTACAGCAGCATGGCAAAAGTAGTTTACTACATCAGTTATTTTTTTCTACATTGAACCAACTTCATTTCAATGCTATCTCAGTGATCAATAAGACTGTCAGTCAAACAGATAGGCTGGCAAAAAATGTTAAGTTCAATTGTTTATTAAATAATTAGCTGTGCTCTCTGCTCTTACTGCTCCAAAACCAATTTGGCAACAAAAACAAACATGTGCTCCACATAATAACAAAAAGCTGGTGTCGAGAGTGTGTGTATGTTCATCTATGTTTATTTGTGTGTGTGTCTGTGACTGTGTGTGTCTGTGTGTGCGTGCTGTAGCATGATCAACCCCGATTCTGATGAGCATTTTGTATCTTTATGGATAAAATTAATTAAAGTTTATTCTTCATGGCCTCTGTGTCATGAAATGAGCTCCTGTTTTCACAGGACCTCCAGAGGTCACTAATGGAAAGTTGAATGACAATCTCTCGATTTACAGCAGGTCTGTTTGGAAGCCAAACTAATCTGATATCCTGTTGGAATACAATTCACACTATGGTGCAAGACTCACAAAGGAATGTTGAGTGCCAGTTGAAAGTGAAGCTAAGCCAGTTTATTAGTTTATGACCCTTACTGACTGGTAAACTGAAACTCAACCCCTCAATGAACCATGCTCTGGATCTCATCAAAACATAGACTTAAGAGAACAGAGAAATTCATTTGCAAAACAGAAACAAAATTTATTAACTAATGTTATGTTTAATTGACAGTATAAGAAGAATGTGAGGCTTGATGTTGTCATACTGACACAGACAAAGATCAATAAACCCTGAAATAACAATGACAGTTACTTTATATGAACAATGAAGTGGTATGATATTGTTTACCAAATATGGCTCACCATTTTCTGTATTGACAAATATTCTTTCAGTGACATTCAGAATCAGAATCAGAATCCTTTATTGATCCCCGAGGGGAAACTCTTTTGTTACAGCAGCTCACTATCACGTCAGTGCACACAGGAATAGAAATACTAGCAAAAAATATAATACACTATAATACAGGTCAGAAAATAAATTAAGTACCAAGTGGGTATAAGAATAAAATAAAATAAGTGTGAAGTACAAAGTGGGTTTACCGGTTGATGATAATAATACAGTATAAGGTAATAGTGCATGAACTGTCAAGTGTAGCTTATTAAGATTATAATGAGAAGGAGGATATTGCACAGCAGTAATAGAGGTATGAATAAATATCAATATCAATAAATAGGGAATTTTAAACTGAAAAGGGTATATTGCACGGGAGTATTACACAGAATATTGCACAATTATGTCAAGTATTGCAGAGATGTAATGACCAATGTCCTGTTTAATGACTTAGGGTCATATAGACTAACACTTAGAGGGAGGAGTTAAAGAGTTTGATGGCCACAGGCAGGAATGACTTCCTGTGGCGCTCTATGGTACTTTTTGGGGGGATGAGTCTTCCGCAGAAGGTACTCCTTTGTTTGACCAGCACGTCATGGAGTGGGTGGGAGACACTGTGCAAGATGACATGTGGTTTGGCCAGCATCCTCCTCTCTGACACCACCGCCAGAGAGTCCAGCTCCACCCTCACAATGTCACCTTATGGATCAGTGTGTTGAGTCTGTTAGAGTCCACTACCCTCAACCTGCTGCCCCAGCATGCAACAGCATACAGCATAGCACTGGCCACCACAGACTCATAAAACATCCTCAGCATTGTCCGACAGATGTTGATGGACCTCAGCCTCCTCAGAAAATAGAGGCGGCTCTGGCCCTCCTTTACAGAGCTTGAGTGTTCTTAGCCCAGTCCAGTTTATTGTGCATGTGTACTCCCAGGTACTTGTAATCCTCTACAATGTCCACACTGGCAGCAACCCCTGGATGGAAACCGGGGTCGCAGCCACCTTCTCACCGAGGAGGGCTGGCCGGATGGTGTTGAAAGCACTGGAGAAGTCAAAAAACATGATCCTCACTGTGCTTGCCGGCTTGTCCAGGTGGGCGTGGATGCGGTTCAGCAGGAAGATGATGGCATCCTCAACTCCCAGCCGGGGCTGGTAGGCGAACTGAAGGGGGTCCAGAAGGGGTCTGACCATGGGCCGCAGCTGTTCCAGCACCAGTCTCTCCAGGGTCTTCATTATGTGGGAGGACAGTGCCACCGGTCTGTAGTCCTTGGAGTCACTGGGACGCAGCGTCTTCAGTACAGGAACGAGGCAAGATGTCTTCCATAGAACAGGGACCCTTTGAAGACTCAGGCTTAGGTTGAAGACATGTTGAAGGACTCCACATAGCTGGGGGGCACAGGCTTTTAGCACCCCGGGGCTAACTCCATCGGGGCCTGCAGCCTTGTTTGAGTGGAGTTTCATCAGCTGTCCTCTCACCTGGTCAGCAATCAGGCACACAGCAGAGGTTACAGGCAGGGGAGGGAGGGAGTCATTAGTGTGAAGAGGGCTGTATGCATCCTTAACGTTAGCATACAACAGGTCCAGTGTCCTCTCCTCTCTAGTAGGACAATTCACATACTGGGTGAAATTAGTTAGTGTTGTTGAAACATTGACATGGTGTTGAGTCTGGAGTTGTGCTGTGGCGCTGTGAATGGCTTTGCACGCCAATGCTGAGTTAGCAGAGGGGGGGATGTAAACAGCCACAACAATGGCACGCTCCGCTTCAGCTGTTCCCTGGTGTAAACAATGCGGCCAAACAGCTGATCTGCGGCGGTGCCCTGACCAAGTAGCAAGAGAAGAAGTTCCACTTTCTACTCTCATTTTCGTAAAGAGCGTAGTTTAAATTATACTTACACACAAGTTACTCAAGTTTGGAAGAAAAAGGAACGCTAAAAGTTGGAAAAAGTAAGACGACGAGACGGAGCTACGGCAGCATGCACGTTGGCGCATGTGAACTTAGTTTTTTCCAGTTGCTAACAAGCATTGTTCAATACTGAAACCACATTTTCAAAACTCTTCACACAGTCAGCGAAACAGAAGTCAATGCAGACCAAACTGTGAACCATTTTGCATTGCTTTCAGACAAAATGCATTCAGTGACCACACTTTTCAAAATTCAGGAACTCTTTTCCCATTCGTACTCCACAACATGCAAAATACTGTGTATTTTCAGCACATTTTTCTAATGCTAACACACTGCATTCAAAATTATTACAAACACATTCAAAACAGAATGATGGCAAATTCCAAGCATTTATCCAGTAATTATTTTAAAATACTGAAAGTATACTAAAATACTGGAGGCAATGAATGCGGGGTGTGGAGACATTTCTCCTGAAGGCTTTCAGGGATGGATCAGACATCCCAGGAGGAACTTTCCAAGATGCCAGAGACGACATCAGATGTGATGTTGATGAGAACGGAGAGAGCAGACTAGAACCATCACTGTAATTTACTATAATGAACAACTACACATGTCGTTACAGTAATGTGTAGAATGTATTTTATTTATTCTTTTTTATTATCATTGCAGCCCTGGAGTTTTTCCCCTCTTTTTTCACCTTTTGGTTATAATTTTCAAGTACTATATTCATATAAAAAAATGAAATTTTGATTAATTTCTGATTTCATTCGTGTTACAAATGCTTTCAATAAAGTGAAATTGTGTTACAGTATTTATGTGGAAAATCACTGAAACATTAAAAAAGAAAAGTTCATCAATCATGTAATGCTCCCTGTTGTTAGTGTTTTTTTAGGTCAGTGTGTTGTGAATGAAATGTGTGTTTTCTGAATGAGAAGTGTTGCTAGTGTTATGTCGGTCTGAGTGCTTGAAGTGCTTTGCTCGTGTGTAGTCCGCCTGTGGCAGAAAGGCGAGAAGGTGGCCTTACTGACTACTGGTTAATTGTACAAAAACACAACTTTATAACTGTATTCACTGATTTTGGTGAAACTAGTGGAGGCTGTTCTCATTCACTTTTCGTACCAGGACTGTCACCCGGGAGGCCGGGGTTCGTATCTTGTGTGAAACCAAAAGTCAACGTTGAGTTATTTTAAGTTATGCTTACTTATTGTAAGTTACATACGTAAGATAAGTTACTTACGTAGGTTATGTAACCTACGTAAGTAAAGTCACATGATTTACTTCATGTGTCACATGATTTACTTCATGTGACTTACGTATTTATATCACGTGACTTACTGTGAGTTACTAACGTAACTTACTTATTTTAACCATAACTGTGAGCTTTTCCTAAACCTAACCAAGTAGTTTTGGTGCCTAAACATAACCAAATTACGACCGTTTCACAACGTTAACCACATGTTTTTTGTTACCATGACAACAAAGGTCCGGTACGCCTGTTGCTGGTTGCTGGACATTCGTAGGATTACTTTTCGTAAGATATCAACAATGAGGACATGTTGACTAGTGATATGTGGCACTGAATTTGATGAATTTACTGTTCATCAGACTACAAATGAGACAAGAATTATGTTTGAAAAACAATTGACGCAGCAGCGTTTCTGGGGGCCGAGCCTCACAGATTACTGTACAAAAACACACAAGTTTTATAACTTTATTCACCGATTTTGGTGAAACTGGATGATGGTGATGATGATGATGATAGTGATACTTTATTGTCAGATCGAGTCTGAAATGTTTCTTGCATCACAGCAACTCCATTTGCAACATCACAGAGATCATATTTTATGGAGAAAATATTTTCTGGTTTTCCCTCTGATGTCCTCCGGCTGCTGGACAGATAGCTTTACTTGTTGCTAAGTAACCGCTAACTGCAGCTTAACTAGTTAGCAGTTATTTAGTCCTATTAGCTGACTCTGCCCAAACTGGGAGCACAGACACCGGCTGAGTGATGTTGTTTACACCTTTAGCACAGGAGCTTTGGACCACTGAGAGGAGGAGGTTTTCAGGGCCAATGTGGAATACAGTACCGAGGTGATTTACAGAAGCTCCCCACGCTTCATTTTATTAATTTTCTGCCAACAATGAAAAAATTGTAGCTAGCTAGTAATTAGCTGTTGACAAGTTGCTAGCTGGTGTTTGCAGACTACACTGAATTGTGATGGTTATCGTGGTTGGCAAAGGTTGTGTTAGCTTATTCGGGAATAATACCTGAATGTGTGTTCTTACATTTTTTGTTAGATGTCTTGGAAGTTGAGAGCAGCTTCTTCTTGGGGTTGCTCAATAAGCACCTGAACATTCACTCTGTTGCTTCACTTAGACTCATGTATTTCTTGAGGTACGGCCACGGTGACTCCCTCGGGATCAATTCCTCTATGTCTTCATCCTCTGCCGTCTTTCCATCAAGTAAACTCAAGCTTGCGTGTCTGTATTCCCTATACTATAGTATAGTATATAGTATGTATATACTATACTACAGTATAGTATACAGTATTATATACTGCGGCGCTATAAGACACTGTGAGCATCAGTCCCATTGGAGAACCGAGGATCCGCAACACAGAAGTATTTATCTCACTGTTAATTCCCATGTTAAGGTTTTCTTTTAAAACACAAAAGATAATTCAACAATACGATAGGTTAATGTTATGGCTATCAGTTTAGATTATTTCTTAAAATGCGATTTGATAACATTTCTAGCAAGAAATGTGCATTTTATTTTCATAATCTTCATTCAGTGAATGTATATGATCCTTAGTTTTGTTAGTGATTGCAAACATTCTCTCAGGTCTCAGATCATTGCTATGGTGGTTGCTACGGACGCTGCTACGCAGGGAATTGTGGGTGGACTTGGTGGGTACGAATCCTGTTTTGGGCTGTCTGCCGTCAGTGGGCTTCATTCCATTTCAAATTTCTGCCGGTCGGCCGTAACCTTAATCCAAACATCACTATCTCTTTTAAAAAACGGCATTTTATAGCCTGTGCTTGTAAAATGTGAAGTTGCTCATTTAATTTTATATTTCCAAGAATATGTGGCTGAGTATATTTAATTATGAAATCACCTTTCTTAAGAAGGCGTTATCAAACTGGACTTTACCTTTCACATCCCTCAATTAATCCCTGCACTTGTCATGTTCATATATTTCATCAAACTGGATTCGATATTGTGCATTGCATTCAACCTCCACCTCCACATAATTTAATTATTTATGCATATCACATTTAATTTTTGCTCGTCACCTTCATATATTTCATACACTTAATTTCTTTGAACATAGGACAGTCCATATATCCTTCGAAAAGTCAATATTTCATTTCAAGTTTTAAAACTATTACTATTCCTCGTGAGTGTCGTTCACTCTCATGGGAGTGAACGACACTCACGTTCATTAGTTGCAAACGGATACGTTCAGTTCACCGTACACCAAAAACATGAGCATGTTCAATGAACGGCACTCATTCATGCGTAACACTGTCTTTAGGCATTGTTGCTCAACTGAGTTAAAATCCTTTCCCGAGACATCTGATGAGATAGCAGCTAGACATGCCAGATCTGTGTGACTGCTCTACTGTCCTTAATAACATTAACTTGAACAGTAACTCAGACCTGCTCTATTAATCATGAAAACACAGCGTCCTTCATCTAGAACAGAACAAAACAAGCCAATATAACTTTCAAATGCTTTACTGCCCTTTAGAAAACATCAATGCAGGAATACTGGCCCAGTTTACATAGAAGTCAACAAAAAAAAAGGGGGGGGGGGTGGCCACCGTTAAGCTGTTAGTCAAGTTAGCCAGATTTACAGTTTCTATTTCTACATTTTCCCTCTGCGGATCGATGGAGGAGTCGGTTCATTTTCTCCAACATCAATACTGCAGAGCCCAGTACAGTTCACTCCCCTCCAACTGCCTTTCATCCTGGCCACACTGGAGCTTGTGGATGTTAGCGTTAGTTTGACGCTCGAGGTGACGGCTGCCCTCACCAGCACAGGATTAGCTCAGGTTCACCTTTCCATGGTGTAACTTCAGCCGTGTGGAGGAAGGGAGGGAGGGAAAAAGAAAAAATAGCTGACCTCTCATGAGTGGTTTGCGGCGATGTCTACTGCTTTTGTAGTCAGTTGGTGGAACTTTCGAGGACCTTTTCCCATTTCCTGCTCAGCAGCAGGAAGCTAAATGTTGGCCAGCAACTGCCTTTCCTGCCCTGGTGTCTGACTATAGAGGTGTCTCGCAGAGGGAGAATGCCTTTTTAAATGCCTCAGGAGGCGCGCAGTGCCCTTGCCGGCAGCTCTCAGCAGCTTTTTCCCCTCAAACCTGGCTCAAACCTTAAAACAGCTCAGGGAGAGGAAGTTGAAGAAAACTGGCCTGAATCTCAGTGCTCAGGGGCAGCCCCAACCTTCATTTCAGCACCCTGACCTCACCTCCTGGGGAGCAAAGTGGTGATAGTGTGATCCAAGGTGCTCACAGGAAATCATGCCCCAGGACAGCAGCACTACACTCTGTTCACGTCATCTGTTTGATGCTTGAGCTCCTTTTTTATTTTTATTTCTTTTGTTTGATTTTTTTTCTTTTACAAAAAAGGGCACAGGTTCAGTTTGAAGTGTCTTTTTGCTAGGGATGGAAAGAGTACTAGAATATTAGTAAAATTAAAATGGCTTAAAAGTAGGTAATTTAAAGGAAAACATAGATGATTTTGATTTTATATGATAGACCTAATAAATTAAAGAACACATTTAGGCTACAAAACAAAGTGCATTAACATGCCAACATATACACATCACATCACAGAACCCTAGTGTCCAAACCAACAATATAATTATATAATTAACAGCAGAACAAAACAACAAGGCAGACAACATAGACGTGTAAACAATAAAAACTGTACAGTGGCTGTAGCTACAAACACAACATTTTGAGCGAAAAGAGGCTCTGCAGTCACAACTTGTCAAAATCAGCATAAAAACCTCAAACATTTAATGGACGCGAAATGTAGTGAATACTTAAAGGGACAGTTCACCCCAAAATCAAAAATACGTATTTTTCCTCTTACCTGTAGTGCTATTTATCCATCTAGATTGTTATGGTGTGAGTTGCCAAGTTTTGGAGATATCAGCCATAGCGATGTCTACATTTTTTTAAATATAATAGGAATATATGGAATGCGGCTTGTGGTGCTCAAAGAGCCAAAAAAAAATACATTTGAAAAACTCAACAGCAATTTACCTTCACTGAGGTGTGCGAGGCCTTTTGCTGTTTTTGATAATTCGCAATGTGAATGCAGAGCCGCTTTCAGCTCAAAATGTTTGAAAACTTTGATAAGCGCAGTGGCTCTGAGAGGCTGAGCTGACTGATTATAGTGGGACAGAGAGGCTGAGTGGACAGGTAATATTTTGCATTGAGAATGAACAAGCCGAGAAGTTGAACCCAGAGCAGATTATGGAGGACTACAGAATGCACAAAGCTCTGAGAATGCCGTTCAGACAGGTGAGTACAACACCAAAGTCATTGATTGTTGTAACTCTCTCTCCAAAGACCCCAACTTCAGCAACCCCTGCACTGTCTAGCAATGTAACGTTGTGTGGTAAACTATGCAGTGTGTGAAAACTGTACAGGCTCTCTTTTTGCTTTAATGTGTGTGTTTGTGGGCTGTAGCTGCAGTCGAGTTTATATCATCTTCACATCTCTGTGTTGGCTGCCTTTGTGATGTTTTAATCTACTGTTAAAGTAGCAGGTTGTAGCCTAATAATGCTTGTCGTACCCAATGCGGAGTCAATAGCAATTTTTATTTATTACCGGTCATTTTTGTTTAATTATCTGAGTTTTGTCCTCTTCTCTGATTAATTCTAGTGAGGCTACACAGAGGAAGGCCGTTGTATATTTATAATTGATGACAAGGCTGGACTGGTAATCTGGCATTTTCCCGGTGGGCTGATGCACCTTGGGGGCCAGTCTCTAGCAAAATATTTTTTGCTAATGAAAGGTCCATAAAGCAGGAGCAGTGGCCCATTTTGGTTCATTTTGTATAATGACACTAGACTGGGCCAATCACATCTCTTAATGGGCCAGCCCAATCCCCCTCTGTCCTCTCTGTTTCTCATGGCATCTGTGGATAAAGGAGGGCGTCTTTGTTAAATGTCAAGATGGATAAGCAAAAACAAAAGAAGGGGGGTGCGGAGAAGTTGTGGGACCAAAAAAATTAAGAATCTAGATGTGGATGCCGCCAAATGTGCACAAATCACAGATATGTTTGCAGCCGGGGCTGCTGCAGTAGCTTCAACATCTACGGCGACAGCAGTAACGTTACTCATCATTATGCAGCAACAGGTGGAAGGAGGAGAGGTGGCTGATCATGTGAGGAGCTATGTGACAGGGAAGCCGAGGAACTGAGTGAGCAGGAGGAGAGTGTAGTTGAAGCGGTAGGCAGGGAGTAGCATGCATCCTCTAATGCTGGTAAATCAATGGTAACTAGCGTAGCATAAGCTATTTGGCAGTGAGGCATTGTTTTTGTAGCCTAGCAGAGTTCCCTAATGCTGTTGCAACTTCGGCTGGCTAAGCAGTGAGTGACCTAGTTTCCACATAGTGTCATAATCAGTGGTGGAAGAAGTATTCAGATCCTTTACTTAAGTAAAAGTAGCCTACTAATACCACACACAAAAAAATATTCCACTAAAAAAAATATGTAAAAAAATTCCACAAAAAAAATTCCAATATGTAAGTATTATCCGCTAAATTTACTTAAAGAAAAGTAAAAGTACTCATTGTGCAGTGAAATGGTCCCTATCAGTGTTTTATTATAATATATGATGTTTCTGGATTAATGTGTATGTTGCATTTTCCTGCTGTAGATGTTTAAGGTTGAGCTAATTCTACTTTATATACAGTTGGGTAGTTTTATCTACATTAATTAATCGTGGTCTATGAGATCTCCATATGTTTGTAGCATCGCTGTCCTGTGAGAACCCTGTATCTCTAAAAAGTCAACTTTTCATGAGCTCAGAAAAACAACCCCATTTTCAGCTTTGTGACAATGCATTTTCCAGCTACTAGTGACTAAAGCTGTCAGACAAATATAGTGGAGTAGTAAGTACAATGTTTGCCTCTGAGATGTAGTGGAGTAGAAGTATAAAGTTGCATTAAATGTAAATACTCAAGTAAGGTACAAGTACCTTGAATTTGTTCTTAAGTACAGTACTTCAGTAAATGTACTTAATTACATTCCACCACTGATCATAATATTGTTAAAATTATAAGGCTCAGATATAGATGCATGAAAGGGATGTATAAGAGATTACATCTGTAGCTCTACTGTGCTAAAATCTATGTCTGCTGATGTATTAGCCTAGTACAGTGAAACAATTGTTTTAATTTCCAACAACAGGCAACAAAGTTGTCCTATGTTTAATTTTAGGTATGATATACAGTATGTGGTATGGATTTCTGTTATTACTATCTGTGGGGTAACGTAGACCTACATTTAGCCTACTCCAGAACTTTTTCCATCTACAGTATGTTCAAACTGTTTGGTGCTGCACGTTCACATGGTAGGCACGTGAGCAACAATGTGCATGCAGAGAGGTCAGCTGTAGTCAAACATCCCCAACAAACAAGCACACCCTTGATTTAATTGGCCTTTCACAAAAACAGGGGTATTACTCCTGGGTTTGGGGGAATAATACAGTATGCATATTTAAGGGGGCCGCAAGAATATTGGTGAGCGGTATTCGACCGATTGTGGGTCTGGGTCGAAAATGCCAGCGCCGATTTTTTGTCCCGGTCCATCCCTGATTGATGATCAGTTGTATGTACAGGCTGCAAATGTCCGTCCGAAAGGGAATTTATTGTTGGTTTGAACATAAGGGCTCGGTGGTGTGTTTCACACCCAGAGACAGCGTGATGTTGTTCCACTAGTCTGTATACGTTGACATGTTAATGCACTTTATTCAATTCAGTTCAATTTTATTTATAGAGCGCCAATTCATAACAGAAGTTATCTCATTGCACTTTTCCTATAGAGCAGGTCTAGACAGTACTCTTTATAAAATTATTTACAGAGACCCAACAAATCCCACCATGAGCAAGCACTTGGCGAGAGTGGCAAGAAAAAACTTCCTTTTTAACAGGCAGAAACCTTGGGCAGAACCAGATTCAATGGTGATCGGCCATCTGCCGCTGCCGTGTTAAGTTTTGAGAGAGAGAGAGAGAGAGAGGTTTTGTGAAAAGGGGGGGGGCACAATCCAAATACCACCTAGAATTTTAAAATAGTAATAATATAATGGTAGTGTTAATATTAATACTAATAACATAATAATAATAGGAATGATAGTCATAGGAATATTAATGACAATAGTAGGAACAAAGCCAATAACAACAACTGTAGTAGCAGTTGTTGAACAGGAACACGGGGGTAGCAGGTGACCCACAACCACAGATCCAGTCTCTGCAGAAGAAATCCCTGCTGGAAGCTGTTATGTTTCACGATGTAAAAGACCCATAAGCAGAACACAGCGAGGGGGAGAATTGGATCGTTAGTTCAAACAGTCTTTATTGTAAATGTGACAAAGAGATCACTGGTGGGGGAATGTTTCTCCTGAGCGGGCGAGGCAGGTGTAGTCCATTGGAGCCAGTGACTTCCCAATGCGGCCCTTGGAGGACCGGCAAGGCTCAGAGGGCAGAGGCGGGTGATTGGGTGATGAAAGTCAGGTGTGCCGGTGATCAGCAGCAGGAGGGAAAACCAGAGCGCCCCGCCCAGGCCAGTACACAAACACACACACACCAAGAGATGAACAGAGGACTGACAAGGAACACGGGAGGGGAGAGCAACACTAGAGTAGACAAGTATAGGAGGAGAGATGTGGCTAAACTATGACAAAAGCGACAGAAGGAGATAGGAGAGAGACGAGAAAGCACAAAACTATGGGAGAGAGATGTCGAGTTAGTAACATGCAGTAATGGGATAAAAATGCATGGAGATGGAGAGGGAGAAGAGGAGAGAGGAGAGAGGAAAGAGGTGCATCATGGGATGTCTCCCGGCAGTCTAGGCCTATAGCAGCATAACGAAGGGATGGTTCAGGATTAACCCAAGCCAGCCCTAACTATAAGCTTTATCAAAGAGGAAAGTCTTAAGCCTACTCTTAAATGTGGAGATGGTGTCTGCCTTCTGAACCCAAACTGGGATCTGATTCCACAGGAGAGGAGCTTGATAACTGATGGTGCCTGACCATTAAGAGCCTTGTAGGTGGGGGAGAAGGATTTTAAATTATATTCTGGATTTTACAGGGAGCCAGTGCAGTGAAAATAAAATTGGAGAAATATGATCTCTTTTCCTTTTTCTGGTCAGTATACGTGCCGCAGCATTCTGAATCAACTGGAGGGACTTATTCAGGCATTTATTTTGTCGCCTAAAGGTGTTTTTAATTTAATAGTTCTATCCTATAACATTATTTTCATCACATACCCCGCCAGATAAAAATGTAATGCAGTAATGTTTACTTGTACATTTGAGCAGACCTACATTTTACTTTTATCTAAGTTCCTTTTTACGCAAGTAATTTAACTTTTACTTGAATAAAAGATTCTAGTACTCTTTCCACCCCTGACAAAATTCTATCATCTAAAGTAAATTAGTTTTTCTTTGATACAGGAGATGGACACAATATTATGAACAAGTGTATAATCTAATATTTATTTGCCCTCTAATGTAATAATAAAAACTGCAGAAAAAAATGTTGGAACATTTTTTGAATAGTGATTTTTTTTATTATTTATTTTCAGAAGATTATTTTACAACAGATTAAAACAATTCTGCAAGGACAGTAACAGTATCTCAAAATGTTCTCAATACAAATCAACCTGTTTCAAGAATTTTCATAGAATAGATAAAATTACACTTAATTGCAGAAAATGATTGAAATAGTGTATTTGTACTGGAAACACACTGTGGTAACCACACTAATAATTATTATTATAATAATTAAGACATTTTGTGTTCTTAATAACTTTTTTAAAGACTCCTCTGTACTCAATAATATACCAAAATTACTTGGTAGGATAGGAAGATTTCTGCAGTGTAATGTACTGAAAAAAGTACATGGACTCCAAAACAGCGCCAGCGCTGCCATTTGGGCTCTGGTGTGCTTGTGTCTGCCTCTACGCCAGTATAATAACTAAGTCTGACATAAAGTCATACACCACAATTTTAGAGTGCATGACAACATGGGGCTAGTATTAGGAAGTGAATATTTGAATGCTTTTTGCATTTCATTCAATGCAAATTCAATTCAATTCAATTTTATTTATATCCTGTAGAGCAGGTCTAGATCGTACTCTTTTTAATATTATTTACAGAGACCCAACAAATGATACCCTCGGTAAAAACCAGACAAAACGGTGTATGGTGAACCAAAAAATGGTGTATGTGTCTTTCCAACAGTTGACGGTTCACAGTGATATGAGACAGAGGATACATCCTAGAATAGCCATGAGAGTGTCTCTTTTTAGGATTCCTATAAGAAACAAATAGTCCAAAAAATGCTTTTGATGGAAAATGGTGCCAAAAAACCTACTTGCAATCAGAAATTGTATGCATCTGTATTTATATACAAACAGTTTCCCTGTCACATACAGAATCACACTTATTCAGCTCACCCCCCTTCGTGTGTGTGTGTGTGTGTGTGTGTGTGAGAAAGAGAGGCTCGACCTGACAAATGTATTCGGCTCCCAGTAGCACCGCCAATCCCCAAAATTCATGTAAAACACAGTAACTCTGCTTTTTAAAAAGGGATCGGATGATACAGGATAATGATGGAGATTTCAGCTTGATTGTGGGAGCCCATGCCCATCACATATTCCATTACCTTTTTCAAAAAAGGAAAAAATCAGACCAATCTACCTGGAGCTGCAGGCATTCAGGCCTGAGACAAAAAAAAGAGATAAGAGAGAGGGTGTACATGTAGGGGGAGAGTGGTTTAGGTGGTGAGAAAAAATGGGAAATATCTGTAAAGATTAAGTGACATTCTGTAGTTTTGAATATACAGGAACAAAAAATCATTTAGTCTCATGTTCAGCCTTTGAATCTTATTTTTAAAGTAAATCCCAAATTCTTTCATGATATTTTATGATTACATTGGTTCCATTTTCTTATGTGCAAAATCTTTTAATTCTGGCTCACATATCTCATATAACAGTGGTTCTCAACCTGAAGGTCCACTGAGTTCTCAGTGGTCATGAACCACTGAGGTAATGCATCATGCATCAAGTTTATCAGAGCATCACAACATTGTCTATGTTCATCATAACATTGTTGTCATTCACAATTTTGTGAAGAACATGGCCATAATCCAAAAAAAACTAATTCTCAGCAGTGGTCCTTTAGTACACAGAAGTAAGTGTAAGCCTGCTCACCATCTACAACAGACTGCTAACTGCCAGCTAACAGCAGCACCAAGGCCACCTCTCTTTCCCTCCCGACGGATGTTAATGTAACAACTGCGCATAGCATAGTGTAACAGTGTACTTGACTAAGCACAGGACTGTTTAGTTAATGATGTACATGTACTAATGTGTTTTTCTGAGGTTTTGTTGTTGTGACGTGTTTATCTGTTAGGTTAATTTGGTAGCCACATGATAAGTTGATGTTAGTTATGTTATGCTCCACACAGACAGAGTCTTTGCATGCTAACTAACTCCTTTTAACTTGGCATCGTTATCCTAAACAGACCACACACATACACCGGTAATTTAACAAAGAAACATTCCTTTTGGCGTGCACCCAGACCTGCACGCACACACACACACACACACACACACACACACATACACACACACCCTGTTTTCTGTAGTTTAGTATTTAGAGTTAGACTGTGTGTTTTTGATTTGTTTATATTTTAAATAAATGCTTGTGTATAATTATGCTGGTTTCTTTAATGTTGCACAAGAGTGAGTCATTTGCCAACCTCTTCTATGTTGAACTCCAGATCAACCTACTAGCTATTAATGGTAATTATGGTTATAGTTATTAATTTAATTATTAATCTGAGTTCTAAATTGATAGTTTAGTGTATTTTATGAGACTCAATTAATTGGCTATCATGCCTCTTCTTTAAGAAGAGTGGTGCCCCCGAGGACTTTATTAATTAAAGTTATTTATAATTATCTTTGATAACAACCTACTGGCTGACGTGCTGCGGTAAGCGTATTGTCTCATTTCCGGTCACCAGTGTTTGTGTTTTACTAGTAGCGTATTTGTCATTTCTGCTGCTCTAGCTCATCACACTTAATTTTGTTCGATTCTTCGTTATAGTGACTAGGCTTAATGAATGACGACTCCCAATTACACCAATCGGAAGTAACTAAAGTTAATGTTGAGTCGGTGTGTACATATGCAAAGACAATGTCGGACTCCGTAGTTTTCTCTGGGCCCCTGCCAAACCTGACCAGTGATGACGTGTTTAGCCGCATGTCTTCATTCTGCGGCTGGCTGTTGAGGTGGTGTCCAGTAAACGGTGTGGGCTTTGTAGATAATTGGCGGACTTTTTGGGGATGACCTGGTGTGATTAGGAGAGACAACATTCATCTCACTTTGGACGGAGCAGCTCTCATATCAGAAATCTGGCTGAGTTTATTAGTGGACCAAAACCATGACAACTCAGAGCTGAGACCAGGAGGCAGAGTTGCAGTCCTACTCGCATCTCTGCGCTTCCAGAGTAGTTACCCACCCAAAACTCCTTAGTGACGGTGTCTGCACCCCCAACCACTTAAATTTAATAAAACCAAAAGTCAACAAAAGAGGAGTTATACATAAAAACCTAAACAAAAACGCTGAAATAGCACAACAAAATAGGAGAATTAAATGTGGACTCTTGAACATCAGATCTCTATCATCTAAAGCTGTACAAGTGAACGATTTAATATCAGAATATCATACTGACTAATTTTGTCTTACTGAAACCTGCCTGGGTCATGAAGAATATGTTAGCCTAAATGAATCCACTCCACCCAGTCATATTAATACTCATATTCCTCGAGGCACCGGCCGAGGAGGTGGAGTTGCAGCCATCTTCGACTCAAGCCTATAAATCAACCCTAAAGCTAAACTAAATTATAACTCATTCGAAAGCCTTGTTCTTAGTCTTTCACACCCAACCTGGAAAACATGACAGCCAATTCTATGTGTTATAGTGTACCTCCTGGTCCTTATTCTGAATTTTTATCTGAATTCTCAGAGTTTTTATCAAGTTTAGTCCTTAAAACAGATAAAGTAATTATTGTAGGTGATTTCAATATCCATGTGGACGTTGAAAATGATAGCCTTAGTACTG
The DNA here is from genome assembly GCF_020085105.1 of Siniperca chuatsi. NCBI lineage: Eukaryota > Metazoa > Chordata > Actinopteri > Centrarchiformes > Sinipercidae > Siniperca > Siniperca chuatsi. The sequence continues at coordinate 4,267,383 of NC_058052.1, read as the reverse complement.
CATTTATCTCATTATTAGATTCAATTGTTTTTTGTCAGAGTGTACATGAAGCCACTCACTGTTTTAACCACACCCTCGACCTTGTTCTGGTATATGGCATTGAAATTGAACATTTAATTGTCTTTCCACAGAATCCTTCTTTATCGGACCATTATTTAATAACTTTTGAACTGCTATTACTGGACTACACACCATTAGGCAAAAACTCTTACTCTAGATGTCTATCTGATATTGCTGTAGCTAGATTCAAGGAAGCAATCCCATCTGCATTTATTTCAATGTTATGTCTCAATATAACAGAGGACAACGCAGCCCCTCCCAAATTGACCATTTAGTTGATAGTTCTGCTGACTCACTGCGAACGGCACTCGATTCCATCGCTCCTCTAAAAAAGAAAATAATAAAAAAAAGAAGGTTAGCGCCATGATATAACCCCCAAACCCGCAAATTAAAGCATACCTCACGAAAACTTGAAAGGAAATGGCGTTCCAACAACCTGGAAGAATCTCATTTAGTCTGGCAAGATAGTCTTAAAACATATAGGAAAGCCCTCCGTAATGCCAGAGCAGCCTACTACTCATCATTAATAGAGGAAAATAAAAACAACCCCAGGTTTCTTTTCAGCACTGTAGCCAGGCTGATTCTATTCACCTTATATATGCTTCCTCTAGGCAATATTATTAAGAAACACTCCATAAACTTTCATTGTTATGCGGATGATACCCAATTATATCTATTAATCAAGCCAGATGAAACTAACTAGTTAGCTAAACTTTAAGCATGCCTTAAGGGAATAAAGACCTGGATGACCTGCCATTTTCTAATGTTAAACTCAGACAAAACTGAAGTTATTGAACTTGGCCCCAAACACCTTCGAGACACATTATCTAAAGATATAGTTACTCTAGATGGCATTGACTTGGCCTCCAGCAGCACCGTAAGGAACCTCGGAGTTATCTTTGATCAGCATTTATCCTTTAACTCCCACATGAAACAAACTTCAAGGACTGCCTTTTTTCACCTACGCAACGTTGCCAAAATCAGGCAGATCCTGTCTCAAAATGATGCCGAAAAACTAGTGCATGCATTTGTTACTTCTAGGTTGGACTATTGCAATTCCTTATTATCTGGCTGCCCGAATAAGTGCCTTAAGACTCTCCAGTTGATCCAGAATGCTGCGGCACGTGTACTGACTAGAACTAGGATAAGAGATCATATTTCTCCAATATTAGCTTCTCTGCACTGGCTCCCTGTAAAATCCAGAATAGAATTTAAAATCCTTCTCTTCACCTACAAAGCTCTTAATGGTCAGGCACCGTTGTATCTTAAAGATCTCATAATACCTTATTACTCGACTAGAACACTGCGTTCCCAGGATGCAGGGTTACTTGTGATTCCTAGAGTCTCCAAAAGTAGAATGGGAGCCAGAGCCTTCAGTTATCAAGCTCCTCTCCTGTGGAATCAGGTCCCAGTTTGGGTTTGGGAGGCAAACACCATCTCCACATTTAAGAGTAGTCTTAAGACTTTCCTCTTTGATAAAGCTTGAGGTTAGGGCTGGCTCAGGTGAGCCCTGAACCATCCCATAATTATGCTGCTATAGACCTAGTCTACCAGGAGGCTTCCCATGATGCACCTCTTTCCTCTCTCTTTCTCTCCCTCTCCATCTGTATGCATTTTTTCCCATTACTGCATGTTACTAACTCGACATCTTCTCTCTCCCGTAGTTCTGTGCCTTCTCGTTTCTCTCCTCTCTCCTTCTGTCACTTTCAGCAGGTATTTCTGCCTCCAGAGCTGCAGAGACTGGATCTGTGGTTGTGGGCCACTTGCTGCCTCCGTGTTCCTGCTCGACAACAGCTACTACAGTTGTTGTTATTGGCTTTGTTACTAATACTGACATTATTTTTCCTATAGCTGTCATTCCTATTATTATTAATTTATTAATATCAACACTACAATTACATTATTACTATTTTAAAATTCTAGGTAGTATTTGCATTGTGCCCCCCCCCTTTCCCAAAACCTCTCTCTCTCTCTCAAAACCTAACACAGCAGCGGCGGATGGCCACCCACCATTGAGTCTGGTTCTGTCCAAGGTTTTTGCCTCTTAAGGGAAGTTTTTTCTTGCCACTGACGCCAAATGGTTGCTCTTGGTGGGATTTGTTGGGTCTCTGTAAATAATATTATAAAGAGTACGGTCTAGACCTGCTCTATAGGAAAAATGCAATGAAATAACTTCTGTTATAAATTGGCCCTATATAAATAAAATTTAATTGAATAATCCTGATAGCCAAAATTAGTCGATCGCACCTACACGAGTGGGTAGCTCCCTTTAAACATTGTAAATCACAAAAACCACTAATTTGACTCAAACATAACCACACATCTGGCAGAGAGAAACTTTAAAGCTCCCGATTCAGATGTTCCTTTGTTTTTGACCATGTGGATTCATTGCAGAACAAAGAAACATACACACATTCCTTTTGGCGCACACCCAGACCTGAGCACACACACACATACACACACACCCTTTGTTCTGTAGTTTAATATTTAGAGTTAAACTTCATATTGTGTGTTTTTGCTTTGTTTATCTTTTTCAATAAATGCTTGTGTATAATTATGCTGGTTTCTTTAATGTTGCACAAGAGTGAGTAATTTGCCAACCTCTGCTATGTTGAACTCCAAATCCTTCAACCTACTAGCTATCAATGGCAATTTGGTTATAGGTATTAATTTAATTATTAATCTGAGTTCCAAATTCATGATTTAGTGTATTTTATGGAGACTCAATCAATTAATTGGCTATCATGTATCTTCTTTAAGACGAGTGGTGCCCCAGAGGCCTTTATTAATTAAAGTTATTTATAATTAACTTTGATAATTTTGATTATCACAAGTGGATTCTCAGCCTTTAAACATTGTTATTCCCATCAAAAGGTGCCCCGTGTGAGGGGTAGTACTGTTGACAAATATTCATAATTGTATAATATTCATTTTCAGCGTAATTTTTGCCCAATGTCAAAATTTTAGATTCCACTCTAAAATTTTTAGACAAGCAAAAGTTTTTACATTCACCGCCCCTAGTCTGCCACAGGAGTAGACATCCAGCTGTACTTACAAAGAAGTACATTGTGGTGAAACATTTATTTGTCAAGTTTAGCTAAAGCAATTTGAAAGATTTTGGTTATTTGATAACTAACACTTTAAGCCCTCATTGTGTTGAGGGTTGCTATTGCTGCTAGCCATTCAAGTTGAACCTACTCTGTAGGAACTGTAAGAATTTGGTCCAGCATTTGAATACCACATATGCAATGCATTCCAGTCAAGCTGTCAGTTGTTAATTTAGGTGCTCCTCCTTTTTATTAAGACACAACGTGCCACCAGCCCTGTGTAACATAGAGAGTTTGTTCCTGGCTGTTGCTGCCGTGCATTTCAGCCTGATTAAGAATAGAGCCTAAAATAGAGCCACAGCGTGCTACCAGCCCTGTGTAGTTTTGTACCCAGCTGTAACTTCCATGCGTTTCAGCCTGTTTAAACTTTAAGAAACATCATCTTACTCTTACTGCCCTGCATCTCAATTAGTGCATTTTAAAACTATGGAAAGCAAACCTACTTTTGTAAACGTGCTTCGCCTTTAGTGGCCCCAATCTGATGCCCACTAGACCCACTAGGTGGTACTCTAGTTACCCCTCTTCCACAGAGAGCTACCACAGATAGTGTAGGTTACATTGTTAGGTTAGGCCAGTCTAATGCCTAAACTACACTACAAGGTGTCTGCCAACACAACACCATAGCCAACCACGTTGCTTCATTGTACTAAACAACCAGTTTAATTCCCCTCTCCATTCCAGGTGTCAGAGAGCCAACACAGTCACCACCAGCTCCACCCACTACAATCAGCAGATCGCACTCACCTGAGTATTGATTACACACCTGCCACTAATCATCTACTCCACACTATATAGTCTCACTCCCCCGGTTCACTCACTGTCTGGTCTCAAACCTCTTACGAGAACTCAACCCGACCACAGGTTCTCTTGACAACCCCTTTTGGACTTTGGACTTCTCCGTTGTGTGTTTTGTCAGCTCCCGGCTTTCCTGTCACCCGTCTCCTCCAGTGGATCTTACTACCAGCGCTACATCAAGATAAGACCCATAGACTTTCCTAGCTTAGCTCCTGTCATTGCTTTTCTCTGTCTGGCTGTTTCAATAAACTCCCTCGTCTCAGTACTAACCTCTGTTTCCCGTGTCTGCCTGCTGACAGAAGACCAGACCTTAAAACCATCTGGAGATGGAGCGCTCCGCTTCCCCCACGGAGAATCCATACGAAGGATTGGTCAGCGCCCTTCGTGCGGCTCTGTCTCCGGATCCTCAACCCCAATCTACCTCTGCCAGTCCCATGGCCCTTCCTCCCAGCTATTCGGGTGAGGCGGTAGGATGTAGCAGTTTTTTGCTGCAAGTTTCTTTGTACATCGAGATGCATTCTAATAAATTCAACACCGAACAAGCAAAAGTGGCATTCCTCATTTCCCTCCTCTCCGGAAGAGCATTGCTATGGGCTCAGACTCTTTGGAACTCACAATCTCCCATGATTAACTCCTTCTCCAACTTCTCGTCCCACTTCCAGGAAGTATTGGGTCTCGCCACCGGAGACCTGGCGGTCTCCGACCAGCTCTTCCGCTTACATCAGGGAAATTCATCGGCGAGTGATTACACACTACAGTTCCGTACGCTAGCGGCTGCTAGTGGATGGAATGAGGCTGCACTGATGACAGCCTATCGCCAGGGTTTGAATTCCCAACTCCGTAAGAAGATGGTAATATATGAGAACAGTATTGGACTTGAGAACTTCATGCAGAAAACAGTGAAAATCGCTCAGCTACTTACCGCATGCCAGCTAGAAGAAACCGCTCATTTGCCGCTCTCACCCGAAGCCTGTCCTCCAGTACCGGAGCCCATGCAGGTTGGTTCTCACCGACTCTCTCCCCAGGAACGGGCACTCCGTTTGAACCAGGGCCAGTGCCTGTATTGCGGGGCCTCTGGGCATCAGATCAGGAAATGCCCAACCCGTCCTCCACGTCCTGCGGTGAGTACCATTCCCAGTTCTCCTGCAATTTCAAAATTAACTCTTCTAGAAATTCAATTACTCACCCCTCAGTCTGTCGTTGCAGTACGAGCCCTCCTCGACTCGGGCTCCTCTGGCAACTTCATCTCCCCGTCGTTATTAAAATGACTTGAGTTACCTTTTTTGCCTCACGCTGAACTCAAGGTGGAAACCATCCAGGGGAAACCGCTGGGACGTGGTAGAGTGAAGTATCAAACACCACCCATCATCCTACGTGTCGGTTGCCTGCACAAAGAACAGATCTCCTTCCTGGTACTGGAGGACCCCACCGTCGACGTCATCCTGGGACGCACATGGCTCGCTCAACACTCTCCGGAAGTCAGATGGGAGTCCAGTGAGATTCTGCGATGGAGTCCAGCCTGCCTTCAACAGTGCATCTCCTCGGTTCCTAAACCTCCGGTCAGTAACTCTCCCGTCCAGGTACATGCCACTCGTGTGGAGAGTCCGGATCCACCGCCAGATCTCGATGTCCCATCTGACTATGTGGCGTTCCAGGATGTCTTCAGTAAACAGGCAGCCACCCTCTTACCACCACATCGGCCATGGGACTGTGCCATTGACCTGCTGCCTGGGGCTACACCGCCTAAAGGACGCGTGTATCCTTTGTCCATCCCGGAGCGCACGGCTATGGAGGACTACATCGAGGAGGCTCTCCAACAGAAGTTCATTCGACCTTCTACCTCAGACGGCGTTCATCACCCCTTCAGGCCACTACGAATACCTGGTGATGCCGTACGGGCTGTCCAATGCTCCAGCGGTCTTCCAGGGCTTCGTGAACGAGGTATTCCGGGAGTTTCTTCATCGTTTCGTGATCGTCTACATTGATGACATCCTCATCTACTCCCGGAACTTGGCTGAACATCGCCACCACGTCACGCAGGTTCTCCAACAGCTCCGGAAACATCGGCTTTACCTTACTTCCATCGCCCCATGGTCCAGTTCCTCGGGTACATCGTCAGTGCAGAGGGCATTCATATGGACCAAGGGAAGATCCAAGCCATCCAGAACTGGCCACCTTCTCAATCAGTAAAGGAACTCCAACGTTTCCTAGGGTTTGCAAACTTCTAACGCAGATTCATTAAGAGCTTCAGTTTCATGTCCTCTCCTCTCACCTCCCTGCTCCGTCGTAAACCCAAGTCACTGTCCTGGAACCCCGAAGCTCGAGCCACGTTTGAAGAGCTAAAGAGAGCCTTCTGCACTGCTCCCGTGCTCAATCATCCCAACCCAGAGCTCCCCTTCGTGGTAGAAGTGGACGCCTCCACTACTGGCGCAGGAGCAGTGCTATCCCAACGCCACGGAGAGCCTCCTCAACTCCATCCTTGTGCCTTCTTCTCTAAGAAGCTGTCCCCGGCGGAGCAGAATTATGACATCGGCAACCGGGAGCTACTGGCCATAAAGTTGGCATTAGAAGAGTGGAGGCATTGGCTGGAGGGAGCAAATCACCCATTCACTGTCATCACCGACCATAAGAACCTGGAATACCTCCGTACTGCTAAAAGATTGAATCCTCGCCAAGCCCGCTGGTCCCTCTTTTTCACCCGTTTCCACTTCTCCATCACCTATAGACCCGGAGACAAGAACGTAAAAGCGGATTCCCTCTCCAGAATCCATGCTCCCGAGGAAACCCTCACACCAGAACCCATCCTTCCTCCAGCCATACTTGTCAGCCCTATCCAGTGGGACCTGAACGACCAAATACAGGCCGCTGCAGTTTCGGAACCTGCTCCGCCGGGAGGCCCAGAGGGTAAGATCTACGTCCCAACCAGCCTACATAAAGACCTTCTGGGCTCAGCGCATGCTTCTCCGGGCTCTGGACACCCAGGCAGCCAGCGTACTCTCTCGCTCCTTCAGGCTCGTTACTGGTGGCCCAGTATGGTCCGGGATGTCTCCCAATTCGTGGAAGGATGCTCAGTCTGCGCCATCTCCCGCATGCCACGTCAACTTCCTGCTGGCAAACTGGTACCCCTTCCGATACCACGTAGACCCTGGTCCCACGTTGGAGTCGATTTCATCACAGACTTACCCAAATCAGACGGTTTCACCTGCATACTCGTTGCGGTGGACCATTTCTCCAAGGCCTGCAGGCTCATTCCCTTGAAGGGCTTGCCTACCGCTCTTGAAACCGCAGAGGCCCTTTTCCAACAGGTATTCCGCAACTTTGGTATCCCGGAAGAAATCGTCTCTGACTGAGGACCACAGTTCACCTCACATGTGTGGAAGGCTTTCTTCAAACTCCTCCAAGTAGCAGTCAAGCTCTCCTCCGGTTATCACCCTCAGACCAACGGCCAGACTGAGCGGAAGATACAGGAGATAGGGAGATATCTTCGGACCTACTGTCACAACACCCAAACCAGCTGGAACCGCTTCCTTCCGTGGGCCGAGTACACACAAAACTCGCTAAAGCAGAACACCACGGGTCTCACCCCGTTCCAGTGCGTACTCGGCTACCAACCCCCGTTGTTCCCCTGGACAGAGGAACCCTCTGAAGTCCCAGCCATTGACCACTGGTTTCGAGAGAGTGTGGGACTCAGCCCATATCCACCTGCAGCATGCTGTACGGAGACACAAGCAGTTTGCTGATGCCCGCCGATCCCCTACCCCAGTCTATCATCCAGGGGATCGCGTCTGGCTTTCCACTCGGGATCTGAGTCTCCGTCATCCTTGCCGTAAGCTGAGTCCCCGCTACATAGGTCCATTCCCCATTGAGAGGCAGATTAATGACGTCACCTACCGGCTCCAGCTCCCCCCGAGGTACCGCATTCACCCTTCGTTTCATGTCTCCCTCCTAAAACCTGTGTCTCCATCTTCCACATAACCCGAGTAGCTACCCCTAACTTCTCCTCCAGATGTGATCGAGGAACCCCTAATCTACAGGGTGGAGGCCATTATGGATTCCAGGCAACGGGGCGGCCGGCTAGAGTACTTGGTGGACTGGGAAGGATACGGGCCCGAAGAAAGATCTTGGGTTCCACGAGACGACATCCTCGACCCGGCGTTACTGACGGACTTTCACAGTGCTCATCCGGATCGTCCTGCACCCAGAGGCCGAGGCCGACCACGTCGCCGTCAGCGGGCATCAGGAGCCGCCACTGGAGGAGGGGGTACTGTCAGAGAGCCAACACAGTCACCACCAGCTCCACCCACTACAATCAGCAGATCGCACTCACCTGAGTATTGATTACACACCTGCCACTAATCATCTACTCCACACTATATAGTCTCACTCCCCCAGTTCACTCACTGTCTGGTCTCAAACCTCTTACGAGAACTCAACCCGACCACAGGTTCTCTTGACAACCCCTTTTGGACTTTGGACTTCTCCGTTGTGTGTTTCGTCAGCTCCCGGCTTTCCTGTCACCCGTCTCCTCCAGTGGATCTTACTACCAGCGCTACATCAAGATAAGACCCATAGACTTTCCTAGCTTAGCTCCTGTCATTGCTTTTCTCTGTCTGGCTGTTTCAATAAACTCCCTCGTCTCAGTACTAACCTCTGTGTCCCGTGTCTACCTGCTGACACCAGGCTCAACAATGGAGAGCCCCTGTGTAGAGCAGTTTATTTCTTCCTTAGCACAGAGCCTCAAGCCTGGCTACCCTGAATTCAACAGCAGGTTGAATTTCAGTGAGTGCAGCAAAGAGATAGACATGCTTCTCAGTGAAAAGTGTGATGTGCAGACCACATCCACAGACCCCTTGTTGACATGTTTGCTTCTGAACTTCCACAGGTAAACCAGCTTTGCCTTTCAGAGCAAAGCAGCCCTAGAAATGGAGATAGAATCCCTTAGAGCGCAAAATACTTGTCTCCTCCATGAAGTTCAGATGGCTAATAAGAAAGCCATGCACTATTTAGAAGACCTGCACTCAGCAGAGTCAGATCTCTTTTCACACAAGTAGAAATTGATAGGGATTAGATCAGAATGTCCTTCCCCATCACAGACGTTCAGCCAATGTGATTCAGGTTACTCCGATTCACACTCCTCCCTTAGTGACAGGTTACCTCCCCTTCCACTCCACTGAAGATGGCAACAGTCTCCGACTTGCCCAGAGTCCTTGGGAATGAAGTCAGTTCCTCAGCCTCCACTGAGAGATAAAGGTAATAGCTAGCTGAAGTCCCACCTCTCCGAGACTGACAGTGAGGAGATATATAGTTTATCCTCCATGAGAGATTCTGCCCCATCGTGTTCTTTTCAGCCACTGATGCAAGACACATTCATCAGTGCTCATCCCTCCGAAAGAGGAACTAGAACATTTCAGAGCTATTCAGCTAACCCTCAACCAGAGAGAAGCGTAGCATGTGATGCACACGTCTACAATAGTGCTAGCTTAGTCTCGCCTTCATTGGAAATTACCTCACAGTGTCCCCGCCTTGAAGTGCTTGAGTTTATAGCTAAGGATATTGAACATTTTGATCCAGACAACTATGATCTCCACATAGATGACTATTTTAGCACCAGGCTTCGAAGAGAGCTCCACCTTCAAGTTCTTGTTCTTGCGCAACCTTCAACCATGTGTATGCACTCACATTGTACTTATGATGCATCAAGGTAACCCCTCAATGCAGGAGCTAAGGAAAATGACACAGATGGCTTGGGAAACTGTTGTCACTTCCAAAGTAGCAGGGAAAACCACTGTGCCTTCCAGCTCAACACTAGAGCATCACAGAGACCTACTGCCTCAAAACGTCACCCTCACAACAGCTCAGAGGGGGGTGACAGAAGGCAACACAGGGACACCGAGCGTAACTGTCATTTCCCTCAACTGCGTCAGGATAGGCACTCAAACAACAGAAGCTGTAACATGCCGTATTCAGAAATTCTGGCCCAGCAGTATGACCAGCCACTGTTTAGATGATGACCACAGCACCTCTGACCACAGTTCAGAACATGGTCATAACCCATCAGACTGACAGCGCATCTGAAAGCCTCTCTGCCTTTGGCTACTGTTACAGCCATGAGCCACGAGTTAAGAAAAACTTTAGGCACAAGAGCTCCAGAGTTAGCTTCTCACAGTATTAGCTAACAACAGAGTCCACCCCTGTACTGACAGTAAGATAGATGCTAGCACAGCATACCTTACTTTTCTTCCAGTTACATAGGCAAACTTGGTTTTGTTAGCAACAGCAGCAAACTCCATATTTCTGACCTCAGTAATAGCCAGACATGCTATTATCTGAGAAAAGCCTAAATTCTAGTTGGACTCAGACACCACTGTCCTTTTTGCAAGTATACTTGCTTCTTGGTAGTATTTTGTTAGTAAGACCACTAACTTAAGACACACACCCCATAATGACACACAGTGAGTCATACACCTGTCCTATTCATTTTAAGTGCCACTCTCTCCATCTTACCTTTACTAATTTACATAACTAACCTTCCTGTTCTCACTAACCCTAAGAGTAACTGAGAAACATGGGTTATGTATTTTACGATGCTATTTGTCACATTTATCTGGATTTTTTTGTAACTTGTTGACTATATTGCTTAGCCAAGATAGACAGACCAATGCCCAGTTGCTTAATAAACTGCCCAGATGTTACACACCTGTATGAACTGACAATGAACTCTTTTCTACTATAGACTACTCATGGACAATTGTGCTCTCAGGATCACACATCGAGTGCAATCCTGAGACCAAAAGGGGGAATGTTGGGACTCCAGAGATTAATTAATTCATTTGGGTGATTGAACTTTTGTTATGAGACTGCATTCTCTTTTGTCCTACAATCCCGAGGGCCATTGAACGCAGCATTGGTTAAGATAAGAGTAAGGAAGATAATGTGTGACATTATACTGTACTGTATTCACTACAAAATAGCCTATTATTGCAAATTATTTTTAATCTCAAATTAAATATTTTTACTTGTTCCCAACACAGTGTCATCTGTTATAGGAATTATTACAGTAATATCTTCAACCAAAGCAAAATAAGACAAATAACCATACTATAGATTTTGCAATTAAAACAAACATTCACACTTTCTTAAAGAGACGGGGGGTGAAGGACACAAATGTCTGCTTCTGGAACCTATTGGATTCATGTTGATAACCTAAGAGATAAATATGCTAAAACATTTGTCTGCTAAAACATTTGTCTGTGAGAAGGAGAGGGTGAGAGAAAACAAGGATAGGGTGAGCGAGAAATAAGGAGATGCAACAGGCACACACATAATCAGAAGTTGCTGGTAATGTGCAGGCATTCACCCATTGGACGAACATCTTTCACTTTATTAGCATGACAAAGAACACAATCATTTTGGATATGCCTGAATGCCGTTTTCATTAACTTCCCAATGATTTATTAACAAAAGTGTCAGGAATGCTGTGAAAGCTGCAGGCCTCGGCCAAAACCAAAAAAAAAGAAAAGAAATTGAACAAGAAACAGAGAAAAAAATAATGCAAACCAACTAAAGAAATGTCATCTTTAGAAATGAATAAAGTAGAGAGCAAAAGAGAGACTAAAAGAGAGGGGATGGGGTGAATAAGGGGTTAAAAGGTAGATGTGTAATAACAGCGGATACCATTCTAAATGTAAAGCATATCCAGTTAATTATGACATTCATTAGGTTTTAACACAGCACATTCAAACCGAAACTCCCAGCTGGAAAACATTCTCCAGTCAGCTAATAGGGATTCCATCAGCCATGGAAGAGAATGAGCCTCATGGATCATGGCTATGGTTTTATATGCTGCTCCACAGAGTCTGCATATATGGAATTAAAAAAAGATCATGAATAGTAGGGTAGTGGAGTAGAGATTAAAGCCACTGACCCTCTGCTGGGCAGGTTGGTGCATGGGGTGGGTTGGCGCATGCTCTGCTGCAACAACACAGACTGTACTCTCTGAAAAATAAATAAATAAAATGTCCTCTTTAGAGGACAATAAAGAATGAATGAATCTGATCTCTTTGGCTACAGTGCCCTTTTGGACCAAATAAATAATTACTATTTTTACTAGTACAATTGTTGCTGCTGTTACGGACAAACAGGCAGGAGACACCGATATGGGGACAGATGGAAATTTATTAGGTTATAGCCAGAAAAGACAGGTGTGCAGGTATGGAGATGGGGAAGTCCGTTGGAGGGAAGACTTGCTGGCGTGGAGGTCACTGGAGAGGGAGATCGCTGTAGAGGAAGGTCGCTGGAGAAGGAGATCTCTGGCAAGGGCCGTAGGGGTTATGCAGAGTTGCATGGGGAGTCCTTGTATCAAACAAGGTCAGACAACTGGCTGAGGTGAGTGTTGGCCTTTTATGCTGGCTGTGATTGGGTGCTGATGGGGAGCAGGAGTGTGATAGGGAGCAGGTGTGCTTGATTAACAGACGGTGGAGCCTGGCGTATCCGTGACAGTTGCTGCTGCTCTTATAATTATTGTTGTTTGAAAGCTTGATCTCATTCATCAGATGATAATGCCATCATCTTCAGTGTCGGTATTCATTTTTTCTGTCATTGACTGACTAACCCTAATTGAACATTTTCCCTCTACACCAGTGGTGGCCAAATCCAGACCTCAAACAAAAAATATTTGGCCCCTGGTAGTAGTTTACAGTGAAACTTCTACATGATTTTTCATAAATCTACTGTAGATAACAATGTATATACAAGGATCATGTAAATCTTAACAAACATGAACTCACACCATCTAACACTGCCCCCATGTGAAAAGAGGCATGCAAACTGTAGCTACTGTTGCTCATTCCAGATGAATAACACAGATAAATAACAAATACTTTTTAAAATAAAACAAGTACCATATGAATTCAAACACAGCTTTAATTCCCCAGCTTTAGTCTATTTGACCACATTTGTGTTTCTTAAAGAAATAGGTGGCAGTACATTGGGCTGATGACATTTTTTGACAGCAATATTTTTAGGCAACCACAAATGAGGCAAGTCACTGAGTATTGTGTGTGGCTAACCTATCAATTACATCTCTAGTCTCATATGTCAACACAGAATATATTTGAGTTTTATATTTGCCAAATGAGTATTAACATAAGGTGATGTAACTTGTCAGCCATCACTTACTAATGGAAAAATGACATCTGCCCTATACAACCCTTTATACATAAATTGTATTCTTAAAATACTTTTTTATAAACAAAAAACAAAACATATTGAAGACATACAGGCCTGTGCTTCCTCAGATCCATTTACTAGCTTTTTCCTGGCTTTCAACTACATCTCATGTAACAAGAAAGCAAGAAATGAGACCTTCACACTAAATATATGGAATCTGTGAATTGCTAATTTCATTTGGTTGCATTAGATACCTTGTGGCTAAAAAGCTAATAATTAGTTAAAGGGGTACTCCCGCAATTTAGTTTTTTACTTCCATAAAGGTAGGGGATTCACAAAAGACAAATTTAAAAACAAAATGGTCAAAATCAATATAGCAGAGGCTGAGATATCCAGACATTTAGTCCCTAGTATGGGTCAAGCTGCAAAAACACTGGATCCTACACTTCCCATGATGCAACCTTTGAGTGTCTTTCATTAGAAACTCTGCCTGGTATGCTCAATGCTCAAATCTTTCAAAGGTCTACTTTCTTTTTGCAAAGTTTCCAACTGCATCTCATGGTTTTAGTCAGCAGATGGAGTTTGTTCAGTTGTCACTGAGGTAGCTCAGTTTGTTATCAACATGGGGTTGAAACTCACTGAAAAAGCTCATGTGGACCTTAATTTAATATTCTTTTGTCAAAATCCTGTTTTCAAGATCAAGAATGAACTTTCACCATCTTCATTCATTAGCTTTTAAAATAGGGTGCCATTTTGTTGAACTGAGCCCCTGCCCCCCATAATATATGCACACCCCTGCTAAACAGTACTTCTGTTATGATCACTTGTATCTACAGTAGGCTGAAGTAGACTACACCAGGGTTATACAAGCATTTTTTGAAGGCTGACACTATTTTCTGTCCATATCCAATTTCTCAGGATTGAAAAGTCCTGGACTGAAACATTTTGACCTAAATGAGATACTAAAATGTTATTCATTAAAACCAAGACAAGAATAACAAACCACTTGATGAATTACACAACAAACATGTTACCAAACTGCATCGTTACCATCATTAGGGGTAGATAACATGCTTTCTAAAAGCCCAACATAAGCTCCATCTACCAACTGTTACAGTATATCAGTATAAGCAGAAAATAAGCAAGTTTATCATTTAAAAATTATAAGAAAAGGCTTCTTTCAATCCTGCAATATCCACAACTTAAATTGTTTATCAAATATTCTATACAATGAAGTAATGATGAAAATGATTGAATGAACAGCTACCTAAAGACACGTACCTTGATCTATAATGTGGAAATATAGAGCTTGGTATGAAACCAATCAAATGAGACTTGCCATGCATATTCACACTGAGAACAAGGACATATGAGCTGAAAACTGCAGCGCCATTCTGTAAACCAAAACTGATCCTTCCATTGCTTTCAGTGTTTCCTACTATAAGGTACGAGTAAGTTATGAGCAGAAGGAACTATAAAAGAGTCATAGACCTGTTTGGATCCCTATTCGATCATCGTATGCTTTTATGAGTACATTATACATTGGGGTTCTCGGCTGCGAAGTTATAACAGCTCATTTCAGTATCCAAAAGGCCTGCCTGGGAGTCCCCCACCACCACCTTCACCCACAACACAAACAGTAACAATGGAAAGAAGGAAACTTGATTCTGAGAAGATGTGTTTTAAAAGATTGAGCTTTCCACCATTGAGCTGATGAATGACTCTCCCCTTCCCAGTCCCTCTGAAAAAAACAGCCAATGACAATAAGCTCAACAGTGCAATTTAAAGAGACTTATAAATCAATCCTAGTGAGTACACATATTTCTGTGTGGGGAGAATTTATATGTTTAATTACAGAGCGCAGGTGCCGGGCCCTGGCTTTACTCATTACAGTAAGATATATGAACGGCAGAGAGAGCCTGAATAGCGCAGGACAAAAGGGAGGACAAAGTAATTAGCTGACTCTTATTTAATGGGACCCTTCTTCAAGTCGTTCCCGCCGCGGCTCCTCGTCCATATGCTTCAATTCAGAAGTCATTTCATAAAGGACCACTGGTGGCAGGTAGCACAGCGGCAATTAACACTGGCGGGAAATGGAAACACTGTCTAATGTTTGATTGTCCAGCTTTTCCTACCAGAACCCTCCCCCCCAACCCACCCACCCCCACCCCCACTTCCCTCTTAGATGGATTTTCCCAGAGAGATGGAGAGCCAAATGCTGGGATTCCCTGCTGAGTGGGACTGTGCTGCAAATGCCTTTGGCCACAGAGTGGTCGAGGTTGGTTTTGGCCGCATATGTGTGTGTATTTGGCCAAAGTGTGTGTTTATCCTCCCACGGCCTGTAAGTGGACTTGGCGGTAAATTCAGTTTTGGCTATCCTGAGCCTATGTGCGTATTTGAGTGAGTGTATTTGTGTGTGTGTGTGTGTGTGTGTGTGTGTGTGTGTGTGTGTGTGTGTGTGTGTGTGTGTGTGTGTGTGTGTTTAGCCTAGTGGCACCTGTAGTGTGTAAAGCAGGGCCGTGTCAAAGGGAGGCACTGTTTCATTTACAGCATGCTACAGTATGTGTGTGTGTTTGCCTCAATATCTGTCAATAGAAAAGACATATATAGTCAGAAAAAAATAAATCACATGTGTGTTTCTGGTAGCAGCCCACTCAGCCATTAAAAACTATGGAACAGCTTACATATGTGAAAACAGCAGTCTGTATACCAATTAGTTATGGCACACAGGTGCGTATAACAGGTGTGATGTCAGACAATCAGTAGTGATCAGTGCAAACATTGCAAAGATTTACAAAAATACCACACAACAACACACTCTAGAAATAGTTGTGAAAATAAATAAAGAAAAGAGAACAATGAAGAAAAAATAAATAAGAAACAATGAATTCATGAAATGAAAACACAAATGAAATAAAACAATTTAAAAAATTATATAAAATTAAATAAATACATAAACACACAAATGTTTAAAAAGAAAAAAATATTGAAAAAAGAACAAGAAATGTCTAGGGGCCGATCCGGGCATATTTGAATGGCTCGGGTTTGGCTAAAATAAAGCAGATCAAAGTCCAATCCTTTCTTTACTGAACTCTACTGTGTTTTGTCCACCTCAGTCTGCTAGTGTTGCAGCGCTGCTCTCCTTTATGACAGACAGGCTCTACAGTCCAGCATTTTACTGCATATGAGAGTGAACATTTAAAAATGTGAGTGTGTGAATGTAAATGTATTTGTATGAGCTAGTGTGAGTGACTCTGAGTTCTGACATCCAGGTTTGCAAAATGCACACTAAACTCCAACTCTATCTGTTTCTCATTAGCAAAGGGCAGTGTGTAAAACAGTCAGATAGCGTCTGCTTTTCAGGTGGAGCAGATCTTTGATTAGAATGACAAATGTTTCTGGTGGCAGGTCATGCGAGCTATCACTAATTTTAACGTTAATTCGGTGAGTAAAAAAAACTAAATTATAAAAAAGAAAAAATAATAAAATAAAAAAATCTAAATAATAATAATATTACATAAATACATACAATGAAAATTACAATAAAAGATAAAATAAATAGAATGTTTAAAAAAATGTCAAAAGAAAACAATAAAAATTAAATGAACAAAAAATAACTTAATAACTAAAATTTAAAAAGAAATGAAAAAAAACCACACACACACACAAAGTAATATTACCCAAATTAGTCGCAGTAGCCAGGTGTAGACACTATACACACAATACATCCTGGATCCTCAATGAAAAACATAAAAAAATCAAAAAATTGCTGGCTATCAATATGAGCACCAAAATACATCAGTAACACAACATCAGCAATCAACAAACAAATGCAGAATACTGTCAATGTCAATAACTGGACTGTTAAGGGAAGAGATATAATCCAGCCCAGACCTCTCATCACCCACTCTGGCCAGTAAACACCAAAGCAAACCCAAAGAGGCTTAGCATTCTCTTTCTCACTCTGTCTACACACATCAGTCATGTTGAGTCAGTCCAGCCAGCCTGGGGGCGTTGTTTGGCCAACACTAAACCAGGGTATCCCTCACTGGACACCACTTGGCTGCTCCTGACCCCAGTTTACTTGCCGTCTGGCCACAGGCTTGTAGCACTTGGCAGGGCTGCCATGTCTCTGGCACATGCCCACTCTGAGTTCATAGCTTTTGACCTGTGTGTTGAGGGGATGCATTTGGCTCATACTTAGACACATAAACATTAAAGTGTGTAGCCGAGGGCCAGTTTGGCCCGAGACACTGGTTGAATTAAAACACCCGATGTTCTCAATCTGTCTCAGAACCAGTTACAGCCACTGTTCTTCGGCGGTCTGGGCCCATGGTAGACAGCATGTGGATAGTAACATTAAATGATAGTACTATACACTGTGCATTTTTGAAAACAAGTCCTTCATAACCAACTTCATAATTGGGAAAACTCCAGCGAAGAATTACATGGTCTTTTGTGAGCTGAGAAAATTCTGCTTATACAGTAGATGAAACCCTTACTCAGCTCAGGGTACATCCACATTAAGGTAGCATAAACTAAAAACCCATCTTTTTCTGAAGGTTTCCACCTTCCGTCCACACTAACAAGGTGTTTCACACGCAAAAACTAAGCTTTCAAAACTTTCTCCACAGTGGATAAAATTGAAAATCTCGGCCTTGTGTTTTAGAGAGAAACTGAGCTTTTGGAAAACAATGCCATATGCCTGCAGACAACAACTTTCTGTGTCCTCTAAATCTCTGTGATCACTCATATTAATCAATATAGATGATCACGCCATACAGGTTTTGCCATATGCAGGCTGTGTCTGTCGGATTCTTTACCACATGTTGGCTGTGGTGTACAATTTTATTGTTTCCCGACCAAAAGATTTAGACAGAGATTTATTTTAACATTGTTTAGTCGTTTCAGTGTGGAGATTTTTACAAAAGCAACCTGACAATACTAGTGTTGACACATATTGTTGTCACAGGTAAACAGTGTTATCGGGTATAGCCAGCTCAGTGTGGATGTGCCTCAGTGTTGTCAAACCGTTGTCTGAACTGCTGAAAAGCAAAAAACTTCAAGCAAAATTAATTTGGAGATTCCTAATAGCCCATAACTGGAGAATGTCTAATCAAAGGCCAACATTGACAGCAATTAAAATACTATACTGTACACTCAATCATTGATTTGTATTGATTGATTGATTTGTAGAATCATGAAAGCTGAGATATCCAAGGTGAAAACTAAACCCGCCAGCCAACTGCTTTGTCTGTCTTACTTGTCCCAACAGCGGCATACATGAGTTCTCTCTTTCTGTAACCAGAAAGAGAGAACTGTAGTTTGCCTAAAATCTCAATACATCATTGATTTGGGGAGTATGTCTAGATTTTCCTATCAGATGTTGATATAGATATGCATCTGTATATGATCAAAGTTCATCATGTAAGCAAATTTCAGGACCCAAAAGTGACATTGACTCAAGAACACACATAGTTTCACAGCATAGCATTTACAGAAGAGACTATTTTCTTGAAGAAATCATTAGTTTAATAACTTTTTTATAGTTAGCTCTTACAGTTTCAGTGTCATATGGACATCCATTTAGTCCTTGCAGAAAAGTTATAAGTTACTTTCATAAAGAAATACAGAAAATTCAGTTAATTAAGTTCCAGGCGGAAATGTTTATAGCTGATGTCTGCAGCCCAAGCATCATGACAAATTAATATGCAAAAAAGAAAAAAGAAACTTCATGTTAGGAACAAAAGTAAGACAACAAAAACAGATGGAAAAATGGAACCCTCACCATTAAATATAAACATTACAACTACAGTACATTGTCCAAATCACAATAAGAATTTGCCAGTTATATGACCTGGTGAAATATGAAATATTTGAAATATGAAAAACATTTAAAATTATTTGGAATTTACTTGATTCTTGGAATGCATTTTCACACACACACACACACACACACACCTGCTCTTAATGCTCCAACGTGCATTCAACTAATTCTCAGAGGGTTTCTCTTAATCAGTTCTTTAGCATGGTTTGTCTAAAAAGAATAATTCTGACAGGAAATATCCATCTCTTGTTTGTATGCTCCACATTTCATATCTGGAAAATTTGATCACACCACTGATATAAAGCTATGGGAGTGATCATGAATGACAGTTAGTGGAGTTCTCAAATAGACAAAATGCACAGGACTTTATTCACTAATGTAGAATAGATACATAGAAACGTATTATGTTATGGAGGTAATAAGGACCATATCAACAAACAACAATGGTACTGTGTCATATTTACTACTGGAGGGGTGACAGATAAAGTAATGGAAACAAAGTAGTGAATCTTCTACTGCGGGTAACAAACTTTGAATGTCAGCGAGCATGACGGCCACTGGCTAAGACAGACATAGAGAGATGGAGCCAGAATTGTCATGGATCCCTACCTGGTTGAGAGTGGTTGGCACTCTTCCAGTCAGTGTGCCACCCTGGCTGCCATCTCTCCTCCGCCGTCCCGCCCATGCTCCATGCCCCATTTCTTCTCACAAGAAGAGTGACATAAGTCACGTGCCGTTAAACATGTGGTTAATGTTGTGAAACGGTGGCAGTTTGGTTAGGTTTAAGCAAAAAACATACTTGGTTAGGCTTAGGAAAAGATCATGGTTTGGGTTAAAATAATTTAATATTAAAAATGTATTTAATAATTACGTAAGTTAAGTTACGTAAGTCACGTAACTAACGAAAGTTAAGTTACGTAAGTCACAAACGTAACATTATGTAGGCCTAACTTAAAACTTTAAATACTATAAACTGTCAGACTAAAAATAAGATGATTTTAACAACTTTAGGGACAACTTTATGTTAATGGGTTCAAATCACTACTTAATTATTTTTTATTCTGATCAAATTATTTTATTCGAGATGTAAGATGTGAATATATGCAACCATTATCACAAAAAACAACACAGAAATGATAATTCAATTCAATTCAGTTTTATTTATATAGCAGCAATTCATAACAGAAGTTATCTCATTGCACTTTTCCTATAGAGCAGGTCTAGACCGTACTCTTTATAATATTATTTACAGAGACCCAACAAATCCCACCATGAGCAAGCATTTAGCAACAGTGGCAAGAAAAAACTTCCTTTTAACAGGCAGAAACCTTTGACAGAACCAGACTCAATGGTGGGTGGCCATCCGCTGCTGCCGTGTTAGGTTTGATATTATGCTAAAGCTAAGAAGAGAGGGATGGAAAGAGAAAGACGGAGGAACAGAGGGAAAGGAGAAAAAGTAGAGGGAGACAGAGTTGGGGGGGCGGGGGAAAGCTCAGGAGGAGGAGCGATGAATTCCCAAAACTAATCTGAGTATAATCAGGGCACTGCCCCAGTGTCCTAACCCCATCTACACACACATACGCACACACACACCAGAACGCTTCTGCCTACCCATAACCCCCAGTGTGTGGGCGGTGGTGTTCCCATGACCCACTTACACCAACACATCTGGGTCAGCTGTATTCAAACACCAACTCAAACACACATGCCTAGCCAGGTACAGACAAATGAACACACACACACAGGTTCTGATAAGGCAGATGGACTCGAGTTTTTCACACTACTCAAAAAACTAAAATTATGGCTATTTTACTACTCATTTCTGGAAAAGCAGTACATCTGTGACACGTGCTATTATGTGATAAACTGCACCATTGTTCGCCATGACATCCAGAGTTCACCAGTTGTTGTTTTTGTGAGCATTTGGTTGAGCTGGAGCAGGGGCCGTATACATTTCACGTCACTGTATATAAAGAGCGCTGTTAGACTAACACCTTGGAGAACCAAAAGGTTGTCTTGCTAGTTGTAGCGCTGTTTTTTTTGCACGGTGGGGTATTTTTGCAGAGGCAGGAAGCAAGAAAAGGGCACATGAAGAGAGTGGTTAGGCTCTTAAAACACAGGGGTAGTACTGCCTATATCGCTTCCAAAAAGAAAAACGAAAAAATGAAAAAAAAACTTTTGAAGTGTGTTTGTGTTTGAGGCGAGGGAGCAAAGGTGTGCTTTTGTGTTTGAGGCAAAAGGCTGGAGTATCTTCAGTATGTGTGTGTGTGTGTGTAAGCATGTGTGTGCGCGTGGAAGTCCCTCTTGCCAGTTTTAAAAACTATCCGTAGCCCAGGTAAATGGCATGCTGTCCTCTGCACATGCCCGGTGGCATTCTCTTTCTCTTCACAGGGAAGAGTTCAGAGGGCCAGTTAGCACCATTCACAGCGGAACCCGAGGCTTCACTCAAACACACACACATACACACCCACATACTGAAAGTCATGCACAAAGATTTCTTTGAGCACACACGAGGCCACAAACACATTCACACATGCTCAGAGGCTGTTGTAAATTCGTGCAGCGGCAGCAGTTGTACATGCATACACACACGTGCACACACACACATGCACATACATAGTTGGCCTGTGGCTAGAGTGTTCAAACAGGCGTGATATTGAAATCCAGCAGTAGGGAGAACAGTGGGTTTTGCTGAGGTCCATAGCAGGTTATTGATCAAGGTTAGTTTACTGTGAAAACTGCCTGTGGCCAAGGGCCATTCACACCAGAGATGTGTGTGTTTGTGTGTGTAGGAAATCTTTGTGTAAAGAGATGTCAGTGTGAGAAATTGTGTAGGTGCATGTGTGTGTGTTTGAGTGTATTTTTGCACTTACAAGTATTGAAAGTTTATGAATAAACAGTGCTCCTGTGTTGCATGTAATGTACTTCAGTGCAGTTGTGTTTTATCAGCTATCAGAATTGGTTTTATACAGAAGCTTGCTTCCTTTTTCTTACAACTGAGCTTGTGCACTGTTTCTTCTTCCCAGGTATAAAAAAGTGAGGGTGTAAACATTAACCAATACGTACTAGAGGTACAGCTTCATCAATACACAACCACAGATCTGACATGTTTGTGAAATTCTGTGTAAAATTCGTCAAAAAAACAAACAAACATATTTTTAAGTAACTTTATAGTATCTATCTGTGTGCTCCTGTCCACCTGTATCTGTGTGTGTTTGTGTGTGTAACTTTCTGCTAGCTAGGTACTGAATGTTCTTCAATCACCTTACCTACTTTGAGGAATTAGCTTCCTGGAAAATGTTCACTGTTAACTGAAATATTTACATTGTATTGTCAGTCTGCAAAATATGCAGCGGTGTGATAAAATATGCAGGTGGCACCACATATCTTGTTGCTATTACGTATGAAGTGCCAGTAAAATTAGCAGGCAGGCATAGTCAACCGGAGGCAAGTAACACTAGCATTAGTAGCTAACGCAACTTCCAAAGCACACTGGCCCCTATAACTCCTGGTTGAAGGTAATTAGCTACTGAAACCATATGCTTTTTTTCCTTTTTAAATTACATATGCCAATAAACCTCTGTTGAAAATACCAGATTTAGACAGCACTGACCAGGAAACCTCTTTGGGGACTAGCTAAAAAGTTACGTAGGAGTAGACAAAATTAGCTGGGGTATTTTTGATTCAGTACTAAAGAGTAGTAAAAATTGAGGAAATATTGATCTTTTTTTGTATTTGGTTACTCAAAACATACTGTATCAAATTGTCTTTGAATTGCAAAGTATTGTATTGTTACAAATTTGTATAATTTTTGTATTGGACTGTGGACCATGCACTGTATCTAGATACGTATCAAATCATCTAAGAGAGAGAGATACACACCCCAATGACAGAATATTTGATTTTAAATGTATTAAGTTTAGTTAATATCATGATAAGTTTCAGATGTTTTCAGAGTAGTGTCTCAAGCAGTGGTGGTAATTTTCTTTCTGTCTTCCTAGCTGCTGCCAAGATTCCCTTGATCAAGGCATTTAACCACAAATTGTTCAGCATTCACCAGTAGACAGCTGTGGTTGTTGTGGGCAGCTACCAGTTATTAGCAAGATAACTGCATTAATATGAAGTGTGCTCATAAAAACTTGATGTGAATTAGCTTAGTTAGCTGAGTCTTACAGGCACCTGGTAGTATCGCCAACCAAGGTGGACACACAACTTGGACACACTTTGCAGTATATATATATATATATATATATATATATATATATATATATATATATATATATATATATATATATATATATATATATATATATATTTGAAGCTGCTAAAAACAATCATGTCATCTAATCTATCCATTCTAATCATAAAATACAACATTTTGTTCTCAAAATATCTTTTTCTCGTAATGCTATGATTTTATTCTTTTTTTTCTCAGAAAATTCTGTCTTTGTTCTTGAAATATTGATTGTCCTGAATATTGAGCTTTCTGCTAAAAGTTCACTTGTAACATTACAACTTTTATGTCTTTTTATGCTATTTTATTCTCAAAATCTCAGAGCCACTGTTAGAGAAAAAAATCTAATACTCAGTTGTAAAATATAAAAAGGGGTATAAAAATATAGAGTTTGCATCAATGTTTCATATATATTTAATATATACCAACATGGTGTGTTTGAGTATGCCTGTATAGGCCTACCTACTGTACAGTAAAATACCACATAAAGATGTACTGTATATTTGTTCAGTGCACCATTTGTCAACGAAATGTCTCGTAACTGCTACAATAGAAAAGGATGGACATGTATATATTTTAAGATAACATAAGACTCATTTACATAAATAATAAGTGCCATTGAACTCAAAGCTAAATTGTAAGAGAGTCTTTGAAATGAAAAAGCTCAGAATTATTTGCAATCTTGAGTACGGATGTTTGCCTCATGAAAACCTGATGGAGGTCACTGTGCGTCTACCAGCTAATTTGCCACAACACAGTTTATATTTCACAAAGCACAAAACCAATTTGGCCTCAACATGGCAGAAAAGATCAATGAATCCAATATAACAAATAATCCCATTTTGAAAAGCCATTCAATCATGGGTTTCCAACGTTATAGCAAGTGAAGTGTTTGTGGTGCTGTTAGTTGCCTCCAGAGTTCAGATGTTAGCTTTACAAGCAGAGAGAGTTTCTTCTTCACTGGTGGTGTGGGACTACCCACGGTTTTTCATGTTCTGTAAAACTACAAAACTTGGCTGCTACTCTCTGACATTCTATACACACAGAGAAACATACACATGTTGACGTTACTCTAGCGCTAACAAAAGCAGATGTATGAAATGTGACTCTATTCAGGGCCTCAGAGGCCTGGCATCAAATGACCTTCTTATGGAGATTCAACACAAACACACACTCAAACCTACAGTGGTGTGCAAAAGTGTTTGCCCCCTTCCTGATTTCTTTTTTTTTTTGCATGTTTGTCACACTTTAACGTTTCAGATCATCAAACAAATTTAAATATTAGTCAAAAATAACACAAGTCAACACAAAATGCAGTTTTTAAATGAAGGTTGTTATTATTAAGGGAAAACAAAATCCAAACCTACATAGCCCTGTGTGAAAAAGTGATTGCCCCTTAAACCTAATAACTGGTTGGGCCACCTTTAGCAGCAACAATTGCAATCAAGCGTTCGCGATAACTTGCAATGAGTCTTTTACAGCGCTGTGGAGGAATTTTGGCCCACTCATCTTTGCAGAATTGTTGTAATTCAGCCACATTGGAGGGTTTTCGAGCATAAACTGCCTTTTTAAGGTCATGCCACAGCATCTCAATAGGATTCAGGTCAGGACTTTGACTAGGCCACTCCAAAGTCTTCATTTTGTTCTTCTTCAGCCATTCAGAGGTGGACTTGCTGGTGTGTTTTGGATCATTGTCCTGCTGCAGAACCCAAGTTTGCTTCAGTTTGAGGTCACGAACAGATTGTCGGACATTCTCCTTCAGGAGTTGTTGGTAGACAGCAGAATTCATGGTTCCATTTATCACAGCAAGCCTTCCTGAAGCAGCAAAACAGCCCCAGACCATCACACTACCATTATCATATTTTACTGTTGGTATGATGTTCTTTTTCTGAAATGCAGTGTTACTTTTACGCCAGATGTAATGGGACACACACCTTCCAAAAAGTTCAACTTTTGTCTCGTCAGTCCACAGAGTACTTTCCCAAAAGTCTTGGGGATCATCAAGATATTTTCTGGCAAAAACGAGACGAGCCTTATTGTTCTTTTTGCTCAGCAGTGGTTTTCGTCTTGGAACTCTGCCATGCAGGCCATTTTTGCCCAGTCTCTTTCTTATGGTGGAGTCAAGAACACTGACCTTAACTGAGGCAAGTGAGGCCTACTGTTCTTTGGATGTTGTTGTGGGGTCTCTGAATGGCTGAAGAAGAACAAAATGAAGACTTTGGAGTGGCCTAGTGGAGATAAGTTGAGCAACTGTTTGTGAATGTTTATTCAACATCTGTTGCATAATAGCCGAACCTTATATGGATTCAGATGTGAATCTGATACAGCATTCTAGTGAGGCTGACAGATGAAGAAGAGGAACAAAATGAAGACTTTGGAGTGGCCTAGTCAAAGTCCTGACCTGAATCCTATTGAGATGCTGTGGCATGACCTTAAAAAGGCAGTTCATGCTCGAAAACCCTCCAATGTGTCTGAATTACAACAATTCTGCAAAGATGAGTGGGCCAAAATTCCTCCACAGCGCTGTAAAAGACTCATTGCAAGTTATGACAAACGCTTGATTGCAGTTGTTGCTGCTAAGGGTTGCCCAACTAGTTTATAGTTTTAGGGGGCAATCATTATTTCACACAGGGCCATGTAGGTTTGGATTTTGTTTTCCCTTAATAATAACAATCTTCATTTAAAAACTGCATTTTGTGTTGACTTGTGTTATCTCTGACTAATATTTAAATTTGTTTGATGATCTGAAACATTTAAGTGTGACAAACATGCAAAAAAATAAGAAATCAGGAAGGGGCAAACACTTTTGCACACCACTGTATATACACATCCATATACAAGTGTGTGAAACAAGAGGGGTGCATGATCTCACACATGCAGTCAAAATATGGTAAAGTTTGCCACACACACACATAGGAGGAGTCCTCTTTGAGTCCATTTACACACAAAAACACACACACACAAAACCTCATACATACACATGCATCATCTTCACAGGAAGGCATATATGTATGCGGGCTGCTTTTTTCTTCATAAAATGGCACAGAGATGTCAAAGCAGCAAAAAGCTGTGGCCTCCTCTATCTTTCTTTTTTTAAATTTCATCTCTTCTCTCTCCCTCTACCTTTCTAACACCCTGTTGCCCATCCTTTCAAAAGTGCTTAAATACATTTTCATGTGTAGGCAAGCAACTGCGATGCAAGCAGCACTGTTCACATACTCGCCTGCGTACTTTGTGTGTACCTGGAGGATTAAAAAGTATACCCATAAGGGAGTATCTCCCGTATCTCCCTTGAAGACTTTCAATTGAACGAAACTAAACATATTGTCATTTGTTCAGACGCTGCTGCTGACTTTGCGTCAGTAGCACCCCCCCATCCCCCCCGTCCCCCCGTCCCCATTGGGCTTAACTGCATCTTGGGAATACATAGCATTCATTTCTTGTGAATGAAGTGCACAACCAATGCTACGTAGCCACCATGTGCATGTGAACACACAATTAAAAACAAATATGTAAAAGGCTTTAAAGGGTGTCACCAGTTCTGAAGAGGAGCCTTATGCATCCCAGATGAATCTTCATCTTCCTATACTTCTCTATTAGATATATTAAAACCAAGAGGTCAGACTCTTACATTAAGCCTCTCCTTTGGTAGAATTTACACAAAATATTAAGCTATAAACCATGCTGTTTTATGTTATCAAATGCAGCCAAGACTGGCAGTCTGGCGAAGCCCAAAGATTTGTAACATGTACACAACATATGATACAAAAACAACAAAGTCTAATGCTTTGAACAAGCAGAGTCTAGCACAGAAAACAGGAAAAAAATCACTGTGCTGCAGATGAATATGTGATTACTAACGTGAATCAGTTCGAAAACTAAAGCTGGCTAAAAAATTGCAAAAGAGTTAGCATAAAGCACCCTATCTGGGAATGCTAAAGAATTAGCATAGAGCCTGTTATCAGTGTATACCAAAGTGTCAGCATGGACCCAACAAGCAATGTATGCGAAAGAGTTAGCATGGAGTCGGTGGGAAAGGCATATAGCAGTAAAAGGAATTCTTTACCTTGATGATGTGTTGATTTAAAGTTTGCCCACATTTTCAATGAGCACCTGTTGTCACCTGTTTCTTCCATTCCTCTCTTGCAATTTTTAAAAGGAGTGCTGAAAACATTTCAAATGTAGATGTAGACACCTGGTGACTTACTCTGGACATCTTGTAGCTGCTTCACAAAAGTCTTTAAATGGTTCACCGGCGGTAGGTGATTTGTTCATTTTTAACACCTTTGGGATGGCCCAAAGATTTGTTTTATTTGAAGTAAACATGTGAACAAGTGAAAACAGCAACAAAAAAAGGTTTCTGAGCATTCAAAGGCAGTTTTGTTCCAAGCTGTGTTCATTTCTGACCCGGCCTCTGTCGTGCTGCTGCTGCACTTTCTCTTTCCCCCGTCTACTGTAGAGAATATGGATTTTTGACAATTATTGAGAATTATTCATTTTGAAGGAGCGTTTCTATTTTAACCACACAGCTTTTCTAGCCTTTACAGCACTGGTTTAGTGGCCCAGGAAACTCACAGATCAATTGCATGCATGGTAAATCATCTCACGTGATGCTACTCAGCCAATCAAATCATTCATGCAATCATGCATTCTGATGAGCATTGCAACTTGAGTCAGTCAGTGAGATAAACACACACACAAGGTAAGATGAGACAAGTCAGAGAAATCATTTCACATACTGTGCTCTAAAAAGAGAAAAGTAGACAACGGAAACAGAGATTTTAATCAAGAATGGACAGACTCTTACATGTTCAATCTTCCCACAGGCAGTTCAAAACCAGTATGTCTCATATTGTAGCGATTATTAAAAGTGGCAATGTGAAGTGCAACTACAAGACAAAACAGAGAGTATCTTTTGGGCAGGTTAACAATTTTGGTCATTTTGCTAACAACTCATCCCCCCATAAAATCGCCTACTGTTCACTGGTGGAAAGTTATTGTGACGTAGTAGCAGCAACCAGCAATCCTGCAGGGCAGAGTGAAAATATATTTCATTATAGCATGCAACATAATTCCATGGCTCAAGCACTCTATTCCATGCCAGCAGAAAAAAATAACCACTCCATGTAACGGAAGCCTATAGGTATTGTATTGTATTAATGCAAATCCAAAAGTTTTGTTTTAAAATCCAAAAGTTTTGTTTTTAGACACGTCCCTTTTGGCCAGCCTCGATCGGAGTGACAGCTTGGCAACATCCACTGATCCCTCCCGGACCCATCAGTGTTGGAAGAATTAAAAAGCCTCAGACCCCAACTGCTAATATCCTCTGTGCTGCATGGCTTGTCTGAGCTTTTACTGGTTATCTCCAGGTTCTGACCTGACAATTCACCACTGCCCATGTCAAACACCCAGATGCCCCAGTATTCCCCAAACTCCCTGTGGATGGTGCCAAATATTCCACTGCTATACACTTTGTCCCAAACTTCCACCAGTTCCACTAGGGGCCTTGAGCATGAACCTCAGGTGCTTGAACAATACTCAAAACGGTTCAATGTAAATATCTCACCCTGTGGTTTTGTCATACATTCCGATGCTTCTCACCTTGGTGCCAGCCCAGATGCAAAGGTTTATGACCCTAATGTAGCTCCTAGTTTTGGGCTTGCTTCTGTTTGTGCGCATGCGCCAACGTGCATGCTGCCTGTTGCCGTTGCTCCGTCTTGCTTTTTCAAACTTTTAGCTTACCATTTTCTTATATGGTTAAAAGGCAGCCTGCGACCACAAGGGCAGTGAGGAGATGGTCAGAGGAGGACTATGAAACACTTCAGGGATGTTTTGAGGTGACAAACTGGGATGCACTCTGTGAGCCTCATGGAGAGGACATTGACGGGCTTACTGAGTGCATCACTGGCTACATTAACTTCTGTGTGGACTGCACTGTCCCGACTAAGATGGTCCGTTGTTATCCAAATAACAAACCGTGGGTAACAAAGGACATCAAAGATATCCTGATTGCCAAGAGGAGGGCCTTTACCAATGGTAATAGGCAGGAAGTGAGGGCAATCCAGGCTGACCTGAAGGTGAAGATCAGGGAGGCCAAGGAGAAGTACAGGAAGAAGCTGGAATGGAAACTCCAGCAGAACAACATGAGAGAGGTCTGAGGCGGCATGAAGAGCATCACTGGCTTCAGACCGACTGGCAGCAGAGGAGCTGAAGGCAGCCTGGACAGGGCCAACAAACATAATCTGTTCTTTAACAGATTCAGATGAGCTCCTGCTCATCCCCCCTCTAACTCAGCTGCTGTCTGCCCTCAGACTCCTCTGAGTCCACTGCTCCCCCCTTCTCCATTTTCCTGGGAGAGTCCTACTCCCCCCTCAACTGGCTCTCACGCTAACTGCCCTCTCCAGACTGACGACTCCCCATGTCCTTCAACATGTCTTCAACCTGAGCCTGAGTCTTCAAAGGGTCCCTGTTCTGTGGAAGACATCTTGCCTCGTTCCTGTGCCGAAGACGCCGCGTCCCAGTGGCTCCAAGGACTACATACTGGTGGCACTGTCCTCCCACATAATGAAGACCCTCGAGAGACTGGTGCTGGAACAGCTGCGGCCCATGGTTAGACCCCTCCTGGACCCCCTTCAGTTCGCCTACCAGCCCCGGCTGGGAGTTGAGGATGCCATCATCTTCCTGCTGAACCGCATCCACACCCACCTGGACAAGCCAGCAAGCACGGTGAGGATCATGTTTTTTGACTTGCTTTCAACACCATAAGGCCAGCCATGTTGAGTGAGAAGCTGGCTGCGATGCAGGTGGATGCCCACCTCATGTCCTGGACTGTTGACTATCTGACTGGCAGACCACAGCATGTGCATCTGCAGCACTGTGTATTGGACAGCATGGTCAGCACGGCCACACAGAGTCCTGCCACCTTCGGAAGTTTTCTGATGACTCTGCTGTGGTAGGATGTATCAGCGGTGATGATGAGACCGAGTACAGGGCTGTGGGGGGTAACTTTGTCTCATGGTGTGAGCAGAACCATCTGCAGCTCAATGCGACAAAGTCTAAGGAGCTGGTTGTAGATCTACAAAGGGCCAAGGCACCAGTGACCCCGGTTTCCATCTAGGGGGTCAGTGTGGACATTGTAGAGGATTACAAGTACCTGGGAGTACACATGGACAATAAACTGGAGTGGTCTAAGAACACTCAAGCTCTGTACAGGAAGGGCCAGAGTCGCCTCTATTTTCTGAGGAGGCTGAGGTCCTTCAACATCTGCCGGACAATGCTGAGGATGTTTTATGAGTCTGTGGCAGCCATTGCTATCCTGTATGCTGTTGCATGTGGGGCAGCAGGTTGAGGGTAGTGGACACTAACAGACTCAACAAACTGATCTGTAAAGTCAGTGACATTGTGGGGTGGAGGTGGACTCTCTGTCAGTGGTGTCAGAGAGGAGGATGCTGGCCAAACTACATGCCATCTTGGACAGTGTCTCCCACCCACTCCATGACGTGCTGGTCAAACAAAGGAGTACCTTCAGTGAAAGACTCATCCCCCCAAAAAGCACCACAGAGCGCCAAAGGAAGTGGCCATTAAACTCTTTAACTCCTCCCTCTAAGTGTCAGTCTATATGACCCTAAGTCACTAAACTGGACATTGGATCATTAACATCACTGCAGTACTTGAAATATTGTGCAAAATTCTCTGTTTAATACTCCTGTGCAATATACTCTATTTTTCAGTTTAATATTCCCTGTTCATTGATATTTATTAATACTTAAATTACTGCTATGCAATATCCACTGTCTAATAATTTGGTTAATCTGCTACATTTAACTTGACAGTACACATTATTGCACTATTACTTATTACTTATATTATTACGTTGTATTATACCATACTATACTTATCAACCTTTAAATCTACTTTTGTACTTTACACTTATTTTAGCTTTTATACTTTATATCCACTTTTGCACTTAATTTATCTTAGCTGTATTATAGTGTATTACATTTTGATTTGCAATCTCTTATTTCTTACTAGAAATAATTGTCTCATTGAGGACTTATTTATTATTATTTCTACTTCTATTCTATTACTACTTCTATTCTTGTGTGCATTGATGTGATAGTAAGCAGCTGTAACGAAAGAATTTCTCCTCGGGAATCAATAAAGTATTTCTGATTCTGATTCTGAAATAACCAGACATCTGTAATATTTCTGATGCGGGGCATGTCAAATATGTGAAAGGCCAGATAAAACTGAAAAGAAATCATAAATTCTACTGGTAGGTTCAAGGTCAATTGGCAATAACTGGATTGAGCTGGTGCAATTTCATTATTAACACTGAGGAGGACAAAGTAGTCTGGAGGGATGATGAAATGATGAACAGATGAACAGATGAAAGAAAAGGTGGACCTTTACTTTTTCGGGACTTGGATGTGCATCTCCAGACAGCAAAATGGTAACTATAAACACCAGTAACTCTTTCTCTCCTATACTTGTCAGATATCTTACATGTATATCTAGAAGCCTATATGTGTAAATATTTATAAATATAATAAATTCCAAGAGACATGTTTTAGGGTTTTACGTATTTTAGTAAATGGATAGTTGTCATTGGAACTGGTCTTGTTAAACAATGTAGAAACAAATATTAAAACTAATATTTTAGCTCACATGAGTGACTGTTCTTGGCAAGTTCTATATTCAATTCAGTTTTATTTATATAGCGCCAATTCATAACAGAAGTTATCTCATTGCACTTTTCCTATAGAGCAGGGCTAGACCGTACTGTATATAATATTATTTCCAGAGACCCAACAAATCCCACCATGAGCAAGCATTTGGTGACAGTGGCAAAAAAAAAGCCTTCCTTTTAAATGGCAGAAGCCTTGGACAGAACCAGACTCAGTGGTGGGCGGCCATCTGCCGCTGCCGTGTTAGGTTTTGAGAGAGAGAGAGAGAGAGAGGTTTTGGGAAAGGGGGGGCACAATGCAAATACCACCCAGAATTTTTAAAATAGTAATAATGTAATTGTAGTGTTAATATTAATAAATTAATAATAATAGGAATGACAGCTATAGGAAAAATAATGTCAGTATTAGTAACAGAGCCAATAACAACAACTGTAGTAGCAGTTGTCGAGCAGGAACACAGGGGCAGCAAGTGGCTCACAACAACAGATCCAGTCTCTGCAGCTCCGGAGGCAGAAATACCTGCTGAAAGTGACAGAAGGAGAGAGAAACGAGAAGGCACAGAACTACGGGAGAGAGAAGATGTCGAGTTAGTAACATGCAGTAATGGGATAAAAATGCATACAGATGGAGAGGGAGAGAAGGAGAGAGGAAAGAGGTGCATCATGGAAAGTCTCCCGGCAGTCTAGGCCTATAGCAGCATAACTAAGGGATGGTTCAGGGCTCTACTGAGCCAGCCCTAACTAGAAGCTTTATCAAAGAGGAAAGTCTTAAGCCTACTCTTAAATGTGGAGATGTGTCTGCCTCCCGAACCCAAACTGGGACCTGATTCCACAGGAGAGGAGCTTGATAACTGTAGGCTCTAGCTCCCATTCTACTTTTGGAGACTCTAGGAACCACAAGTAACCCTGCATCCTGGGAGCGCAGAGTTCTAGTCAGGTAATAAGGTATTATGAGATCTTTAAGATACGATGGTGCCTGACCATTAAGAGCTTTGTTGGTGAAGAGAAGGATTTTAAATTCTATTCTGGATTTTATATATTTTAATATTGGAGAAATATGATCTCTTTTCCTAGTTCTAGTCAGTACTTGTGCCGCAGCATTCTGGATCAACTGGAGAGTCTTAAGGCACTTATTCGGGCAGCCTGATAATAAGGAATTGCAATAGTCCAACCTAGACGTAAGAAATGCATGCACTAGTTTTTCGGCATCATTTTGAAACAGGATGTGCCTAATTTTGGCAACGTTGCGTAGGTGAAAGAAGGCAGTCCTTGAAATTTGTTTCAGGTGGGAGTTAAAGGATAAATCCTGATCAAAGATAACTCCGAGGTTCCTTATGGTGCTGCTGGAGGCCAGGGCAATGCCATCTAGAGTAACTATATCTTTAGATAATTTGTCTCAGAGGTGTTTGGGGCCAAGTACAATAACTTCAGTTTTGTCTGAGTTTAACATTAGAAAATGGCAGGTCATCCAGGTCTTTATGTCCTTAAGGCATGCTTGAAGTTTAGCCAACTAGTTAGTTGATCGATAGATATAATTGGGCATCCGCATAACAATGAAAGTTTATGGAGTGTTTCCTAATAATATTGCCTAGAGGAAGCATATATAAGGTGAATAGAATCAGTCCAAGCAAAGAACCTTGTGGAACTCTGTGACTAACTTGGGCGTGCATGGAGGACTCACCGTTAACATGTACAAACTGAGATCGATCTGATAGATAGGATTTAAACCAGCTTAGTGCGGCTCCTTTAATGCCAATTACATGTTCCAGTCTCTGTAATAGGATGTGATGATCAATGGTGTCGAATGCAGCACTAAGATCTAACAAGACAAGTACAGAGACAAGTCCATTGTCTGATGCAATTAAAAGGTCATTTGTAATTTTCAACAGTGTTGTCTCTCTTGTTGAGAGAAAGGGAAGGTTAAATATAAGTCTATAATTGACTAAAACCCCTGGATCAAGAGTGGGCTTTTTAAGAAGCGGTTTAATTACAGCTACTTTAAAGGATTGTGGTATATAGCCTGTTAAAAAAGACAGATTGATCATATCTAGTACAGAAGTGCTAACTAAGGGTAAAACGTCTTTAAGCAGCCTAGTTGGAATGGGGTCTAAGAGACAGGTTGATGGCTTAGATGAATTAATCGTCGAAGTTAGTTGAAGAAGGTCGATAGAAACAACTGTAAAACCTGATATATATTTTGACTGCTTTGCTCCTAAGGTTCCTGTGTTTGAAGATAAGCCGATACCGGTTGAAAGCAGGACTTGATGAATTTTTTCTCTAATAGTTAAAATTTTATTATTGAAGAAACTCATGAAGTTGTTACTACTGAGGGCTATAGGAATACATGGTTCAATAGAGCTATGACTCTCTGTCAGCCTGGCTACAGTGCTGCAAATAAACCTGGGGTTGTTTTTATTTTCTTCTATTAATGATGAGTAGTAAGCTGCTCTGGCATTACAGAGGGCTTTCCTATATGTTTTAAGACCATCTTGCCAGATTTAACGAGATGTTTGCTTTAATTTGAGGGTTTGGGGGTTACACCATGGATCTAACCTTCTTTGTTTTACTATCTTCTTTGTTAGAGGAGCAATAGAATCGAGTGCCGTTCGTAGTGAGCCAGCAGCACTATCAACTAGATGGTCAATTTGGGAGGGGCTGCGATTTGCATAGGAGTCCTCTGTTATATTGAGACATAACATTGAATTAAATGCAGATGGGATCGCTTTCTTGAATCTAGACACAGCAATATCAGATAGACATCTAGAGTAAGAGTTTTTCCCTAATGGTGTGTAGTCCAGTGATAGCAGTTCAAAAGTAATTAAATAATGGTCTGATAAAGAAGGATTCTGTGGAAAGACTGTTAAATGTTCAATTTCAATGCCATATACCAGAACAAGGTCGAGGGTGTGGTTAAAACAGTGAGTGGCTTCATGTACACTCTGACAAAAAACAATCGAATCTAATAATGAGATAAATGCAGTACTAAGGCTCATTAATCATTTTCAACGTCCACATGAATATTGAAATCACCTACAATAATTACTTTATCTGTTTTAAGGACTAAACTTGATAAAAACTCTGAGAATTCAGATACAAATTCAGAGTAAGGACCAGGAGCACGGTACACTATAACAAATAGAATTGGCTGTCATGTTTTCCAGGTTGGGTGTGAAAGACTAAGAACAAGGCTTTCGAATGAGTTATAATTTAGTTTAGCTTTAGGGTTGATTAATAGGCTTGAGTCGAAGATGGCTGCAACTCCACCTCCTCGGCCGGTGCCTCGAGGAATATGAGTATTAATATGACTGGACGGAGTGGATTCATTTAGGCTAACATATTCTTCATGACCCAGGCAGGTTTCAGTAAGACAAAATAAGTCAATATGATATTCTGATATTAAATCGTTCACTTGTACAGCTTTAGATGATAGAGATCTGATGTTCAAGAGTCCACATTTAATTCTCCTAATTTGTTGTATAATTAATTTAATTTAAGTGTTCGGGGAGCAGACACCGTCACTAAGGAGTTTTGGGTGAGTAACTGCTCTGGAAGCGCAGAGAAGCACGTAGGACTGGTCCTGGTCTCAACTCTGAGTTGTCATGGTTTAGGTCCATTAATAAACTAGGCCAGATTTCTGGATATGAGAGCTGCTCCATCCAAAGTGGGATGAATGCCGTCTCTCTTAATCAGACCAGGTCTTCCCCAAAAAGTTTGCCAATTATCTACAAAGCCCACATCCTTTGCTGGACACCACCTCGATAGCCAACGGCGGAATGAAGACATGCGGCTAAACATGTCATCACTTGTTAGGTTTGGCAGGGGCACAGAGAAAACTAAGGAGTCCGACATTGTCTTTGCATATGTACACACCGACTCAACATTAAGTTTAGTGATCTCCGATTGGCGTAATCAGGAGTCATTACCGCTGACGTGAATAACAGTCTTACTGTATTTTCTTTTATCCTTAAATAGGATTCAATGTCGCCCGCTCTGGCCCCAGGAATACAGCGGGTGTATCGTTGAATGGGGAGAATTTGTTAGAAACGTGAACAGGTTGGGGGTGAAGCGTGGGCTTCTGCTTAGGGCCAGGCTTCCTTCAGACAGTCACCCAGCCTCAATGGTTTCCCAGCTGCTCAGGAGCTGCCAGGAAACGGCTAACAGGAGCTACCTCTGGTCGGTCCGCACCGGCTACTGGGGGCTGGCTAACTACAGCAGTTCCCATGGTGTTTAACCGCGTTTCCAATTCACTAAGCCTCGCCTCCAATGCTACAAATAAACAACATTTATTACATGTACCATTATCACTAAAGGAGGCAGAGGAATAGCTAAACATTTGACACACCAAACAAGAGAGAGCAGGAGAGTGAGAGGGAGAGAGAGAAGCCAATGCTAGCTGCTAAGCTAAAGAACGGTAGGTAGCAAAAATGAATAGCGTGTAAACTTTGGGATTAGCGAGAAAGTTGTTAAAAGAAGGAGAGAGCTATGAGTGCTTGAGCAGAAGTAATGTACGTTTAAATGTATAGCAGATAGTTAGTCACTATAATGAAGAATCGAACAAAATGAACTGTGATGAGCTAGAGCAGCAGAAATACGCTACTAGTAAAACACAAACACTGGTGACCGGAAATGAGACAATACGCTTACCGCAGCACGCCAGCACGTCCGTTTCCATTAATTAGGGCCAAGAAGGTTCATCACGTTGCTCACTATATACACAGTTGTATAGTTACTGTATTATTGTATTTGTATTACTGCAGAACTACATAAAAGACTGTTGTAAACAAATGGGTAAAATGCACTAACTAAATGATCTTGGGCCTAATGAGCATTAAGTTCATTGTACTTTCATTAACCTACAGCTGATCATCATATAAATCAACACATTATATCAACATGAATTCATAATTTTTGTGTATCTAAAGACAGTGGTAGAAAAAGTACTCAAAACATTTACTTAAGTAAAAGTAGAAATACCATAGTCTAACAATACTCAGTTGCAAGTAAAAGTCCTGAATTCAAAATGTAATAAAAAGTACAGAAGCATTATAAAAATACTTGAAGTATCATAAAAGTATGCAAAATGGCACCTTTTAAAAATTTTATTTTATTATAGAATATTTGATTATTCTGTTTCTGTCATTAACCAATAAGTGTAAGAATATTTTAATGTTGTTGTTCTTTAATGTGGAGCCAATTTTAGATACTTTGTATACCACTGGGTAGAAAAGTAGCACAGTACTGCATAATATCATATCAGCATATCATATCAAAGTAACAATAAGTGTTAAATCAGTTTTGTGGAATAAAAAGTACAATATTTGCTTCTGAAATTTTGTGGGGTAGAAGTATAAAGTAGCATTAAATGGAAATACTCGCGTAAAGTACAAGTATGTCAAAATTGTACTTCAGTATCTGAGTAAATGTACTTAGTTACATTCCACCACTGTCTAAAGGATCATTCATTAGTGGCTACAACATTTAACAGCTTAATAAAGTCTTTGAAAATTAAACGTCAAATGCCATTTTCATTTTCAGATTGTTAGAAAATTTCATTTTCATTTTCATTTTGACTTAAATCTTGCTTACATAAATGGGAAAATAAGGTTACATTGTTTATATTGCATTTTAATTTTCAAATTAGTTTTTTTTTTCAAATATTGTCCACTGTACAGCAGTACAACTTTAAAAATTAAATGTCAAACAGCTTTTCCATTTTCATTATAATATGGTCATAGAACACCCATTTGAGTGTGTGAAAATGAAAATGCAAATTGGATTATTGCATTTTAATTTTTATTTTTATTAAAATAACACATACATATGTGGAAAATTATAATGCTATTGTGGAATTACATTTTCATTTTTAAGTTAACATTATCATTTAAATACATTCTCTTATAGGCTTCCATAATATGTAGCAGGCTCAATACTTAATCTTTAAAATACACAATCACTCAACATAGTTTGTGCTAAAAACAAGCGTCAACACAGAGTACTTTGGCATGTGGTCTACCAAGGATGATTTTTTTCATTTTGCTGAACACGTAAGTTGACCTTTAGGCCAATTCCCCCAAACCTTGGGGAATTTCTTTAACCCTGAAACCACAACTCAATCATCAAACTACTTGTGTAAATGACGAACAGCCAAAATGTCCTCACTTTGCAAAAATGCCCTGCCTCTGAAGGTCTAAAATTTAAAATCGTTGTCACAAGGATAGGAGTGCATGAACACACATACACATACACACATACAATCCCTCCAAACTCTCTCGTTCCGCCTTCCTCTGTCTGGTCAGTGAAATAGATGGTGAATCTGTTGCTTACTCATGCATACAGCTGACAAATTGTCCCTCTCCGATCACGGCCCTGTCGCTGTGTGATTTGTGAAAGATGGGATGCGACAGGATGAGTCGGCAGCTCAGATTGAAAAAGGGCACTAAGGATACAAACTAACTAGTCCAAAAAGGTACATTTGAAGAAAATTATATATCTGAGGGCTTACAGGCCATCACGGTGTGGATGAGCTGCTTCTGTGTGTGAGTGTATGCATGCCTGAGTAAGATTAGAGATATGTCAGACTTTAGATTTGAGATTTTAGCAATGACCTTGCTGTGTAGTGGACTAGTGGAAAATTTTCATTGAGTATATGTGTATGGTGGTATAATGTGTATGGTGGTATACAAATTCACACAAAAAGCTTCACCAACAAAGGCAGAATCTCTGAGGTGCACAGGAGTCGCAAATGTGTATAGCTAAAATCTGAAATTCATTTGATTGGATTTATTGTGAGATAGACCCACATGATGTGCACCAGTCCTCATTTAAAGTGTATAATATGACCCACATACAGTCCAGCGGTCCCTGCTTACAGTATAATTTAACCCACATACTATGCACTGCTCCCTGGACTTATTATTATAATTTAACCCGTATTTTCTCCACTATTCCACTATTATCTGTTACTGAGAGTTTAGTATATACACCAACAACCTGCCCCTCTAGTCCCTTTAGTTCTGCGTTTTTAATTCCCTGTTGTTTTTGAGTTCACCCCAAAATGAAAATATCTCTACAATACAATAACTACATTGAAGTTTGTATGAAAATAAAACACAATGCAACTATGTTAAATGGCTACCAAATTTCAGTAGCTTAGGTTCTTCTAAGCACCAGAACAAACCTGAGATGATGAGGTCAGTTTTATTGTGTGGTTACAGAATCCCTATGTCATATCAGTTCTTTAGAGCTGGAAAACGTGGCAGGATTAACTTCATTATTTGGGGTAACTCGCTGTATGTTTGGTTTTCTTGGGAACTTCAGAGACTGTCGTCCCAAGAAGAACAACAGCATCAGTCATTTCAGCAAGTTCCCCAAAATTACATGTCGATATTAAAGTGACAAAACCCTCTTTATTATCTATTATCAAGGTTGTTTTTGTAGCTGATCACTGTGGGCTTGAGGCAAACAAGTATCCCAGCATGAATTTCACCATAACCAGCGGTGATGGCTGAGGATATGAACCAAACCCACAGATGTTATAATTTTTCATACTTTTTCATATTTGTTTGTGAGAAATAAAAAGAATTGATCTCAAATATGTTTAAATATTTATCAAAATAATGCCTACTTGAAAATATACACTACACTACTGGTTTTGGACATGTGAGAGCCCACTAGCAAGACAAGCTGGTCATCCATGATCATCCAGGGGTGAACAGTCTTATCTCGGGCAAGCCCTAATTTACAGGTGTAGAGCTGTACATAAGTTATAATTCCTTTTGGAAGATACATTTTGGTTTTGGAGTCGCAATCTATTATTTGCTGCTGCTTAATTGGTTTGTTTGGAGGTAAAGTAAAGGTTTAGGGTTTTTTATTGGACTTATTGGAATAGCTCTGCCTACTGTATTTTTGGCTCTTCATATATACACATCCAATCACACTACATTAAGAATGAATAAGTAGTGCAGTGTAGTGTATGATATTAGATTTGGTTTTCTTGTGAATATACACTGCGGTGAAAATAAGAGCTGTTGAGTTTTGTAAGTGTTATCACCTGAGCTTGGCTAAGCTGGTAATGTCAGCAAGAACACTGTTGTCCCAAATGTAAAATGACTGTTGGGAGTTGGGACTCCTGTGTTCAACTTACCAAGTTTAGGATCCCAAAAACTTATTGGCACACAGCATATTAAGAAAGGCCTACAGTCTTGCTTAAGAACAATTCAGAATCCATTAGAAATGTGTTTACAGGTATGAGTGTTACATGAGTTTAGTGGATTTGATTTGAAGCCTTTTTGAATGCTCAGAATCAAATAAATTCAAAACCTATATAACGAAATAATCTCTAGATGTATATGTATGTAGATAGAACAAATAGTCTTGCATGTACAAAGTTGGCTGCCTCCGTACGTTAGCCAGTCCATCCACCCAAGAGCAGTCATTACAGCCAAACCCTGCAGATAGATGAGTGTTTAGAGGATTAAAAATTAAAACAAAAACACTGGAGCGATATGTAAATGACAGGGCTGGTTCACCTGTTGCATGAAAAGGTGATGTATAGGTGGTCTTATTGTTTTCTGCAATGTTGTGTCTTTAGAAATAAGAGTGTCATATACAGAAAATAAGGCAGTACAATACTGACCTGATCCTGTGGAAATAATCACACATACTTTTCCACTATCCAAAAACAAGTACATGTTCTTAATGTGACAAATCACAGGCCGGTACAGTAGAGCTTTCATAAATTTGCCTACTTTATCACAAGCCGCTAGCTATTAGGAGGAAGTTAAAAAAGTATATCAGATAAAAAGACAAAGCAAATAAAGGAGGGAAGGCACAAAGGGGTGGGAGTGGGGGTGAAAGGGACCCTCGCTAATTCAGAACACTAGACGGAGCATTGTGCCAAGTCTGCCTCTCCTCTCTAACCCCCTAGTCCCACCCACCCCCCTACCCTTTCCCTTTCAAAGGACCAAAGGGAGGCTGCAGCTTTCTAGTCATAAACATCTCGCGGGTAGGTCTGCACTGGGCCTTTGCCACGTTACACATTTGCTTATTTGAAGAAAAAAAAGCAATTCTGGCACAAAATCTGCTTCTCTCCCTTTTCTTTCCCTCTCTCATTCTCTGTCTGATCATTCCTCGAGGCCAGAGTTGAGGCTGTGATAGAGATTAGGACAGCAGCGCTACTGACAAGGCAGCTAAATCTACGCCGGCTGACAAACCTGGCAGTAGTAGTGTTTGGGGAAGGATTGTTAAAAAAGAAACCGAGAGGGGCTTTCACTAATAGCGAGGAGCGAGACGAGGAGCTGGGTCAGGAAATGGAGCATTTTGGAATGTGCCAAAATGGTTGATTGGGGAGACTGATCAGTTATGATTTAAGGCAGATGTAGGGCTCTCACAGGGCTGATTTAGGTTAGTAAAAGAGTGTGTGTGTGTGCCTGCATGTGCATATATGTGCAGCAAGTACATCTGCATCTGCATGTGTGGCTGTTTAAGGCTGACTACACAATCTGTGTAAATAAGAGGGTGTCAGTGGTACGTAGTCTAGGGACTCTTGCAGACAAACAGTCTACACTTGCAAAATGCTGAATTCACAACACTTCAAGAGCCACTTTACCACGGCGAAACCACACACTACCAGTAACCACTATCAGACACAATATGGTGCCCATATGCCCGTGATGGCATCCAGACTAGTCGAATGGAGGGAACTATGTGGCAGAGAGCCATGTTGGGTCTAATTAACTCAGACCACTCAGGGACAGTTCACCTTTACCAACCTGGCAAAGGGAGCAAATGCCCTAGGGCCACAGCCCCGGCCCCAAAGGTCTCCAAAGGGCCCCAAAAGGCCTAGTGTCACTGTGTGTCCATTGGTTTGATTGCAGATTTGTTGGTGAATTTGCACCATTGAAAATTCACTATCAACTAAGGCAGGTCCTTTATTATTAGCACATTTTATGACCCTGTCTTGTCTTTATTATTTTAGTTTATATTGAGCTCACTTGATGCATATTGCTATTAGAGTTGTCTTTCTGAGTACAAAGTTATTATTACTGATAGGAATGATGGCCAAGAGTAGGAGAATAAGACCCACGTTGAGCATGTCAACTGAGCAAATCCACTGATGAAGACTATGAGATGTGCTTGAAGCATAGCAAAACACTAGTTTGTGGCTCTTGAGTTGATTTTTTTGTCAACTGACTCAAGGTGTAATACATTGAAATTATACTTAAACTTTATTGCAGTGACTGTTTATTAGAAACAGTATTGCCAAAGCAATATGCAAAGTGTAAATCAAGATATTTTGGTTTGAAAGAATTTATTATACAATAATCCACAGCAGCAATTTCTATGATAATGTAAAACAACACAGAGAAATGTAGTTCTGCTGATCATTCAAATGCAAAAACAAACCTCTCTAATAATCATTGGATGTGTACTGTATATGTGTGTCTATATGTGTGTGTTTGTTCTCACCCCAGATTGTACATTGTTACTCTCTCTGGGTCTGTCTTTCTGTCTCTGCTTTTCTACACCCACCACCTCACAGTTGCAGATTAGGCCGCTTAGCGCTTACCACGGGGTGAGCTAATCACCAAGGAAAGCAAGGGGTTGGCGAGGAGGAGGGGGTAAGGGGGAGAGAGAGAGAGAG
Organism: Siniperca chuatsi; assembly: GCF_020085105.1. Classification (NCBI taxonomy): domain Eukaryota; kingdom Metazoa; phylum Chordata; class Actinopteri; order Centrarchiformes; family Sinipercidae; genus Siniperca; species Siniperca chuatsi. Next base: position 4,224,864 of record NC_058052.1, on the reverse strand, counting down.
AGAAGGAAGGGGAGTGGTGCTCAATTGCCCCCCACCTCCTCATCCGACCCCCGCTAATCCCGCCCCCGTACTGCCCGCAGGGCACCGTCACTGTGACAGCGGTGTGACAGTAATCTTCCAGTGACACTTCTCTGTTTTTTCATTCTTTCTTTTTCTATGTTTTTTATGGGGAGGGTCATTGTCAACCCCCGCCAAACACACACACCACCCCCATCTACCCAGAGGTACTGTGACAATTGTCCCGGGAGAAGCCAAAAATGCAGTGGCACAATGCACAGCACAGCCAGCCAGGAGCACAGACATGCCTTCCCTCCCTCGCCTCTAAAAATACTTCCACACAATGCATCTGATAATAGGTTTATGCAATGATGCACCGGCACATGGTAATGCACCCAAACATCACCCACCACCACCAAGGGAAAAGTGTCAAAATGGACAAAGACATAAGGCAAAGACCAATGACTGACTCTGATGAAGACACAGCAGTCTCTAAATGGTAGTCTGTTTGCATTATAAAAGTCTTCAGACCAATCAGTGTGCTCCGGCCCCCTTTTTTCCTTTGGAAATTTGCTGTCCTCGAACTGAGAAGCACCTGATTCAGCTCCATACTGCTGGTAGATGCGCAAAGAAATGTGTTTCATCACCCACCGTCACTTCAGCTGATGGAGAAACAGTTATTTTTTACATACAAAAAAACAGTATGTAAACATACTGTACATCTTAGACGTAAATATCAATTTCCTTAAACAGCTGGGCACTGTAGTTTTTACAACAATACTGGTGGAAAAGACTGGCAAGACATGCATATATGGGACTAACCCAAAATGAACTACAGTGTGGCAGTGTGTAAGCTCTATGACACAGAGGAATATGTCACAAAGACAATACTTGTTAGCAGGATCAATTCATTGTTGCTTTTGGTCTTTTCATGGAATTTGTTGACAATAAGAAAAATATAGAATATCCTCAAACTTATCCCTTAAATAGTAGGGCAACTGCTGTGTGAAACTGAGAATACATGTAGCAAAAGATAGAAAACAAATGGCAGAGGTCATGGAGAAACACAACCTCTTGCCACACACTGCGCTAAGTTATGATCACAAAACCACCTGTTTATTGTAAGTTATTCTCTATGCTTGTTTGAATTGGCACACACATATGAATTTATCTCCTTGTTGAGCACAATGAGGAGCAATGTGTCTATGCATGTGTCGGTAAGCAGAAGGTAGCACTCCAGACAATAGGAAAAGAACCAGATTTAAGAGCATTGTCACTTCGTGTGTGCCAAGCATCTCCATAAATCCTAATACACAGTCATTCCCTGTGGAACAAAAAAAGGAAAGGCAAAGAAAGGGAGGGAATGAATGCATTTTCTTCTTATCTATCTGTATTTCACTCTCTTTCCCCAGTGAGAGAGACAGAAGGAAATAAATGTCTTCCCTTCCCTCTCCTCTCTCCTCGGTGTGGGCTGACAGCGCAGCAGATGGTGGTTTAAGCAGTGAATTTATGAGCGCCACAATCTTAATGTTGCAGAAAGAAAAGAAAAGGACTCTCATCAAACGCCACTGACAAATGCACTTGCTAATATTAATGCACTCCTCATTCATCCAATATGCTGCCTAATTGCTTTTCTGTACACAGTAATATGGCACCTGCTGCTCAAGTCCGGCGCTCGCGTCAGGAGAGGGGAGATCGAGCAGGGGGGAGGACGGGAAAGGTAGAGACGTGAAAGAGAGAGATGTGAAAGAAAGTGTCTCTCTTTCTGTATTTCTCTCTCCCCTTTTTCTGTGATTGATGTAAGGCTGTGGATCATGCGCCAGACCTGTCAGTGTTCCTAATTAAAATTTTATACTTACAGGCTCAGGGAAAAAGGTGGAAAGCACTCAGTAAACAATCAGTTCTGAGAGAAGAGAAAGGGAGAGGCCATCACACACACACTCGCAAGGTGCGACTGACTGAGGTACACACAATCCAATTTTAAGTACAGCATCATACATTGAAAATCTGTAGACTTTATTAGAGCTTAACAAGGCCATCTTGCCCACAGATCAAGCCCAAATCCAAAAGGGCCTGAAAGCGGCGAGCCGCCCACCTTTGCAGCAAAAAAAGCTCTTTCATGGGCTCTTGTGGACATGCCAAATGTAATAAAAGCACAAAGGCTGTTAGGCTTTATGGCTATGTCACCTTCAAAGTATCAGTGACTAAAGTGGTTTCACAGAAATGTTGGACCAGAAAGTTACAATGTGCCAGAAATATCCTCTTGACTAGCAGTGGTTTCTATTACAAGCAGCGCTTTTATTCATTGTACACTGAGATAGGAATCAGTGCAAGCTCATCATTAAACATTAAAATGAATATTTCAATAATATTTCAAAGCTCAATTAAAAACAATCAATACTGTATGATTGCATATCTATTATGAATTATTTAGAGCAGATATCTTGCACATCATCCCTATCAGGTTGTAAAAATACCATCAGCTGCATTACCAGAAGCTGCTTTTTCCTGATATCAACTTTGTTTTCTGTTATTATTATTATTTGCACTTTTCTTAACTGAAATCTGACTTTTTAAAGTCAGACAGATGACTATCATCATTTTAGTGTTTTGCATCATGTTTGGAGTCCAGCTGGGGCCCGTGTTAGCCCCCTCTAGCTCCACCATTATCTGCCCTCCAGCTGCTGTTAAATGCACTAAATTGTAAAATAATGAGTTTGTAAATTGCACGCAATTACGGATGCAAATTGAATAAATCCTCGAAACTATAGATTGTCCTTTCTCCTCACATCAACACTTAATTGATGCATGTTTGATGGAGAATAGCAGGTATTGCCTTGAGTAGTGGGATGAGAAACTGAAAATGCATTTTGTTGTTTGAGGCGTCTGAGGCTGTAAAAAGATGAATTGTGATTTGATGGAACAGAGTGTGCCACTTATGGAATAAAAGGTGCAATATGCAAAGCTGGTTGGTTGGTGGATGATCAAGAAGAAGGAACTGCAGTGAATTAAACCAACAATGGCAGTAAGATCTAATATTATATATATATATATATATATATATACATTTTATATATCCTGTCCTGTGGAATCAGGTCCCAGTTTGGGTTCGGGAGGCAGACATCATCTTCACATTTAAGAGTAGGCTTAAGACTTTACTCTTTGATAAAGCTGATGGTTCAACCATCCCTTATTTATGCTGCCATAGGCCTCGACTGCCAGAAGACTTCCCATGATGCACCTCTTTCTTCTCTCCTCCTCCATCTGTACACATTCTTATCTCATTAATGCATGTTACTAACTTGACATCTCCCTCCCGTAGTTTTGTGCTTTTTCATCTCTCTCCTGTCTCATTCTGTCGCTTTCAGCAGGTATTTCTGCCTCCGGAGCTGTAGAGCCTGGATCTATGATTGTGGGCCAACTACAAACCCCCATGTTCCTGCTCAACACCCACTGCTACAATTATTATTATTATTATTGTTATTATTATCATTATTATTCCTATCATTATGATTACTATTATTATTTTATTAATATTGATATTACCACTACCATTACATCATTATTATTATTTTAAAATTCTATGTGGAATTTACATTGTGCTAATGTATGCTCTCTTTCCTCCTGCTCTCTCTCTATTTCTCTCTCAACCCAGCCGGCAGTGGCAGATGGCTGCCCACCCTGAGTCTGATTCTGCTTGAGGTTTCTGCCTCTTAAAAGGAAGTTTTTCCTTGCCACTGTCACCAAGTGCTTGCTCATGGTGGGAATTGTTGAGTCTCTGTAAATAATATTATAGAGACTATGTTCTAGAACTGCTCAATAGAAAAGTGCAATGAGATAACTTCTGTTATGAATTGGCACTATATAAATAAAATTGATTGAGATTTTAAAAATACTGGAATTAACTTGTGTATGTATTGTGTGTGTATTTGTAACATGTAAACTCCCCCAGAGGAAACCAATGTTTTATAATACATTGTGCAGTGTGTGGCTAACATATACAAATAGGTGTGGCTACTAACACACACGTAACAGTAATATATTATAATGCATCTCATGTGTGGCTGGTAAAATATTCATATAATAGTAATGTATTAGAATACACTGTATGTGTGGCTACTAACACATACATACTGTATAATAGTACCATTAATAATCACACTAACTATAAACCTGCTATAAGAGATTCCAACAAGGTTCCTTTTCTCAGCTAAAGGAAGATTAATTATTCATTTTTAAAAACAGCATATGTAAATTGTAATAATGAGGCAGCAGACACTGAAACATCCGACACACAGTCAATCACACAGGATTCACTTTGAGCATCTGACACACATACACACACCTGCTTTTACCTCTCCTTTCCCTGCTGTGTATGTGTATGTGGGCGGATGTTTTGCATGCATTTACCTTGTCCCTGTGTGTGTATGTACCATATGTGTATGTGTGTATATTTGTATGTGTGTACAAGCTAACTCTTTTATGCGTGAAATGGAGAACACTATGCACCTGAAGGCACACGTCAACACGCCAAGAACAGCCATCAGCTCAGAACTTGAGTCATATTCAGCTGTTCACACACAAACACACACAGACAGACAAACACATACACTAAAGTTTATTCGACTGCATGTGTGCATGAATGAAAAAAACACATTTGACAAAAATAAAGAAATAAGTGCTATTCCACCCACTCATTACAACTAATGCAATCCCCATTGTGATTTCCCCCATGAGACAAATAACTGGCATTAGTTTAATTATTTCTAAGTCTAAAAAGCACCATCATACATTCAGTTTTAATAAACAATGTGTTCATAGCTACTCAACTGAAACAAATTACTGGAATTATTCAATAGAGTGTGATCATAGAAAAGGGTTTCTCTAAAGAGATTAAGCAAAAATAGATTTAGGATTAGATTTGACTTGATTTCTCTTAAATGTACCTTTGTGCTTTAAAAAATAATTTATAATAGTAAGGACATATTCAAATGCCACCCTAAGCCACACTTCCAGCCACCACTCTCCTTTCACTGACTGGTTACCACAACCCACCATGTTTTATAGGTTGTGTGTTTTAGGGAGAACAGTTTTTTTTAAAAAGGCCTCCCTGAATTAATCACCGGCACATTTGCAAGTCGTAGAAAGACCAGAGCATCGGCATCATCTTTGCTGGAGATATACTACCCACAATCCTTTTCCACAAGCTGACTAATTAGCCGCAAAAAGGTCAAGTAAAGTCAGAGTGTGATTAGAGAGAAGGAGAGAGAAAGAGAGTGAAAGAGGAGGGGGAGGATAGAAATGAGACAGACAAGAAGGAGAAGGAGCTCACATACATCTAGTTTTGGACCAGTGCCAGAACGTCTTTTTTTTAATTTGCTGTCCTTTCTCTTCCTTCTTTTATCCTGCACCGACTGAGAGCTTTTCTACAAAATGTTGGCTTCAATTTTTAATGAAATGCTTATGTTGCTGCACCTGGACACATTGGCTAAGCTGGCCCATCAGGTAAGGGTTCCCAGGAGGGTCATTAAAAGCAGATCGGACCTGCCTGGGTGCCAACCGTGATGCGAGGGCCTCAAGAATTAAATGCAGCAAAGATGGGTGTGTTTTTGTGCTTTTAGGGAAGGTGTGTGTGCGCACTTTATAAGTCATATTACATTAAGTTTTTTTCATTTTTGTTCATATTTGTAGTCATTATTGCTTGATGCTGCATGATTACCAACTTGAGATCATAGATAGATTACCAACCACTTTGCTCTGTGTGTGTGTCAGACGCACATCTGTATAAATGCATTTGTGGTTGTGTGTGTGTGATGGAGTGCCAAGTGAAAACATGACACAGGACCGGTGCTATTCCCAGTGAGCCCCGTACAGTGGTCTTGCCGCAGGCTTCTCCCCTGGCTCAATGTTGAGTCAAAACATTTCCCGTGGTAAAAAAAAATAAAATCAGTAGCCGAGTGTGCTTCTCTGTCAACAGCAAAACACAGCAATGTGTTGGATGACAATGACACTGACACTGCACTCCCAACCTTTGGGAATATAATGGAGTGAAGAGCCGGTGTATACTTAGCATCACAAATCCAAATGATGTACAGTATGTGTCATTCTGCAGGCTTTTCTAAAGCAACATATGCTTTGCTGCTCACAAACACAGAACTCTTACGCACACACACACACACAGACAATGGCTGTACACTTGCCCCTCTCCCTGTAATAGCCTGATCCCTGAGGGGAGTGGTGTTTTAAGACATTCAAACACACTCTCTCTCACACACACACACACACACACACACACACAGACGCAGGGTGAGTGGACCCACAGCCTAATGTAGTTTAATCACTCCCAGCACATCCATCAGGATCTCCAGTATGGGAGTGGAGTATTTTATCACCACTTTTAAGGGTTATTAGTACAAATACACTGTCACCCTGCATTACCACTGCAGAGCTTAAGGGTGCCGTGCCCTCACCACATTCATTAGAATCTCTATCAATATCTATCAGAACACTTCTTTCTCCCTCCACCTTCCTCCTTCCACATCTTCTCCTCACACACTCGCTGCCATTAAAAGATGAAGACTGACTCCCTCTCCCCCTCTCCTCCTCTTCCTCTTCGTGCCTCTGTCTCCCTTCACCTCCTTCACACACACTTCTAAAAGTTTCACTCCATTTGCTCTTCCGGCCCGCGCTGTCGGGACAATTTGATGGAGTTTGGCGGCTGGCAAGGATACTGCCAGACAGTGACTTTAAGAGCCCAGTGGTCACTCCAAGAAAAAGAAAAGAAAGAAAAAAGGTAAAATTCCTGGATTGGACGACTTCTTTTCAGACAGGCTGAGCAGTTATTTACTTTGCACCATTACCAGGCGTGCAAAGGTGAGAAGATTAAGAGAGATTTGCCTCTATATTTTTTCTCTATGTGTAAAGTTATTTGAGGAAAGGGACAGTTTGCAGTTTCTGGCCTGGAAAAGGGGGAGTGGGGGGTATCAATCAAGCAGTATCCAACACCTATGGAGTCCATTACTGACTACTGATGATAATGTGTAGGGCGTATCTGTGTGTGTGTTCCTATGTACCTCAAAATAGGGCCTATATCATCATTAGAACTTATGTAACTTGTATATGACAGCTAATGTGGATCTTGGCACTAGAGTTATAGTCACACTCTTAAGAGATCAGTGAATACAGTCACTGCATGTATTCATACTGTATACAACACAGCGGGCTCTGTCAATCACAATTCAATCATAACACCTATTTAAGGTTGAGCAAAAGCTGGAATTCATAATGTTTTAAATATTGTACGTTTGATATCCATCTTTATGGTAGAGTGAAATGTTAACAAAGACTCAGGTGGTTGGAGATGTACTCTACTACTGAGAAAATGTTAAACAGGTTTTTCAAATCATGACAGTTAAAGGATCATTTCAGTTTTTTACAATGTTGGTCTTATTTGAGTAATTCTGGCCATCATTCCTGTTAGTAATAGCAACACCATAGTTAATTTCTTACTCAATATTATAAAGAGTACGGTCTAGACCTGCTCTACAGGAAAAGTGCAATGAGATAACTTCTGTTATGAATTGGCGCTATATAAATAAAATTGAATTGAATTGAATTACTGAGATCTGATAACACAATGATTTCACTATAAAGTCAAAGAAGGCAAAAAACACTAGCAGTTGGACAATCTGACATATTTTAAATAAAACACCAGGTTAACTTATTTGGAAAAGAAAACAAAGGTAAAATGTCCTCGAACTGTGATGGACAATTTGGGTAATAATTTTACTGTCACGTTCAGTTCAAAGGCGGACCCAAATGCAGGACTCTAGGCAGGCAGCTTGAAGAAACAAAAGATGAGTTTATTACTTAAACGGCAACACAACACAATTTAGAGCAGCTAAGAAGTCCAGGTAAGTAATCCAAAAAAAGACCAACACAAAAAATAACAGGAGCCCAACAAAGGTAAATAGCCACAGAGGCACATGAAAAATAAAGGACTGACGATAACACACAGAACTGGGGAGAACAAACGCAGGAAATTAACTAGACACAAACCTAAAACCATGATAAGGACTGCTTTCCTGGTTCATTTTTGACCTACTATACTTGTCGTAGTTTTCCAGTGCAATGAGGAATTAGTACCGCCATTATGGGTGTGCGCACTTTTGTTTTCTCCTCCAAATAAAATAGTTTAGATAATCTGGCAAAACTCTTGCCCCGTCAGGCTTCCTTCCTAGCAATGTCCCCTTGTTCCCACATCTCAATAATTTGTTGGCGAGTACAATGTTGTCACAATTGTTAGAAATGATAAACAAAATGAAAATAAGTCCAAGTTGTAATAAACCGTAATTATGCTAAAACAGTGATGGAGCTAGTTTATATTACAAAGTCTAACTTTTTTGCTACTAATTGAAAAACAATATTAGCCATCACGTTAGCTAGTTAACCTGGCTGACCTTTCAAGTTCAAACTAGCAACAATAGCCTGTAACAATCAAAGAAAAAAAGTTGGTTAACCTGCTGACCAATAAAAAAAAAGTAAAAGAATTTATTGCCATTTTAGTTCTTCTCCTGCCATTCAAGGTTTTCCATTAGCATGTAACTATCAAAGGAAAATAGTAAGCTGCTGACCGTAAAAGTAAAAAATACGTTATATATACCATTATACTTCCTCATCTGCCATTCAGGCACAGCTATTAGCTAACTTTCTAGCTCTGGCGCCACAGTTCAGCCACTGAGGTTTAGTAATTAGATTATTCTTGCCTTCAAGGGAAAGTTTGGCACCATTTATGTGGATGTCCAGTCAGTGTTGATGGTAAATGTGGTCAATTGAAGCAATACATTTCTCAGTGCGTGCTATATTGACAGAGTTCGCCTAGTTCTTCCTGCATCCAGTGCTATCATTTGAAGTGGCAGTGACGTAGTTGGAGTCATGGAAAACTAGAGGCGATTTCAGCTTGGATTTCTAGCTTCTGCCTCTGGGTAGCTAGGGGATGTGCTCTAGATGCCGCTCTAGGACAGAACTTCCTTGTTGTCTTTGCTTGTATTGCAAACTAGTTACATTTCCTACAGCGAAAATGGCATCCCAGAATATGTATGTGTACAGAGGATGTTATGGACAAGGATGCATTTTACAGTGTTTTGGCTGATTCGGATATTCAGCTGTATTTATTCGAGCAAGAGGATATGGCTGGCGGGGACCTTCCAGAACCTGAGTCGCCAAAAGCAAACAGTGACTGGTGGTGCCTTTGCTCAAATTGTCCTCCAATGCCAACAGAAGCTGTGTGCGTTACTATGCATGAAGATTTTTCTCCAAACTTAGACAGAGGTGTGATGGAGACCTTCTTCAGGATCCCGAAGATAAACTGGAAAAGACAACCAAGACCAGCAGGGCCGAGAGGGCAGAAGAGTGAGTATTTTTGTTACATAACGCTATTTTTTGGCGTGTGAAAAAGAAATGGTCAAACTGCAGGAATTCATTTGCTTGGCAACATTGTGTAACTTTGATTAGTACCCAGCAGCTAGCTGGACCATAAGACCATAAAGACCATAATGCTGTAACATTAGTGGCCCGCTGGGCTAATGCAGATCAGATTCCTGCTCGAACATCCTGGTACCAGCATGGCTCTGCTGGCAGTGCCGCTGAGGCATTCAATATAGCATGAACTGAGGAATTTATTGCTTCAATAGACTATATTTACCATCAACACTGACTGGACATCCACATAAAAGGTGCCAAATTTTCCCTTTAAGAGCAGCTCTGCCTCATAGAAGCATATGTACAAGGTTATCCAAATATCCAATCTGCCTTCTTTTATGTGTCAGCCTAAACATGGCAAGATTTGATTCTCCCCACCTACAGCATATTAAATACAGAGTCCTGATACTGCTATGTGGCAGCTGTTGGCCACAGGTTCCATGGCTGGGGAAGGTTATTTGGAGGTAAACCCACACAGCTTTGCTTGCTAAGTGGCACAATTATCATGCTTACACAGTGTTTATGTCCATGGAACACACCTGGCACAATTGCCTTGGTGTGCATTACTGTATAAACCAACCTCTAGAAAATGCATACAAGACCTCAACCCCCTACCTGAAAAATAAGAGTTTGAGGTTGATATATAGCAGCTAGCTCCAAATTAAAAAGAGATTACAGAGAGAAACATTAAAATCCTGCTGATGAAACAGCCTCAAAGTCTGCAGGTAATGAGATTTCCAAAAAATCTTGAGTGCCCGTAAACTGTCTGCATTTGTGTGCATCTGCATTTATATTCAAGCACATACACAAAAACACAGATCAGATCATTTATTGACAACCTCCACCATCACAATATTACTCAATATGTTTCATCTCTCATCTCCCCCACACACATTAGTAAAAACCAACCACTTCTGTCATTTTTTTACAGTTCCTGTGTCAACCCCCAATCTGATCAGGTGTTTATTCGCCTTTAATTCTTTTTTTCTTCTTTTCACCAGGATCATGAAATAAAAATCTATACTTGGATTCCCAGAGCTCTCGTTATCCAGTTGCACATATTTAATAGTGAAATAAAACGAATGTTGAAATTTGACCCCATGCTGTCTGGGCCCACTGTTGCAGGGAAAGATGGAGAAATGGTGTAGGAAATAAGAGGAATACAGTTATGAAAACAGTAAGACATCCTTTGTAACTTGAACCTTTTAAACTCGTTATTCAACAATTGATGAGTTAGTTCCATGATTCAGAAGTTCAAGTATTCCTCAATTATTGCAACCCAGTCTCACAGCCAGGCCTGGAATTTAATTTTAAGGGCAAGGCCACTTGGCCTGCAGAGGGCCAATTTTTTTGAAGGCACAAAGGCAACATAAGTTAAAAAACACAATTTTGATTCACTTAAATAGATGAATCAATTTCTGAAAACATTAATGCCTTTTTAATAAACATTGTAACACTTCTAGAGAAATAAAAACACAATCATTTATTTAGAGAACGTTTTACACTACAGCACACAGCAAACTTGAACACCAATGTACTGTATGTCAAAGCGGCTACAGCAATTATACTGTGCAACTACAACTGCAAGGAGATGAAGAGAGACAGCGCTTGGACACGTGCAAGAGATGCGACCCACGAACAGTTCATAATAGTTTAGAATAATGCAGCGCAGTGAGGATACAGACGTTTCATTGAGCAGACAGAGACTCCAGTCTGCAGTGTAGTTCATACACTTCAATGATAAACCACAGAACTGTAGAGTAACATTAGGCTTCATGATCAAAGCAAGTTTTTATATCACGTCGACACTTCTGTCCATATTCGCACGCTCCCTCTCTCTTGCTCGTCCACATTGTCTCTCTCTCTCTCTCTCACTCTCTGCTGCGAGTCTGCATCACACTTTTTTATCAATTGATGGTTTTTATAATGCCTGGTTTTAGGGGTGCTGCAGCCCCCTGAACACCCCTACTTCCTGCGTCCAGATCTCTGTTGAGAGTTGCACAGTACCAATCGAGCATGATGTACTGCTTTAAAACAAGAGCTCTTTCACGCTTGCATTTTTATTGGTCACACCACATGTGTTGATTATGTTACTGTTACAATCAAGTACATGTAACCTACTAACATTCTGTTGCCGGGGTGGGCTTGGCATGAGAGGGCAGAGAGGCAGGGCAGGGAAAGAAAAAAACAAAACAGGCAGAGAGCAGGGCACCAAGGCCACAGTGGCTGATGTGTGTATGATTTTCAGGAGGGCATCAAGGCCAGACGAAGGGGCAACGACGGTCATGCCCTGCTCACAGCAGTTCGTGAAAAAGTCACAAAATTTAGGCCTAATCTATAGATTTGTGTACATGGAGATGGATTTTCCATTTCTTTTGTGACACTCAGCACGACTTTCAAACGGACCATCACCTGAAATGTTTCTCAGTAAGCTTTATTTTGAAAATTCGTCTCCATGTATATGAATCCTATAGATTAAATTTTGTGACTATTTCAGGACTATTTCACAAACTGCCATGAGACTGTGTTGGTTATTGCTGTGCATACATTTTGAAATTTGAACTTGCAGCCTCACAGATATGGAAGTATCTTTTTGGTGCTCTCTAAATTCAATTTACCTCTAAAAGCGTGGTTAAGGATGTGTTTGTGTGTGAAGCACCTCGAGCACTGCTGTCATCCTTTTGAGAACAAAAGCACAAGTGTTACAAGACGGTCCAAGCTGAGTTCTGCCCTGATATTTATGTAAAATGAGAAGTGTATGGATTAAACACATGATGCCAAGACGAACAACAAAAAAAGAAGCCATGATTCATTTCCCAAACTATGGAATAGGGCCAAAGGACAAACAAATCAATGGCAGTTTGGATGATATCTGGCCATAAGCATTGACAGGCCTTGGAGTGGCATGAATGTAAATGTGAAAAGTGCAGTTTTCTTTATATGCAGTAAGGCAGGCCAAAGCTACAATATGCCATTTTGTCCTGATTAACGTTAATCAATACATGCATTTGAAGCAGTTGTAGTAATAGTAAAGCTTCCAGCAGCTTCAGTGTGCTAAATACATATATTTTCCTCCTTTTTCAGCTGAACAGATTAAGCAGAAAAAGTGATGCTGATTATTTTAAGAGACAACAGTGAGATCCATCAAATTAGAAGCCAGCCAAAACAATCAAATAATGCACTGGATAAATGATGTCATACTGTAAAATCTATGGCTTATTGTCTGGGCAGAGGGCCAATTCACATTGCTACACTGGTTATGCAAAATGGCAGTAATGCTTCGAACATGAGCTAGTCATCAATATACAACAGCAGCAGTCTGCTACTGTTATTCAATTTAAATTTCATATGTGTTTGTGTGCTTACGGCAGCCCTGTTAAAAGCCACATGTGAGGGAGGATGAGGAAGAGGAGGAAAGAGAGGAGAGGGAGGAAGAGCGGAGAAGAGACGAGCCCTGGCTGGCTGCCACTCATCTGGGCACCTTCTCTAAGCAGGGCAGAAAATCAAACACGCCAGGAAAGAATTAAAGGAGAAAGAGAGGCAGAGAGGGAGAGAGAAAGAAAAATGATTTTTCTTATAAATAGCAGGGCTTGCCAGAAGGCAGAGGAAATGAGAGCAAGTGAGCACTGGAAAAGAAGGGCTTCAGCTTGACACGGGGCTTAAAATTGAGAGGGGGCGGGAAGAAGGGACCTACTGCGCGAAAATGTCTCCAACCAAAGCAAGGATTAGTGTTCCAACCTCCTCCACCGCCAAGATCCGCCAGTACAACTAATCACCTTCACAGCTTCTCTCTCACTCCCTCTCTCTCCCTCTCTTCTTCTCTCTGCCCTTTTTTCACTCTTTGCAATCCCCTCTTTTTCTTGCCTCCACTCTCCTCTGCTCTTTAAAGTATCATTTCTCTCCTCTCATCGTCATTATGGCTAAAATTAAAGCAGAGTATGTTCTGCCAAGAACGATTAGGCACTTCAGCCGAACTGGGCACAGTAAGGTGCTTGGGGTTTTTTAGTCAATCTAGTGCGCGGGTGCACGGTACATTACCAGGCACAGGAACACGCTGCAAACTTCAAACAGCATCTACATATATGATGACAAGGGTTGTCACAGATCGCCCCCATCCTCTCTTTGCTGTCTGTCTGTCAACACCCCCCACACACACACACAAACACGCACACACCTTCTCCACCTGTCAGTCCATCCTTCCCTCCTTCTCTTTTCTTTTTCTCTCTTCCTCTCTTTCGCTGCCATCCATTTCCTCTACCTCCGACAAGGCTCCTCACAAAGATGGCGACGGCGACAAGAACGACGGCGCATAAACATAAACAAGTCAAATTGATCACACAGAAGATGAGCCAGCAGCTGGATTTTTGAGGGGTTTGTGGTGGAGGGGGGGCATGAAACAGACAGGAGCGATTAAGCTCCTTTCTCTCACTTCTTTCTCTCTTTCTCCCAAGCTTGATCTCTCTTTTGCTCTTGTAGAAGGTGGGGGAGAGCAGTTGCAGAACCATCCCGAAGAAAGAACCACTTCATAAGCAGATGCCTGGCATACAATTGCAGCTGGGGGAGTGTGTGAATTCATTGTCCTCCGCTATAAATACATGCCGTGTCTCTGTATAGGTGCAAGCGCAAAATGTAATTAGGCAGTTAGGCAGAAAAGCAAGCTGCCTTTCTCGATGTTTGCATATTTTGTCCACAAATAATGTACTACAAAGGCAAAGAGAGGAGAAATCTCTCTTGAATATTCATTTACAAAATAACGGTTTGCTGATAAGGCCAAGGTATGTGATAATCAATTAGCTAAATGTTCTACAAAAACCTGGCAAGAAGGAATCAAGGCAATAATAATAAATATGCACACACAATGTGTATGTTTTGTTGAAGCGAAATGACGACTTCAGCAGAAGTCTGTGCTGAATATCCATTCCACATTAGCCTAGATAAAATATCACAAAGAACAAAAAGGGAGCAGGATGTGTATTTCTAATGAGTTTGTTTGTTTTAAATATTCGTACAATAAGAAAGAGTTTGTTTTACATACAGTGCGCCTAAACGCACCTGCTGTTGCCTGTGTAGTGGGATTAGGAATATTACAGGAGAAGATGCAGATAGTACAGATGGAATAAAGAGCTGCAGAAACAACAGCGTGTGTGTGTGTGTGTGTGTGTGTGTGTGTGTGTGTGTGTGTGACAGTCAGGGAGGTCAGCATAGTTTCAGGATGAGACCTGGTACTGCAAGTCCATTTTGTTTTTCTGAGCAACAATTTGAAATAGCACAAAATCACAAATGTTTTATCCCTGCACTTCGTGGCCTTTGCTAACAGGCAGACCACAGAATTAAAATGATCTCTGTAGGAATGCAAGTAATGATTTTTTTCATTATTGATTAATATAACAATTATTTTCTCGATTAATTAATTTATTGTGTGGTCTATAGCCATCAGAAAAAGTAAAACATGCCCTTCACAATTTCCAAGAGCCCAAGGTCTTCAAGTTGTTTTATCTGATCAAGTGTACAAAACCCAAGGAAATTTATAATGATATAAAACTGTTATGAGCAGCACATTTTCAAATGCGAGAAGCAGAAAACAAAGAAAGTTCAGCACTGAATTAACAAATGACTTAAATCAGGCCTATTCAATTGGCAGCCTACGGGCCACATCCAACCCAGAAGCAACCTCCGAGTGGCCCAGCATACATAAATCTGATATATGACAAAATAAGTAAACATATATAAACAAACATATATAGTTTATGGAAGTAGCTAACGAGTGAGCCTTCTCGCTGCATTCTCATCTCTGTTGAGAGTTCCACATGCCCAGTACCGATCGGGCAGGATGTTTCTGGATGTAGCGACACCGCCAATCATATCTTTCACAAATCAACATTTTCTCATGAGAGTTCCGACCATGCTTAGTAGTTTTTCAAAACATCTGGCTATTGACAGTCACAAGTAGGCAAGTGCTCTCCTGAAAATATGTCTCTGTCAACCCTAAAACGTAAATTTGACAATGAAAACCATCAGTTTAACCCTGCCTGGACTGGCAAGTATTTGTTTATTTTACCGCCCTCTCCAAACGCCTGTTTTTTGTTTTACTACATTCATTTGCATTTGTTTAAAATTTGTCATTAACAAAAACAAAAAAAAAAGGTTTTAAATAAGCTGCTGAAAATGTCTGCCCCATCTACATTTCCTGGTTTTAAAATCTGGCCCAATTGAATTTGTAATTGTATAGCCCTGACGATTAATTGGTTATCATAATAGTTGCTGATGAACTTTGTCGATCAACTAATTGGTTAATAAGCTGATTGTTTCATCTCTACATCTCTGCATATATGGAAGTCATTTCCAGCTGAATTCTTCTGTACAGCATGTCCAATGTAATTTAATTGTACCAGCAGTGCTACAGTATTATGCATTACAGTTGTTACCACTACACTGTTGTGTATGTGTGTGAGTCTAATTACAATACATGTAATTAAGCCTTGTGTCTGTTAATAACTGTTAACAAATACTAGTGTTAGATATAAGCAGCTGGTTTTAATAAGAAGAAGAATTGTCACCACCAAGGCTTTCCTACTTCTCCAGGCCCTGTGCCTCTGTTGCCGTGCAGGGCACATTGTCCTCTACTGGCCAGAGCATGAATTACAGCTGACCCTGCCTCCTGCAGCTGACCTGGCAGAGAACAAAGAGGCAGTGCTGTGCCAAAGAGGCCTATCACTCTCTCCTCCAGAGGGGAGGAGAGGGAGGAAGAGGAGGGAAGGTTTCCAGAGGGGGGCAAGGTTAAGGGGGCTCCGTACTAGAGCAATGCAGCTGTGCTCTGCGGTCGACTCCCAGCCAAACGGGGGCAAAATGTTTCAGTGTGTGTGTGTGTGTGTGTGGGGTTGTTGGGGGCTGGTAAGGGGGTTGTTGGGGGCTGGTAAGACATCTGTCATCCTATCATCAATGCTGTCACATCATAAAACAAATGGGCTGTGGGATTTTTACAGCCCAAAACCAAGGGATGGCGAAAGGTATCAGTTAGCATGTGATCTATTACTGCTCTTTCGTGACTTATTCAATAAGCGTCGGCCACTGTGCTTCACCTCACCAAAGGGTGAGGAAAAAGGATGGGAAATAGTTCCAAAGTGAGAGAGCAAATGCATATCTGTCAAATCAAAATTTTGATTTTGATTTGATCAGCATCATGAAGCTATTCTGCATCTGAACGTCCTTGGCTGAGGCCCAAAGCCACGTTTAGGGGTCTGGAACTCCCGCTCTCGATTGAGTGAAGGGAGAGTGGCATATTTAATTTCCCCCCTCTACCCCATCACACCACCATCCCTTTTGTTTTTTGAAGCGGGCCGCCGCACTGAAGCAAGGTCTTCCATAATGACACCTTGACTGTGAAGAACTTCATCCACTCCGCTGCGCTATCTGGCGCCTGTGTGACAAGACGGCTGGCTTTGTTGCCAGGAGAGTGGAAGAGAGCTTTGAATTGCAGACTGACAGGGAAGGGAAGCCGTTTCAGGCGTAAATGTAAATTACTATTACTTACACGTTTAACCCAGCACCTACACCCCCCCCCCCCCCCCCCCCCCCCCACCCCACCCCCGCGCACACCTCACCCCACCCTCTTTCCTGTACACTGGCTTGCGCTAGGCTATGGAAGGAGGTAGTGGTGGTGAGGGGGGGACAATTCTGACATCATGTTGCCCTCTTTTGGTGGGTGTTTGCAACTGCACCTCACTGTCCTCACCTCAAAGGCAACAACTCAGCCTTCCCTTTTTTGTGAACAAAAAGGCTGAGTGGTGGAGCAACCACCAATATGTTGACAAATCATTTTAATGATCCTATCTTTATATTATATGTATGAGCGCATAATGAATATACAGCATGAAGACCCACGTTTGGCCGAGGTGTAAAAAATCTGGACAAAATTTCTTGAGGGCAAAAGAAATTTAAAATGCTTGAGATTCAAGCTACTGGTAAGTTCTCAACATTACTATCTTACAGACATACACATCTAAAGACTTTCCATTGCCTCTCTGGTAATCAGCCATAAATAGATAAATCTGCTTGTAAAACATTTTGAGCAGGATTAGTATCAGTGTGATGGCGTTTTTTTTTACTGGTGAATTGTCTTCTGCATGATTTGGAAAGACAAATTTTGCCCCAATTTACAGTATTAATCTTGTCTCAGCCTTATTTTCTCGCCATCTTTTCATTTCACCTTCTATTTAACCAGGTAAAATACTCATTACAATGTATTTTTCAAGAGAGACATGGTCAAGAAGGCAGCTTAAGAATAGTAACAACACAGACAAAATAAACTGACTGTAAGATGACTACATGCTACAAAAGAGTATAAATGATATCTAGTTAAGATGCATACACAGGTACGAGTTTCTGAAACTATCTAATAAAGCACAAACAATAAATTAGAAGGAAAAACATTGACCAACAGTGCTACAGTATTTTCCATATCCTAAAATTGACTTGAATTCACCAAAAGTAATCACCTCTGTCAATTTCAAGTCATTCTGTACTCTGTTCCAGGTGGAAGGAGTGATGTATTTAAAAGCTTTTTTGCCCAACTCAGTCTTAACTCAGAGAACTGAAATCTGTAGAATACAAGCCGTATTAGATTTCACTTTCTATAGATATATGTACACAGCTAAGAAGGAACCAGCCCACTGGGCACATACAGAGATGGCCACTCAGCAATAGCAATAGTATAGATAACCATTACTGTAATAAAATGGGCAGGTGTATTCATGGAGAGCACATCACAGTAATCTAATAAAAGCACTAAAAAAGATCCTCTAGAATTTATTGTGATGTCTTTGTTTTTGTGAATTTTCTGCCACTCTGCAATTCAGGAAAAAAATGTAAAAACAATTAAATCCATAGCTGTCCTGTCTTGTTTATCTTCACATGATTCAAAAAGAAGAAAGAAATAAAGCAGTGCAACGCAGAGGGACATACTGTTGAATAAATCTAAACTTCAAATACAATCAGTGCCTGGACTAACTAGCGTCAGAGAGTTACATTCGAGGCACGATATGAGAAAACAGGTGAAAACAGATAAGATAACAAAGCTTAATCATTGGCCACAGATTGGATTTTAAGTATGAAATGACACTGAACGTGGATTGTGGCATGAGGCTTGTGTTCTGCTGTTGATTTTATTTTGCTACTCCACACGCAGAGCTGAGTACACTAGCAGCGCCTGTCGTCAGGCAAAGCTCCAAGCCATTTCCCCTAGATGCATCTCGACTGAATCAATCTAACCCCTCGCAGCATATCATTAGACATAAGTATTATAATTACTTGTGTTATTAATTTTGCCTTAATACAAGGGATAATATGATATGTAATTCAACCCTGTTGAGGGAAGAGAAAATAAGATAATCACAAATGCATCTCTTATGAAAATCAATGTTGAAATGGATATTCCAATAATGCCAAACCACTGCCCCTCTGTTTTTTTCTCATGCATATCAACCAATCATTTTCTGCATTCATCTGGAAAAAAATATATAAATATGTCCGACATATTTCACATGGGCGACCCTGTCCAAGGCAAAACAATATGGATTTGTGTTGCCTCGAAAACAAATTTTAATAAAAAGCTATTGATTAGGGATCGAGCAGCTGGCCTGTGGGCGTGGAGCACCAGACCCCAGTGGGTCCAGATCATTAATGTCCTCAACTGCTGGCTTCACTGGCGCAACTTTGTTCAATAAGGGTCTGCACGTATGCTTCAGGGTTTAATTTTGATACAGCCACAGCAAACTGTTTGTGGCTGCTCCACAGGCCACAAACCTAAGACACATTTGGTGATGGTAGCATGTGTTTTTCTTCTTTATGAGTCTTACAGTAAATTCCAATTAATACTTTATTGTAATGACACATAGGATTTCAGAAAGTGCGAAAGGATTAATGAATTTGAACACACATTACTCACATCACCTGGAGACTGAACAGGTCTGGTCAGAGGAATGTGCATTGTAATAAGAGCTAGAGCCATAACCCACAGCAATCCATGGCTGCTTTTACACACACACACCGTACAGCTTGTCATCAACAGACATCCTCCCGACAGAGGAAAAAAAGAGCAAAACACGAAATTTGTGCAGCCACAATATCTACATCCAGGCAGAAACACACTTGCATATACTTTCTTGAGCAGGTATCAAAAGCCTTGCCGCAGCGAGATAGTTTTAATTACCAGGTACTTTCCTTATGCTTATGATTTCAATTTCTCCCCACAAAGCTGATAATAATATTCAAAAAGCCTGCTGGCAACCCCAACTCCTTATTCTCCCCTGTCTTTCCTTCCCACTAAGATGTGAATACCCCAGTTTATAGGCTTATTTGTCCTCCAGTCACTTTGTAAAATCTTTATTCTGCCGAAGATATCTTTTTAAATGCAAGCCTCGCTGGAAGGAATGGCAATAAAGGTTTTAGGGAGGGGGGAGAGAGATCAATGCAGAATGTATTAGCCTGCACTACCGAGACCGACTTCAATAATAAAAGCATTGATCCTTTAAAGTGAAGCTTATTCTGGGCCGGCATGGTAAAGGAGGATGGCCCATTCCAATACTACACAGGCCAGATGGAGAATCACAGCAGGCTATCTCACCCTCCCCCAAAATATTCACATTGTATTTCAAACCCATATTAGATTCAGTCGCACAATTACTGAGAGATTGAGGAGCATGTCCAATAATACATCATATGGAATAACATTCAATTGGTGAGAATTGAAGGACATGTAAGGATAAGAATAAAGTTAAATGAGGTAGTAGATTGTTTTTGAAGAATACATGGGATTAATGGAGGACATTTTAATTTACTATTATTTAGCATTTGGGCTATTCAGAGAATAGATAGCCTATGTAGGCCACAAAAGATTAATGTTGGTTGTTGTGACATTTTAATTTCATCAAATTTTTTAAATTTCTTGTTTTCAAAACAGGAGCTCTTAATATTTCCCGATTTCCATTAGTCACCGGACGCATCAGATCCCAGCAGTGTCTCTCTGTACACAGCCGTTGGTAGTAAAGCACCAGCAGTAATCAAGCGTGAGGGCTAGATATATAACAAGCACACTTCACAGTATGCCTAACAAGCACACTTCACACACTAATCAGCTCAAGTGGACTTGCATTGTGTCCTTGTGTTTTGGTTTCCTCCTCATGGAGACAAGCCCTGGCTTAGATTTTGAAATGATCTGGATAGTATCAATAGATAAGGTTATGATTTGCCCAATGTAATGAGTATGTTCACGTATAGTGGGGAGGGATGGTTCCTGTGGTGTTTAAAGATAAAATAGAGTGCTGAATGCAAAGAGGGGGTCAGAGGTAATCAAAGAGAAAGTACATACAATGTGCTTTTTCTCAGCAAACTCCAATGCTGCCTGTATTGATCTTCTTATTGCCCCTCACAGGGCTGCCAAACCAACACATTAAACACAATAATATACATAAATTAGGCTGAGACTATAAATAATCAGACTCAACAATAAAGCTGAAGCTAATTACTTTCCCTATCCATGAATCCGTTGATATTTTAACAACTGATCAATTAATCCAATTCAATACATTTTCTGTTTATCAACTAATCTATTAATTGACTTATTGTTTCAGCTCTACTCAACAGTTTGTAAAACCTGCAGTTAAGACTGTGAAGCTGAAATTAACCAGAAATAACAAAATAAGAGCTAAGAGTTACTTAAATAGAGATTTTTTTTGGCCCGTGTCAAAATTTGGATTCAACTTCAAAAGAAAATGTCACATACTTGTGTTATTTTGTATTCTTTTTGCACCTACAGTAAATGCAGGACAGACACCCGCCTCCTGTAATCCCATCAACTCATGTCAGACAGCAGTCTTGATACAAGCCTATCTGTGAGGCCTGTAATCCATGGCGAAGACTTCACACACCATGCTCCCACTTATCTGGAAACACTCACACACTCATAAACATTCTTGGAGAGAAAAGTGATAGTTGGTGGCTGCTTCAATCAGTTTGTCTTTGTAGAAAAACACGATATTCTACAGTAATTTATATAAGGGAAGAATCAGCATAAATGTGAAAATGTTGTCACGTTCATGGTTTCAGCTCACACCAAACATACGGGGAGTTGAAACGGATCCTAAAAATAGAAAAAGATCAAATTTGGATAATATGTACAGTAGAGGCTAGAAAAAGAAAAGGGAATTTCATTTTTACTGTGTTAATATATCAGTTAATCCTTTATGCAATGTAGCAGGCGCAGAAAGAGAGAAAGACATGTTAATATTTCGTGTACAACATCTCAGACTTTGATAGGACAATGAGCATTTTTGTCAGAGAGAATATATTGCATATCAAGTGTGTGTGTGTCTGCTCGTGTACAATTTTTGACAAATGTGCTGACATATTTTCCCCATAAAAACAAAATAGAAGATACTTTGTCTATTAAAAACACAAAAATCTGATTTATGATTTATGGAAATTCATTTCTTAAAATACAAAAGAGATTAAAAGCTGCAAACCCTCCCACTGTGGTTAGAAATCATGAAATATATTCAGATTAAACGTAAAAAAACTCACAAATAACTAAATAAATAAAAAGACAAAGTACATATTCAAAACGGTGTTCAAAAAGGACAAAACTCAAGATCATTTACAACTGGGCATGCACAAATTCCTGAATGTCTTCAACACATTTTGCTGGCAAGCCATTAAATCAATCACTGGTCCAGGGAACAATATGTCCCATTGTCATTCAGATACATGCAAAACGCCACAAAGGAAAAAAAAGAACGAGAGAGAGATAAAAAGGCACGTTGGACAAGGCACCCCTGCTCATGTCTTGCTTCAAAGAGAGACACAGACAGAGAGAAAGGGAGAGAGAGAGAGAGAGAAAGAGACGCAGGGTGCAGGACCCACACGGTGTAGTTCCAGCCAATTGCATTCCAGAGAAGTGACCATGGCCAGTGATAAACAAAGCACCATAGATCATTCTTCTCCCAGACGGAGCCCGGTGCTGGAGGCAGCTGAAGGGAGAGCGGTCAGACAGAGAGAGAGAGAGAAGGAGAAGCAGACAGAGACAGAAGACGATAGAGAGCTCACCGCCTATATGCTTCTGCCCCTCTGCTATCCTCTGATGCTACATTTTCAAGCCCTTTTTGCAACTGGAATGCCATTAATTGCCGGCCGTGCTGCACGCCTGCAGATTTGCTCTCCATGACAAGAACGAGAGAGTGAGCCAAAGAGAAAGACAGAGAGAGAAAGAGAGAAAGAGGGAGGGAAGAGTGGTGGTGCTGCTGCTTCCTTCTCCCACTGCCACTGTGCCAATGCATCATATTCAAAAAAACAAAACAAAAAAGCCTTCAATTGTTCCCATTTCCCTAAGAGAACAAAAAAAGTCATTCAACACTTACCCACTCCCAGACACAAGACTCAGAGTCAGTGTTCATTTGAGCCCAGTGTGCATCACAACAGAAACCTCAGATATTCCTCCAAAACAGATGTGCAAAGAGGAGCAGTGAGGTTCTCCCTCTTTTGTTTGTGAGCCTGCCTGGCTAGGTTTCTCTATTTGCATCAGCCGGCTTTTTACAGCTTTGAAGCAGGTGGATGACAAAAACATCAATCTCTCCAGGCACACTGTGTGGCATGCACGCTTTGACACACTCCCCTCACCAGCTCTATACAGTATAATCACACATTCCTATTCTCTCCTCACAACTCAACAAATGAATATGGGCTCAAAAGGAAACTGAAGGACAAGTGTGCATTGTTGGAGTGTGCTTTTGTTGTAATCATGTTTTGATTGGATTAGAATGAGAATTTGCTATATCTCCAGAGATTTGCCATATGTTGAAGCAATTTTATGCACACTGATTAAGGGAAGACATTGGCTGATGGATGGGCTGATGGATGCAAGTTAGCAACAAACAATAAGCATGAGCGAGAATCATAAGGTGCCCACTTGACTGTTTTCCCTCTTTAAATCATATTTATTATGAAATAGCATAAATTATGTTTTTGTGCATACAAAGGTTCCAAGATTAAGTCAAGACTGAGTCCAAATGGGGGTCAAGTCCAAGTCGAGACCGAGTCAAAAACGGCTCAAGACCAAGTCAAGACCAAAAAGCAAGAGTTGCAATATTGTTCATATCATTCACTAATCAATATTTTTTATCAACAATGGAAATGTGTGATGTGAAAGTTGTCACTCTTAGTGATGAACCCACAGAGAATTATCACCAGCTCTGCAGTTGCCCTCAGCTCTACAGAGCATTTTAGCATCTTTCAGGTCATTGTTTTAACTTTAGGTCCCGCATGGTTACTCTTTTAGTTTACTCTCATCAACCTCGTTTCTAGCAGCAGCAGTTGTTTTCACTGAAAAAGCTTGCATAAACCCACTGTACACTACCTGCCCAGCACCAAAGAGCAGACAGACGAAGTTAGCGACTAGCTGGTGAACATAGTGGAGCATTTAGCAGCTAAAGGAGTTGGTGGAGACCAAAAACAGAGCAAAAAGGACAGTGACTATTGGACTTAAATTCATTAGTTCACCAGAAGCACAACTCCAAATGAATACTAATGTTGCTCCCCGTGTCTGCTGGATGTGTAACCAGACAATTGTTTGCTAAAACGTCAGCCATATCAACTTTATAAGGTGAGAATGAGGTGTTAAAGAGTATGGTCTAGACCTGCTCTATAGGAAAAGTGCAATGAGATAACTTCTGTTATGAATTGGCGTTATATAAGTAAAATTGAATTGAATTGAATAATATGTTAATGTTGTGTTTACAGCTTGTTCCACTGCCACCCAAGTGGACAAAAAATAAATTATGCAGCTTTAAGGTGCTTTCAGACAGTGACCAGTTGCCACCACTGCCTCCTTTGTGTCAAAAGTAAATACACCAACGACAAGGTTGGTGGCAGCTCTTGTGAACACATACAACTATCTGCCCCTGCTGTCTGACTCAATATTGTTTTTTCAACTTGCGCCATGGCTTGCCATGTGACCATGGCAACCATAGAAACCAAACCAAACATCTGAATTCTTTGAATAATACCTACATCTAAAAACCTGTTTTACATCACCCTGAACCTTGGGTCATGACATTTATATAAAAAGAGTGTTAACACCCTCTAATCAGAGGTGGGCGACCCACCTCCCCCAGCTTTTGAGTGGGAGTCTGTGAAACAGCGCTCATTTTTAAATATATGCAAACTGAGATGCATCATTCACAGGAGTTTATGCTAGTTTTTGTTAACCCTCTACTTAGTATATTTCAATTGTGGTGCAATGGTTCGGACTTTTCATGGCTGTAGAAGCACCACCGGACTGAATTCTTTCCCTTGATGATGATCCCATCCATGATAGGGCTATGGCTACATAGCGACATTCCCCCACAGACACACACTCTTAGCCTCTCTGAGCCGCTAACGTTAGCTCAGCTACAACACAGGTACCACACAGAAACTTACAAAGGGCCATGAATGTGCTTCTGAGTGTCAAAGCTCCAGTGTGTTTCCAGTGTAGACACTTGACAGCAGAATGTCTGACAGGAGCTGATCATGGCTGGTTAGCTGTCTGGTCAGTGTCTCCTTACCTCCTGTGGAGGCCATGCCCCCTAAAGTGCTTGATCTGTCCAGTCCTTTGCTGCATTTCTTAAATATGCTCGGAGGGAGGTAGCAGAATTTGGGGATGCAGTCATGTTTCAAACCATTTTCTCTATTTAAAGCTTTATACCCCTCTGTTACATGATGAGATTTGAGTAGGTGGATAGCAGCAACCCGTAGTGTATGGTACAGTAGGATCATACGTAGCTGGCAGAGTTGTACCTTGCTGCTGCCCATTCAAAATACAGAGCACGGATGTCTTCAGCAGGCACAGTGGTAACCACCTGCTGTCTGAGTACCTTTACTGTCAGGTATAGTGGGAGTTACTCCATATAGTCACTTGGATTTAGAAAAGTTTGAAATGTGATAGGAACAAAAAACAAAATAAATGTAAGTCTAGACCAACAGCAAACACACAGTATGGTGACAAGTTCACCTGAGAGGTCACTCCTGAGGAACTAAAGGATTTAATGTAAAAGTATTAATCCTTATGTACTTTTGTGAACATGTCGAATTTTTCATTCATTCAAAATCAACATCAAACTGTATCTTCCACCAGCACAGTCCCTGAACCGACACTGGTGCACCCAATCTCCTTCATAAGCAGTTCATTTGATTGCATATAAATACAGATATTAAATCAAAATAAAACTTTCTTCTGAGTGGGCATCATGGCCACCTCATGTGATGAGGCAGGCCCAAAACCAGTCAGGGTAACCTAGACAGAGATGGTGTGCCATTAAACACCTAAACTTTGCAACATCCTGATTGCACAACAAAATAGGAGAATTAAATGTGGACTCTTAAGCATCAGATCTCTGTCATCTAAAGCTGTACTAGTGAATGATTTAATATCAGAATATCATATTGACTTATTTTGTCTTACTGAAACCTGGCTGGGTCATGAAGAATATGTCAGCCTAAATGAATCCACTCCGCCCAGTCATATTAATACTCATATTCCTCGAGGCACCGGCGATTGGCTTTTGTCAGAGTGTACATGAAGCCACTCACTGTTATAACCACACCCTCAACCTTGTTCTGGTATATGGCATTCAAATTGAACATTTAATAGTCTTTCCACAGAATCCTTCGGACCATTACTTAATAACTTTTGAACTGCTATTACTGGACTACATGCCATTAGGCAAAAACTCTTACTCTACATGTCTGTCTCATATTGCTGTGGCTAGATTCAATGAAGCGATCCCATCTGCATTTAATTCAATGTTATGTCTTAATATAACAGAGGACTCCTATGCAAATTGCAGCCCCTCCCAAATTAAAGCAAACATCACGAAAACTTGAAAGGAAATGGCGTTCCAACAACCTGGAAGAATCTCGTTTAGTCTGGCAAGATAGAATGCCAGAGCAGCTTACTACTCATCATTAATAGAGGAAAATAAAAACAACCCCAGGTTTCTTTTCAGCACTGTAGCCAGGCTGACAGAGAGTCATAGCATTTTGAACCATGTATTTCTATAGCCCTCAGTAGTAACGACTTCACGAGTTTCTTCAATAATAAAATTTTAACTATTAGAGAAAAAATTCATTAAGTCCTGCCTTCAACTGGTACCGACTTATCTTCAAACACAGGAACCTTAGAAACAACTGTAAAACCTGATATATATTTCGACTGCTTTGCTCCTATCGACCTTCTTCAACTAACTTCGACGATTAATTCATCTAAGCCATCAACCTGTCTCTTACACCCCATTCCAACTAGGCTGCTTAAAGACGTTTTACCCTTAGTTAGCACCTCTTTACTAGATATGATCGATCTGCTATATTAACAGGCTATGCACCATAATCCTTAGCTGTAATTAAACCGCTTCTTAAAAAGCCCACTCTTGATCCAGTGGGTTTTAGCCAATTATAGACCTATATCTAACCATCCCTTTTTCTCTAAGATCCTTGAGAAAGCAGTCGCCAATCAGTTGTGTGACTTTCTAAATAACAATAGTTTATTTGAGTATTTTCAGTCAGGATTTAGAGTGCATCATAGCACAGAGACAGCACTGGTGAAAATTACAAATGACCTTTTAATTGCATCAGACAATGGACTTGTCTCTGTACTTGTCTTGTTAGATCTTAGTGCTGCGTTTGATACCATTGACCATCACATCCTATTACAGAGACTGGAACGTGTAATTGGCATTAAAGGAGCCGGGTATTCCTCCGTGCACGCCAAAGTTAGTCACAGAGTTCCACAAGGTTATGTGCTTGGACCGATTCTATTCACCTTAAATATGCTTCCTCTAGGCAATATCGTAGAAAAAGTTTCAAGACGTTTCGGCTCCCATCCGGAAGTCATTCTCAATTGTCACAATTGACGTCTTGATTCTGAAAACAGTGTCCAGATGACTACGACTGAAACCTTTTCTACGATAGAACACTCCTGGACGAATGAGGGACTACACCGTCTCCTCTAGGCAATATTATTAGAAAACACTCCATAAACTTTCACTGTTATATCTATCGATCAAGCCAGATGAAACTAACCAGTTAACTAAACTTCAAGCATGCCTTAAGGACATAAAGACCTGGATGACCTGCAATTTTCTGATGTTAAACTCAGACAAAACTGAAGTTATTGTATTTGGCCCCAAACACCTCCGAGACACTAAAGATATAGTTACTCTAGACGGCATTGCCCTGGCCTCCAGGAGCACCGTAAGGAACCTCGGAATTATCTTTGATCAGGATTTATACTTTAACTCCCACATGAAACAAACTTCAAGGCCTTTTTTCACCTACGTAACATTGCAAAAATCAGACACATCTTAGTGCGTGAAAAATTAGTGCATGCATTTGTTACTTCTAGGTTGGACTATTGCAATTCCTTATTATCAGGGTGCCCGAATAAGTAAGTAGAAGTAATAAGACTCTCCATCTAAGCTTGATAACTTAAGGAGCCAGTGCAGAGAAGCTAATATTGAAGAAATATGATCTCTTTTCCTAGTTCTTGTCAGTACACGTGCCGCAGCATTCTGGATCAACTGGAGAGTCTTAAGGGACTCATTATTCTAACTTAATTGAGTGACTGGTCTGAGTGCCAAAATAGTCCTCAAACTTTTTCCAGAATCCTGGTGTGTACTCACAATCATAAAATCTATGTTTAGTTGTTTCTTCATAATTTTTACAAAATTCACATTTGTTATCAATATCCACACATTTTAAGACAAATTTGTTGGTGAGATAAATATTTTGCACAATTATATAATGTACTTCTTTCAATTTCTTGGGGATAAGGGAGAAGCCATGTTGTTTCCCAGTGAATATTAGGAAAATGGGGGTTCCATACAGATTTTCCCCTTGGAGTAATTTTCCTTTTGCTGTAGAAATAATTCCTTATATGCTTATTAGTACATTTGTGGCTTTTAATGTTTATTCCATTAATAAAGAAGGTAGGTTGCAATTCTTGTAACTCTTGCCTCTCTGAATGACATTTCAACAGCTGAAGGATTCCACTTGGAATAGCATTTATTACTGTTTGATATTCTTTATAAGTGACAGGGAAGGTTTTAGAACTGAGAAATTCCTCATAGCTAAGAAGTTGGACTTCATCATTTTGTAAATCTGCAAGAAAAATTATATTCCTGCTAATCCAATGTTGCAAATATAGAGATTTATTCTTACTCGTTATGTACTCGTTCTACCAAGTAACAGTTTTGTGAGGAGAGAAGTTATAGATAAAGTATAATTTTGCTGCCATGAGATCCTGTTGATGAAATGTATATAACTTTTGTGGTCATTTTGATTCCATCTTTACAAACATATTCTGCGGTATGAAGTACCAAAAGGAGTCTGGAGATTTCAAATATTCTTTTATCCATTTTAGTTTAAAGGTATAGTTCACATCCATAAAGTCCAGCACCTCCATACTACCTTCACCTCTCTGGCCCACTAAGATCTCTTTTTTTAAATGATGGCATTTATTTTTCCAAATGAAATTAATTTATTTCCTTACAAAGGGATGGTTGAATAAAAAGAGAGAGGGTAGGGTAAACAAATCCAGAGATCCCATCTGCTTTACTTAAAAGAACTCTACCTAACAAAAACAAATCTCTTTGAAGCCACATATTGAATATAGTTCTTGCTTTTTGTATTTTGGGCTTAAAATGATTTTCCTGGCATTCTTTAAGATTTTTAGAAATATGGATTCCAAGGTATTTAACACTTTTTTAAACTGGTATATCACACATTAATGTGTCCTCAGTGTTATACAGGCTTAAGATTTCACATTTGGCCTGATGCCAAAGAGAAAGTGTGTATCTCATCAATTGCTTTCTTAATTTGTTGTTTGTCCTTTTAAAAAAGGACTGTGTCATCAGCCAACTGTGTTATTCTAATCTCTCTCTCAAAAATCTTTAGACCTTGAAAATGATGGCAATGTAAAATATGTATTGAGAGCAATTCAACAACTAAAACAACTGGGGGCAACTTTGGTGGACTGATCTACAAAATGGAAATCTTTTAGTGGTATTTGGAAACAACATGACACAGCTACTGATGTCTTTATAGAGCATTCTAATATTGGAGATAAATGCTTTACCATAGAAAAAGGTTTGAAGTGATCTAAATAGGAACTGATGTACCATTGTATTGAAGGCCTTATAAAATGTACATATTCTACATATCTATTAATCTATTAGGTCAAGAATAAGCCTAATGTTGCAATTTATATGTCGATTAGCCATAAAGCTGGTTTGAGTTTCATTTATGATTTCACTTAAGCCTTTCTTTAAGCATCTGGCTAAGATTAGTGAGAGTATTTTATAGTCTACATTTAGATATGTTATTGGTCTCCAGTTATCTATCAAGAAATGATCTTGGTCTGGTTTGGGAAGTAGTGTTATTATACCCTGCTTCACAGTCATTTCGTCATTATCAATATTGTCATGGTTTAAGGGGTTATGTATTGTATTTCCTGTTTTATTTTGAAATGCTCTTTTTACCTTGTGTGTCTTGTGCAGTTTTGCTTTCTGTATTTTGTTTGCTTTCCCGCCAGTTTTGATTGTTTGCCCCGCCCTAATTAGTTTCACCTGTGTCTAGTTATCCTACCCTCACCTGTGTATTTAAGTCTGTGTGTTCCTTTGTTCTGGGTCAGATCATCAGTGTCACTACGTTAAGCGTACCTGTATTTGTTTCCCCCGTGTGGTCTGTGGATTTGTGCTTTGTTTCTGTTGGACCTTGCCTGGATTTTGGATTTTTGGGACTTTGCCTGCTACCTGTCGAACCTGTTTGCCTGTGTTGGACAGCTTCCCTTATTTCAACCCCTGCCTGCCTGTAAGCTGTATAAGTCTTCCTTACCATTACAATTAATTTAACTGCACCTGCCCTGACTACATTTGGGTCCAAATCCCTGTGTAATCTGCTTGACTTGACTACAACAATATGATCTGACCAGTATTGACCCAGCAGACTACTCTAAACTGTTACTTGCTTTTTGATTTGATTTGGATCAAGGACACTTGGAGGAATGCACCCAGTAATGAGCATATACAGAAAGCTCTGACTTAAGAACACAAGGAGGTGTGCTCTAAACCTTGGCTGTGGAGTTTGTTACCTGGGTGGGCTAAGAAATTCATCAACACCTGATCCTCAGCCTGCTAGCCTCCAGTCTAATAGATTTCTGCCTGCACCTCAGCATGCTTTCCAGCCTGCTAGCAAACAGCCCGCACCCTTGCCTGCACTCCAGTCGGTTAGGCTCGGGTTTGTTAGCCTGCAACCAGCCTGTCCTGACCCGGCCCAAGCCCTAATCCTCACTGCTGCCCTGCGCTGTGGAGGTCCCTGCGCCTCTGAGCCATCATTTGTCCTGCCTGGTCCCCAGTCTGTGGTCTGGCGGACTCCTGATCTCCAGTTGGCAGCCTGGCGGTCACCAGTCCCTGCACCAAGTCCTGTCCCAGCTGGGCTGCCACAGTCACCTCCGCCTCAACCATTTCCTGAACATGCTCTGTTGGGGCCGCAGCCTCCTGAATCTCTTAAACTGCAACACACTCCTGGCCTGGAGGAGATGCATCTGAATCCAGCCTCTGAGTTGCTGCATACTCCTGAATCTCCTGGACTTTCTGAGCTGCAGCTGTCTCCGGAACATTCTGTTGAGCTGCAGCAATCGCCCGTTCCTGAGCTGAAGCAGTCTTCTGATTTCCCGGGAGCTGCAGCAATGTCCCGCTGCCCCATCACCGGCCTCGAGCTCAGATCTCCAGTCGTTAGACCCTGGTCCTGATCTCCAGCCACAATGCCGGCCTCCAGAGGGGTTTCACCTTTGTCGCCGACCTCCTGAGTTGCTCCACATATCTGGTCATCCTCAGGACCTGCTATGCCCTTCGGTCCTGCCTCCAGGCCACCCACCTGCGCTGCCGTCAAGCCATCTGACTGAAGCACCCACCCCATTTCTGTCCTGCCCCCAGGGTGTCTACATCGTCTTTGTCCAGCCCCCTCAATTTTGAATCTTCCCCTACTGTAAGAGTTCCCTTGTTTTACTAAGGTATTTAGCTCTTTTATAGTTTAAATTTCTTTGATACTGCCATGTTCTGTTTTTCTTTGCTCTATTTTATGGCCTATTCTCTAATTTCTGCCATAAGTGTATGGTGTGGGTAGTAGGAGTAGGGACAGTCATTTGACCCTTGAAATTTCCATTTTTCATTTAACATTTCATTTTTCCAGCTATATGTAAATGAGGAGGTGTGGCCTAAAGACTGGAGGAAGAGTTTGAAACAGCTGGGGTGCAGAAGCTTCTTATGGACAACAGGGGGAGCTACCTGCCAAAGAGCACTGAGTTCGGCAGAGTAGTGTGAGCCCAAACTAGAAGCGCACTGTGCCCTGCCATCCACATTGGCTGCTAGCAATGGATGGGAGAAAGTCCGGCTATTTGGATTCACCCTATTTAATGCTGATTTGCACACTTACAGGCATCTGTGGGTAGCCATGGCAACAGCAGAGCAGATAGTTTAGGCAGAATTTGTATCACTGCCATGTTGTGTATAAATAGCACACAGAGGTGTAGTCAGAAAGAGAAGCTGCTGGTCTCTTATTTCCACAACTTTCACAATATCACTGCTTATACTGTTACTGTGTAGCTGTAGTTTTCATATTAGATCAAAATACTGTTACATTCTCTTATTCTGCTATTTATAAGACATACCTGACAAAGCTGAGGCATGGTTAAGTGGTTAGCATAGTTGACTGATGACTGAGGTTAGAGACCTGGTGTGGTAACTTCCTCTTGCTGTACTAGTTTATTGAACACTTATTTTAACACTTTATACTTCTAATTTTAGGATAATAATGAAAAAACAAGATTATTATGCCTATTTTTTACTTTTTTGAATACAAATTTTGCTGCCTCAAAATTAACAGATTATTTTAAAGACAGCAGAACAAATGAGTTACTCTACATAATAACTGAATTACTGCAATAGTAGTTAATAAAAACCTGTGGCTATGAGTTAACAGCCAAATGAGCAGTCATGTCTTTCTAATTCCAGCAGATCTGCCAAAGTAGAAGCAAATAACGTAAAGCACAAACGTGTACTGTATTGTACAGTCATGTAAAGTCTGTCCATCTGGTTAAGATAAGATTGCACTTTATTGATTCCCTAGGGGAAATTCAGGTGCCACAACAGCATAAAGTGGGTACAGAAATGTACCGTAGGGAATAGCAAGATATAACAAGCAAACTAAAACAAGGTAATTTATATAAAACTGTAAAAGATAAAATATACAATTTTAATAAAGTGCCAATGTATCTGTGACACCAAGTGGTCCTTCACTGTGATGTTCAGGTGAAACATCTGTCTGCAGGGAGGAGCACAAGACAGTGCAACAGGAAAAACAGTGATGCTTGTGTTAACCTCCATATACTACACTGCACTGCTTCAACAGTCTTACCTTGCATTAAATCAGGCCTATTACATTTTTTTAGACTAGAGTGTATTGGCTAATGTCTGACTTATACAGATACACTGTTGTGGAGCAAGCACCCAAGACTTTCACTTGCCTTTGATCCTTGTGTATAAAGTGAAGTGACCAATAAATGTGATTTGATACATGACCGTGTTTCCCTGTTGCTGTGTACTCGGGTTCTAATTCAATACTTGGAGGTTATGATGATGCTCTGCCAATAAATTAAGGAGCTGCTGTACTCCAGCCATTTCAAACCCTCCCTCCAGCCTTTGGCCACACCTCCTCATTTACATACAGCTTGAAAAGCCAAATGTCAAATACGAAATGGCAAACTCTTAATGGAAAATTGAAATTTCAAATGTCAAATTGGACAAGAGAATTTTAAAGGCAAAATGCAAAAAAAGTTTTTCCATTTATGCTTTTCTATTTCTCATATTGATGTTTACCTTTTTCTTATTTCCATAGCCTTTTTTTTTTTTTGTATTTCATCTTTACAATTTAAGTTTGAGCATTATATATTTCACTTTTTTCATTGTCATTTTAAATTTAGCTTTTTCAATTTCCTTAAGTTTAATCATGGCCTGATTATTCCCAGTAGTGTAATAAAATAATTTTATCTTAATTTCCTATTTGGATTTTTTTATTTGAATTATGACCAAAAATATCCTCCATGGCATAGCGCCAGATATCAATGACATTAAGTTGTTCGCATAAATGTGATATTGCTTTAAACCTTGAGTTGGGGGGTATTTGTGCTGGTATTCTGTCCATTTGATTATCTGCTGCATTGTTTAAGTCACTGCCAATAATTAAATGAGCATTTTGGTATTTCTCTTTCACCTTTTAAAAAAAAAAAAAATAAAAATAAAAATTATACTGCTAGTTGGGTAAAAAAAAAATATTGCCAGAGCATTATGACCATAAATATTATTCACCACCAGAATCACATTACCTATTTTAAGAACCAGGATAATCCATCTCCCTCTTTAGATATGTGAGATTCTACCACATCTCCTTTAAATTTGTTTAACAAGATAGCAATTCCTGCAGAGTGATTAGAAGCATGGCTTAAGTAAATCTGATCTTCCCATTAACTTCTCCGAAATTTCCCATCGTCATCACGAGTGAGTCTCTTGTAGAAAAAAAATTTAATCTGCATTTGAGCATCTACAGAACAAAAAAAACAACCTTCCATTCTTGCGATATTTCGTATGCCTTTAACATTTAAAGAAAAAACTTTTAGATTGATGAAATTAGTGGTTGCCATAAAACAGTAACGATTAAAAAAAAAAGTTTAACAGAATATAGTTAATAAGAACTCTTAACCTTGGTGGAATTTTTAAAGATACTCCAAACACTATAATATTATTAATATCAGGCTGCTAAGTTGTCCACTTGTCAACTGTTCACTTGCCTTAATATCATTAACTAGAGATATCTGAATACTTGTTGATGGCTTCTCATATAGCAAATCTCACACAGTTTATGAAGGCGACCAGACCTTGCCATCTGGTTTTTCCCCTTCCTTATTGCCTGCTCGACCAGCGGCCACAGTTTGTTTCTGCAGTCTCTCTCGGAGCGTGTCAGGTCCCAAGTTAGATTTGTGTCCGACTTGACCCCGACTTGCTCTGACGTCATCCACACGTCGGCAAGACAACCTCAGGAGCTGGAGGCGCCGCAGCTGATCTCCACCGACTGCAAGACCCAGGGCATGATGGGAAACGTCTGGCTGTCGCCTGATTAAAGAGCTGATTGGCTCTTAGTTTTGACCACAAACACCACGTTTTGTAGAAAACCCTTGTTCTCTGCGTAATTGTAATATTTAACGCTAGACAAATATAACAAATATAAATAAATCAATAAATAAAGATAAGAAAGCCTAATTACAACTGGATGACAACTTCTGTCAGCCAGAGAAGTGGAATATGTTTAGGCCAAGAATTCCATAGGTTTTTGTGAAGCGACAGAAAACCTTTTAAAAGAATAACACAATTGTTTTGAACGATGTCAAATTATGTCTATCAATGAAGGAAACTTACAGTCAATTGTTGCTTTTCCTCCCCATATATATGTATGTAGCTGTGAGAAAGTTTGGACTGTTGATTCAGTAGTTCAATTTCTTAAATTTAGGTTTGTATAATGTTTCAGTGACATTACCTTTACATAAACAGGATGTAAATATTTCTGGGACTTCCTTTAGTTTCTTTGAAGGCTGCTCGAAATTGTCCGACTTGGCTGCAGCCTTTTTGTCACCGCCCCCCTGCTGCAGCTGCCTGATCTCGTTCACTTTCCAGGCGAGGCGCAGTTCATCTCGAACGTGCCAGACCAGTAGAAAAAAATTTAGACATAGTAAAAGGCAGAAGAGTAAAGGAAGCTTTATGAATATACAACCATATGATACGAAAGTAAAAAAATATTTACACACTCTTACATTCAAACGTCCCACCATCAAGGGTCAATTTTGAAATTCCGATATTTTTATAAGTCACTGAAGGCAGCCGCCTGACGTCGCCTGTTTTGTTTTTCAAGGCGGGATATGGGGGTTTCAGCCTCGACTTTGCGTACTGTGTCCTGCTTAAAACCAAGATCCGTTTTGTTATAGTCTACGATTTAACAATCTTAATTGAAATATCTAAGTTCAAATGTTTGGTTCAGGTTTCCGAGTTATTTAAAAATCGTAAGTCATTGCTAGTCAATCCTCAGGTTTGCTAACGTTAGCTAAGGAAGCAGTCCTGGTTTGACGGCTGACTGAAGGTTTGACTAAGATAACGTTAAGCGATGGAGAGTTCATTGGTAAAAGACAACCCACTGCTTTTACCTCTCAACAAGGAGAAAACTGTGTATAACGGATTCATCACAGTCCAAGTAAGTTAATGTGTCAGTGGTGTGTTCTTAAAACAACGATTCTCAAACTACTTTTAAAAAGGTGTCCATTGAATGAGTCCTCGCTATGGACAAATTTACATGCTTGGTAGAATGTAACTTCAAATATGTCACCAATCTCTACGAATCGCTGGTAATTTCGGTATACGTGTAATCCTCGGGCACTCGGGTATTATTGATTTGCACACTCATCAACGTTACTTAAGGGACTGTTCGTTATGGCTGGTGTGACTTCGAAAAAAAATACAAAAACTACCAGCCAAACTTACTGTCCTCTCCTTTAGTAACTACTCACTATGACAATTCCAGCTCTGAAACAAAGTAAGACGCTAACTCAGTCCAAACAATGCAACGAGCAAACAGCACGGAGGGACAGAGAGTTATCACCAAAACAATTAATTTCTTAAACAAAATGAAAATCCTCCTTAAAAATGATCGCATCATCACACAAGCTGTGTGTGCACTTCAGCAGAATATTAATATGGGTGCATGACATGGGACTCACTATAGTCTTGCATGCATCACGTATAATGGGCCGTTAAGATGGGGCATGAGATCCAATGAGGTTAAGGTAGGGGTGGGAGATACCAAGTTTAGTGAGTCCCGTCACCTTACAGCGATAAAACCAAGCAACCTCCGGGTCTAAAAAGTGAAGCCAATGCGGAAGTGCCTTAAACCTGCATTCTTTCTAAAGGCCAGCAGGGGGCGACTCCACTGGTTGCAAAAAGAAGCCAGATTGTATAGAAGTCTGAGAAAATGACCCTACTTCTCACTTGATTTATTACCAGTTTCCTACTGAGTTTATGGTTTCAATCGCTAGTTTCAAGTCTTCTTCAATACAGCATGATGTTAATTTTGTAAATTATGGTCACATTTAGAGTAAAATAGACGATAAAGCAAGGTATGCTTTAGGGCGTGGTTACCTTGTGATTGACAAGTCGCTACCACCTGTCAATCAAGATAGAGGCATAGCAATGCACTACATTTAAACAGCCGTGAACTTGTTTTGGTTGTTCGTGTTTTCGCCTTAGAACTTTGACCCTTTCACAGTGTGTTTTAAGTTCATGAAAGTTAATTGTAACATTTTGGAAACCTAAAAATGTCTTCTTCAGCGTTTGGTTGTACAAAAAGACACTCTAGGAGTCGGCTGTTCAGTTTTTCCAGTACAAAGTACATTTTATTTTAAACCTGTTTTTCGTTAGCCAAAATTAGCATCCCAATTAATATCACAGTTAACATGAATTACGGATGCACCTTGCTAACCTAGCTAGTGCTAGCGTTAGCTGATAACTTAGCGTTTGCTGCTCCTCAGTTCCACTCCCTCATCACCCAAAATACAACATTTTAAAAGTTGTATGCCACTCCCCTATTGCCAGAATAAAAAACATAAGCCCCTCCCCAGTTCTTCAAAACTTATTTGATGTGCTTCCCCCGTTTTGCACTACCCCTTCCCCTCTCATAAATAACGAACAGTCTCTAACTTACATGTAACAGTTAGTAGTTACATTATGTCATGTTTGCAGTGAAGTTATGTCAGCGTTAGTGTTAATGTTACTACTGTAAAACGAAATATTCAAATAGAATATTACTTGCTATGTATGGTTTATGTTGAATTGAAGAGTTGATACTGTTAATTCAAATGTGGTGCAACGTTATGTTATACCCAATGTGCACCTTTGCCAGTAAGCACATAAACATTATATTGTTATATATTTGTCATCAGAATTTGGCAGGCCACATGTTCCTTTTCTTCTGAGTACGTTTTAGATGTTATTAAATAATGCAGCTAGCTAACATTAGCACTTGTGACTGTTAAACTGGTCAATTTACTTATATTGTTTTGTGCCTGTCATGTAATTTACAGTCATGCTGTGATTCTCATAGGAACGAGACTTCAGAATGAGAATACTACTACCACCAGATCGCCAACTTAAACGGGCAAGGTATAAATTATCATCTCACGTTCTCTTTACGGCATACCTAGCCCAGACATTTTGATGTTGTCAGAAATCAGGCTCCTTTTACAAATTGATATCCCAAATTTCAAGTAAGTACGATATTAAGGAGTGTGCTCAACTATAAGCCACTGCATAAACAGAATATGTATTTTTTTATTTATTATTTTAATTGTTGTAACTATGCATAACTTTGTTCTTGTAGGCTGCACTGCTGTTGGCAGTTAAAACACCTGTTGCGTGGGTATGAACACATAGTGAAGCAGGTAAACTCTAAATACAGCACCAAACCTTGTGTTGTATTTGGCTGCAAATTGCATCATAATATTTTTCGTTGTGTTGTGTCTGCAAGGGCTTACTGTGATCAGGTTGATTGTTCTGTGTTTCACATTTTTTGTGATGTCATTTTGGCTCCCTTGTGTTCTCTGCATTGGTGTCGTTCTTGTACTCTCACACCCATCAGGCTGGCCTCACTCAGAAGCAGAGAAAAATATTTTTCACTGTTTAATTAACATCGCCTGGAAAATGTGCCTATTTGTTATGTAGCCCCTTAGGGTTATTTGGATGAGATTGATATTTCACCCCGGGCTGCAGAGTTCATTATTTTCACAGCCTTTAAGCTATCATTAATTATTAAAGCTGGTGGCAGCCCCCATTAATCACAAACACTGTGTTTGATTTGAATGCCTGGCTAGAGGAAAAAAATAGACACTGTCACTTCATTATCTTCCCATTCAAGGATGTCTTTTCTCTCTTGTTTGACTTCTCACAGAGGCTGCAGCAGTCGGCTGATCTTGTCAGTTTCATTCTGGAGCTGAAGACTGTCTTGGTAAGGAGGACAATGACACAGTGGTTAGCACGGTCACTTTGACATTGTTGCTTTATGAATAGGCGGTAAATGGGAACCTTCAGGCACTATCAATAGTCTTGATTGTTGTAGGTGCGACAGGTTATTTAAATCATTTTTTTGGCTATCAGAAATTATCAAAAATTATATTAAATAATTTAATTAATATTAAAGTTCCTCGAGGCACCACCCTTTTTAACAAAGGGAAAACGAAAGCAAGATAACTGATCTAGTCTCATTAATGGTTTACCATGACTGTTGGGTATTTTAATTATTAATTAAAATGATCAAAATAATGGGGGAACTAGTTAAATTATTAATGCATAAATCCAATAGTAATCTGATTACAGTTATGTTTATAACACCAATGAAGTAGCAACACGCTGAAGGTAATTTGGGAGTTCTTAATGTGGCAGAGGCTGGCTTCAACACAACATTCAAGCAAAAACAACCAGGAGCATTTCTTGTTACAATATAACATGGTTTGTTATATTTCAGCAGCAATGAACATACAGCCAGTACTACTTGAATATAACAATAGAACACAACAGGAAGTCCTAACTAGTGGTGGAGCTATATACAGGTCTGCGTGAGAGTGTGTGTGTGAGAATGTCTAGATGTGGCAACAAAGGAAAGGTGATGAGAAACAAAATGGCGGATTTGGTTCAAAATGGAGCCACCAAAGATCGTGTAGGTGTGAAAAGAAAGAAAGAAAGGAAGGGAAGGATCAGGTCCTGAGCAGTGGAGCTGATACTACACAAGTGTGGAAATGAGGAGACACACAAAGGAACTGCCGAAACAAGTGGGAGAATTTGGAACACTGGCCTGAGTTGGACATGAACCATGGCGTTGCTCACTCTGTGGGTGTGTGTATTTCAGTGAGAGGGAGAGAGCGAGGAAATAGGGAGAGATGCATGCAAAATCTCAAGCGCTCAAACATAAAATACAGCATCAAAACATCAGCATTTCTTTACTTGCTCTACTGTGGCCAAATGGTGAGATCAGAAAGCATGGTCTATTTGTTCTTGGTCCAAAAAGGAGGGAAACTCCTTCAGTGTATGCACAATAACGGAGGTCTCTTAACAGCAAGTCGGGGCATCGCACAGAGAGACCAGTTTGAATCTGTCCGCTGGTTTTATTGATAAGATGACGTCATAGCTCGTAGGCCACACTCCAATGGTATGGACCAATGGCAGTTGAAAACTGGGTCCATGGGTGGGGCTTAACACAGGCTTAAGACTTATTGGCCCTGATTTCGTTTTTCTGTATTTATGTTATTTGCTTTTAGTTGAAAGAAAATGGTGCATTTGTGATATGATGTGCATAGTAATCTGGGCTTAAAATACGAAGCATTCTCTCTGTCGTTGCAGGAAGTGGGTCTGAAGAGCCATCCTAAGTGCTGCTCCATCCCGCCTCCACAGTACTACTCTCAGCTCATCTCTGAGATGGAGACCCTTGGGTGGGTCAAGTAAGTGACTACTAGGAGTACTAACACTGTATCTGGATCCAGGTTTTAAAGGAACATAAGCCACTAAACCGTCAAATGTTGCCACTATGCTTGCCAGGTCTGCGTGCATGCATGCAAACTTTTGGGTCACATTTGGGTGAAATTCGGTGTTTTGAATAAAAAATAGGTCACCTACGTGATTCATGCAGATCCGATGAGAGAATTTTTTGGGGGGGA
Organism: Siniperca chuatsi; assembly: GCF_020085105.1. Taxonomy (NCBI): domain Eukaryota; kingdom Metazoa; phylum Chordata; class Actinopteri; order Centrarchiformes; family Sinipercidae; genus Siniperca; species Siniperca chuatsi. The sequence goes on along the minus strand of NC_058052.1, from coordinate 4,184,507 downwards.
GGGGGGCAGTTGGAAAGCCCGAGGTAAGAGATCAAGGAGGAAACAAAAATTGTTAGCAAGCTAGCTAACATTGTTAAATATCCCCTCCAGACATGTATTAAAACATATATACAAATAGTCTGCTTAGAACAATAATGTGGGTCTGAATTGTTTTTTCTTCAAAAAATTTCCACATTAAAATCCTTAAAAATGCATCTACTCTAGTGCATTAAAAATTCTAGAAGCTATGAATTTGCAAATTTTGTTAATTTCTAAAGTTTTCCGGCTGGACACAAGATGTCTGCTACTTCACTGTAAAGTCCATTCTCAGTGTATGTGCACTAGTGGCTTCAAGTTTCTTCATGCTCGTATAGGCCCACCCCTTAAAATCAGATTTTCAATGAGCACAGAGAAACTTTCCACTTTCAGCAGATGAATGTGAAAACAGCCTTCTAGTGTCAAACTCTGCACATAGGTCACAGTGAAGCTCGAACATCCAACTGTAGGAACAATAAATTTTGAGTGGAGGGGGACTTTAATTATCCTGTTAGTTACAGTAATGTTACCAGTTTGATAACTTGGTAGCTAGATAACCTAGCGTTGTTGGCTAACGTTAGGTAGATAATCGACCAAATACTCACTCAGAGTGACAGACAGCTAAGGTATCGTTTGCTAGCTAGCTAATTTTACACCGTCATTACATGCGATGTCCATCTTAGTCCATGTGCCAGATCTTGAAATTTCATGTATCGGTATCATCTGAGGTGGCAAAGGTTCTAATGGTCCTAGATTGTTCTTCACATTTCAATGAACAAATTGATATGGGATAGACCTGTCAAAAGCTTAGCTAAATACATTTTATAAACCGTAATAGATCAGCTTATTTACGGAGAACAGTGGCAGTAACCTGAGAATACACTCAACAGAATATACTAAGTTGCAATTTCTTTCGTCTAGCAGCAGATGATAAATACATGTTATATATACAACATGTAATGCATGCATGACCTAGCTCTTATCAAAAGCACAAGAAAATGGGACAAAACTGAGTTTAAAGGAATAAAGGAAGGAATAAATTGTTTGCAGTTAGTTTTTACATTAATGAGCCTATCCTCCATTCAACATGTTAGATACAATAGCAAACTATAGACCAGATAAATTAACAAGGCAGCTGGCTATTTTGCTAGCTTGCAATCACTAACTAATGTTAGTGTACAGGTTTGTTTTCAATAATTGTTTGTTCTCTTATATTGGTCAATATTACATTTGGGGTAATGACACCGATCCTAGATCAGCAATTAAATGCAACCTTTGCCTCAAGTTTATTCTAATGCATTCTTATTAATTATACTGCAGGGGAGAACAGGGTAAGATGAACACTTTTTACATTTTATATGATCATGGCCAGAAAAATACAAATTTTTATCTAATAATAAAGTGTTAATTTATCTGGTCTATCGTTTGCTATCTTCCTCAATTTTTGCCCATTTTCTTCTGCTTTTGGTTCAGAGCCAGCTCATGCATGCATTACAGGATGTAAACATAATGTGTATTTATCCAGCATCACCAACTGCAAGAAGAGAGAGATTGTGACTTAGTGTATTCTGTTGAGTGTTACCATACATTTTACTTTAACTTCCACTGTTCTCTCTAACTGAGCTGATCTATTATGGCATATAAAAAATATTTAGCTACTCTTTTGAGAGGTCTATCATATGTCAATTTGTTCATTGAAATATGAAGAACAACGCAGAACCACTGACCCTTTTGCAACCTCAGATGGTACAGATATTTTGCACTTAATAAATGAATACTTTGTACTTTGATTTGTTGGGTCTCTGTAAATAATATTATAAAGTGTATGGTTGAGACCTGCTCATAGGAAAAATGCAATGAGATAACTTCTGTTATGAATTGGCGCTATATAAATAAAAATACTGAATTGAATTGAAAATACTTTATTTTGCTCAATCCTGTAATTCTGTTAGCTTGTGACCAGCACCAGAGTAATCTTATAATGAGCATTTAGTAGCTTTTTTTTCTTTTTTTTTTATCTCTGGGAGGAGCATACCCCTGGACAGACTGTCAGGTCTGTGTTTTTCTCTGCTCACGCATCTTTCTCATGTTTTTCTCCCCTAACATGTCGCTTGGACAGATAGCTTACCTGTATTGTTGTGGCTAACAATTGTGTAGTTTGATGATTGTATCGACAATTGAAGACATGATTTCCAATTGCTGATGCCCCTGCTGATTTTAAGATGATCATTCTTTATATATTTTTTTCCACCAGTGGGGCAAAATGTATTTATGAAAAATCTTAATCAGTATGCTGCGGTAATCCATCTAAACCATCCTTCCATTGCCTTCACATTAGGGGTGCAACAAATTATTGTTTTTAGCAATTAATCTGAATATTATTTTCTTGATAAGCGATTAATCATTTTTGTAGAAATCAGGAAACTTGAAAAACTCTTAGCAGCACTCAGATTTCATGTTCTATACACTACTAAGCATTCATTGACCAGAGTGCAAGAGCAAATTTCAGGCATGTTTACCTGCCTTTATTGTTGGCCTGGCAAGAAACAAAGTGTATCCTCTGGTTTTCAAGGGGGTCCCTTTTAAAAATTAAATGTAGATGTAACTATGATCTATGTATCTATGTGCACATAACTATGTGTTACAACAATAAACTACTGCTGCAATGCTACTGAATGAATTGCCACTAAATGAAATAGTTGTGTAATACTAGTACCGCAAACGGGTAAAAATTTATCCGTGGCTGTTTTTCGATTGTATGTAACTTTGTTTCAATACAATATTCAAGTGCCCCCAGTCTCCTTCCTTTCCTAAAAGGGTGTTACGTAGCACCCCCTATTGTTAAAAATTGTCAAGATAAAGCCAGATTTAAAAAATGGGCATTCAGGCATGTAAATGCCATCAGGTCAAATTTACCCAGATAGAGAACATAGTCATTTTCGCCCTATTCATTTTGTGCGTTTAGATAATTATTGCCGCCTTTTGTCTACTACCGTGCATGATAGAGCTGTGTCAAGTCATAGGCTACCCTTCAATTTGGATAAGAGAAAGAGAGTTATGAAATAAAGCAGGCATTGAGTGAAGGAGAGGCTGATGGTGGCAAGGTTTCAGGACTGAGTGACATGTCCTGGGTTGATTCTGACAGGTCATCATCTGACAGCGATCCAGAGCCTTTGCAAAAAGTAAGGCAAAACTTTTATACTAATATTATCAAATGTACCCTATAAACATTTATGAAATAGACTTAGTCTAAAGTAGTCTTTCCCTTTGACACAGGTCTGTTTTGCCGTCCTTTCAGGTGGTGTGCGGCTCCCTCATTATGTGTTTTTTGACCTGTGGAGACAGAGTAGAGTTTTAGACTGCATTGTAAGCCTATTGTTTAGCAAAAGTGATCATTATACATTTTTTCGTTGGGTGAATCTCTACTTTGAATTTTTTAATTGATTAGAATTGTTGCTTTTCGATAAAGATTTTTTGTATGCTTAATTGTTTGGATGCACGTCAGTCCGAAACAAACAGCCAGGAAGAACTTCTTCTTCTTCTTCTTCTTCTTCTTCAGGCCTATAAAAACACTGCAATAGTCAATCGTTTTTTATAGATTGTATGCTGCATTTAAATTCAGACTGTGTTTAGACCTACCTTCTCCACCTTCAGAGGTGCAGAAGAGCGCAGGAGAAAATTACCTGTATGGTAAAGGCAGAATGCAAACACAATAAAACATTCTGCAAATGCCTGAAGTGCTTGGATGCTGTTTGTGGGAAGTGCACACCCAAGGTGCTGAATGTCTGCACAAAGTGTGTTTGAGCAACGTGTAGCAGAAATAATCACAAAATCAATGCATTCTAATTTTACCCGTTGGCGGTTACAGTGACTCCGGTCAGTTCTAGTGTTAAATGGCTTACAGTGAGAATCAAGTGATAATCAAATAATTATTTTCTCTTAATGAGCAACATGGTAATATCCCCACTTACATGGTCCAAGGATACTCAGATTTACCTACAGAGTTGTTTTCCGATCAAGCTTATTTCACAGTGATCTAGATAACAACTCTATAGTTTTGCTTTTCTTTGTAGAATCTACTGTACACTTCAGAGTTTGTGGGCCAAAAATAGGCAATTGTAAGCGACTCACAAGCCAGAGACAAGGAAAAGTTATTATTGAAACTGTAAGTTATTGATAAAGATTTATTGTTTATTGTTTTTTATTATTTATTTATTGTGTATTTTCCCCAGAGGCAAGATTAACATACCGAGGTGTATATATGGTTGGAAACCTCTGCTGCTTTAAACGGCTATATGGAGCAGTCCTTGTTTTTGTCCCAGCAGTCTAAACTGATTGGAGAGCCTGCAACACAGCTCCACATTAACAAATGGCTCTTAATGACTTCCTTATTTTTAGTTATTGAGTCATAGTTAAATCCAGGTCACATTTAATAACTCTCAGCCCATGTGCAGTGGCAGGCCCAGCTAATACTGTCGTCTCCACTCGTCACCAGAGAAGGAGGAGGGGGCGGTGGTGGTTAGTAGGAAGATATCTATTCTCCCCCAGCTCAGATTAAGCCTTGACTACTACACTCATTTTCCACTTTCCTGTTAATAACCATGGCTACAATTATGATATTAGCAAAATGCAAATGGCTCTAATTGAAGACTCTCAGGTTTTAATAGGAGTAGGGAGGGTGAAGGTATGCTTTATGCTGGAAATGGGACCAACATCATTTTCAGTGTCTTGTTACGGTTAGGAGGCATTATACACAGTGGGCCTCAATCTCCAAAGCACTCGAGATTCGCTTAGCGTCTTAATTGGTATGGGCCGTGCTAATACCCACCAGGGGTTTTCAGCTGTAATTCTGTCTACTGATTGGGTCAGGTAAGTGAGTCTTTCTCTCCCTCTTCTCTCTCCCTGTGTGTCTCCATTTCTGCATTTGAAAGTGTGGTCATCTTAATTGGCTGGAGATGGCAAACCATTTGTTAATTAATGGAAAATGAGGTCAAGTAAGTCAGCCGCCATCACTCTGTGGCCCCAAAACGTGGTCCTGGAAGCTCTGGGGCTCATTACAGGCACAGCTGGCACTCCATGTTCACAGCCTCTTGGTGTATGTACAGAGCGTCATCTCTTCTTATCACAGTGTTATCGCTCTGTTACACTGTGTTGCGGCTCTCTGACAACAGGGCTCCATTGGGCCAACCAGGCCCAGGGCTGAGGGATTAGATGCTTTCTAACATGGATTTTTATGTTTCATATTTATTTTGTTACGTTATTAGGCCAGCTAATAAATGACTCTTAAAATCATGTGATGTAAATGCAGTCACAGATAGTATTGGGATCCAAGTGCAGTAAGTAATGAGAATCTCCTGGTTAGCACAGTTAGACTGCAAACCCAGCTAATAATATAGGTGTCTCTGTGCTGTATAAGATTAGTGTGTGTGTGTGTGTTTTGTGCACTTGATTTGCACATACACTGTTTGTGTGAATGTGACTTGCATCGTCCTCCATTTACTCTACCATACCTTGCGTTTGCCATCATTTAGCATGTGAATTTCTCATGTAACACCCACAAGCAGTATATGTGTGTTGATCTCGCCTCATCATTCATTAATCACATTGTCGACACAAAAAAATTCAGAGACATGCGCACACACACAGACAAGCACAAATGTGCATGGTGTACACTGTCTCGAAGCAGCACACTTGGCTATGGAGTTGCAAATGGGATGCTCTCATCAGTCTTCCCAGCAGGACATCTGACTGTCACACTGTTTCCATCATGGCCAAGTAGGGGCGGGAGCTAGTCCCTGCTATCCTGGGTGTGAGACCTCAGAGGAGAGGAGATGGAAATGTGTATCTTAGTGATGCACCAATGAGACTTTTTCACTGCCGATACTGTTTGTAGAGTACTAAACCTTAAAAGTTGGTCGATACTGAGTGCTGGTCTAACTTTTCCTCTCTTATTACAGAATGAAATAAGGGGTATAACTTACATTATATATATATACTTTTAAAGGAGCTGTGACATTCACTACCACTAAATGTTGCACTAGAGCACTAGCATCTTAGACCAAAACAAATGGGCGCCACGGCGCACCAGACTCCATTGAGAAAAACTGTTTTACCTCGCAGATCATCGTAAAACACACTTCATTCAAACTGGACAGAAACAAAATAAAACTCACCAAAACCGTCTTTGTTAGTCTTTCCACCGTTTCAACAATCACCAATTCTGGTTTGGTTGAAATAAATCCTTAATTCACTGTGTTAGATGAGAAAAGAAACAGCTCTCCTCACAGACGAACAGTTTCACACGAGGGACTCACATGCACTAACATGCATGCGTGGCCGTTGCGGCTTTATAAACAAAGCACAGAGAGGCTGCGATAACAACACGGGCAAAGGGGGTGTGATGTCATGCTCTGCTTAGGACGCCATTACTCCACTGTATCTTTATATAGCAAATAGTTGTTTGCTGATATATTAATGTTTTTACAACATACTTTCTTTTTTAAAATGACCATAATGACTGAAAAGGTCAAAGTCTAATCTACAGTATTGAAACATAGGGTTGGGCTCAGAGTTTTGATAGCCGGTTCCATTTAAGGTCCAGTTTCCAGTTGATAAAATACCTGCTTCATCTCTCTTTTTTTATTTCTTAAGAGCAATGTGGAATACATTTAGGTAGCTGGCTTCTAATTTTTAACCATTGCTGATAATATCTTACCCTGGTTAAAATGAAAAACATCACTGGCAGCAGATTATATCAGCTATAGTTAAAAGTAGAATATGCAGGATTTTCCTATAAAACAATGTAGAGGCTCATACAAATCTAGTCCCTCTCAATCATCACTTATGACCCAATAGAAGTTTGTGGCGTTGTCTGTGCCTGCAGAGACGCTGCCCTCTGCCAGTATTTTCTTAGTTTCTTCTTAGTTTGCTGTGTTTGGGGCGTTTCTTGGCTCAGTGGTGTATAGCTCCAGCCAATGACAGTGTGCAGGCTGCGAGGTCAGGATCATGAAATTGGGACTCGTAATGTAGCGAGCAGCTGGCTCCTTCCCGCAGCGTTTTGTGGAGGTGTGGGCAGTTTTATTTGTGCTTTAAAACGTAACCGCTGTGAAACAATCAGAAAATAAGGTTTTATTTCTCTGATTCACTGCTTTGTTGTCGATAGCACTACTCTCTCTCTTTTAGTCATACTCTCTTTCTCTGAGCTGAGGAGGAGGGGACAACCATGGGGACAACTTCGAATGTTGCATTTACTGGCTGATCATGATAATCAATTCCAGGATAATGTCTCAGTTAAACTTTGATGCAAAACTATAGTGTTTGTGCCTTCTCTGCCAACTGGAGGTGAATACAGGTGTTTGAGTTGTAGTTATTTTTAACTGTAGTTACTTGCAAATTTGCAAAGCATTTGCAATACAAATTTTATTGATTTGTTTATTTGGATGCTTGTCACTTCCTTCACTTGCATATGTCTATTAACTGGTCGTGCTTGACACACTTATCTATTTATTGCTGTTAGCAGTAGTGGGTATTTTATGGGCCTGTACTCTTTGTGAATGTGTATCTGATGATATAAAGTAACCTGGGTATTGTCAATTCAAGAAGTTCTAAGCTGCTGCTAGATTATTTTGGCCTGATAGATGACACTAATATCGGTATTGACACCGTATTGAGGGACGTGTGTGTGTGTGTGTGTTACAAGGAGCAGATAGGGCAATGTGTTTGGTAGATCTTAATAACCATATAGTTTTAGAGAGACATGGAGCACTGAAATTGAGTAAGCGCGGGAGCAGAAATTTATCAGGTCAGCATGCAAGAAACGGTGTAATCATGATATTGTGTGTTTGTGTATGTAGATGTTAGTGTCCATATAACACATAGGCACTGTTGCCCTTCACCTGCAAGCGTGTGAGTAAGCAGACACTTTTATGAATCAGGCACATTGGATACTATCTCCCATCATTCCATCACTTCCATAAGTGTGTGCGTAATTCCTGCTCACATCACTCCTCTCTAACACACTCCATAAATTCTCAGCCGATATACAGCCATGTCAGCCTCGACACACATCGTAATGTACTGTAAATCTGGAGGACTGTCCAAATCCTTTGTCTCAGATCAGTCTTTTGTCTTGAGGTCTCAATCGACTAGAGAAGGACTTGAGAAGGGGAGGAACTGACTCCTTCATCTATGTGTACTGGAGCAGCAGTAAATCTGACCACAGTGTTGGTGCATGCTTGGGCCAGATCAGTGTTTTGTCCTCAGCCTCAATAGGTTATAATTAGTTCAGGATTTACCTGATTTATAGTTCACTCGAGCTTGAAAATGTGAACCCACCTTAAGGTCACCAGGAGAGCTTGAATCCGATTCCTGTAAGTGCTAAAGTCATTATAGTGTTAATATTAAATTATTTTACTCAAATAGTGGCAGAGATGTTGGCTGAAGTTTATCCCCATCAGCAGTCAGTTATTCAGTCATGTGTCCTGTCTTGTCAAAGTGTCTTTAAGCAAACTCTAAAACTATACTTACCAGCCATGACAAAATGACTAAAACAATAATACTCTATTTTTACCTAGTCCAAACAAGTGCCCTACTTATCTCGATTCTGCTCGCATTGTGAACGGATTTCAATGTGCAAATTTAGACAGCTAAGAGACTCAACTCCCGCCAAGCTGGTGGACTTAACAAACATTGTGTATCTCAGGAAGCAATGTAGGATACTCTTGAGGGGCCGCTACGATGTGCAAGGTGAGGTTCACATGACTGGTGGAGACCGCTTTAGGCTACTTTTCAGTAGCCTTGGTAACTAAATACTCATACTGTGACCGTAATCTCAGGAAGGGACTGACTTAAGTGACCCTTCAACATGTTGGGCAGATTTTCATCTTAAAGCAGCACATATCATATCCATTTTGGGGCAAAACACCACAACAAGCTAAATATGACGCACACGTTTGGCATATCATGGCCTTATAAAGTTGGTATGGCGAATGTGAACAAGTAAACAGTTGCCTATTTACACATCTAACATACAGTTTATCAGAGCTTTTTAACTCAAAAGAGCTGCTTGCTGCTGGTAAACACTAGGTTGATGAAAACAGTGACAAAAACTCAAGCAGTAATGTTGCGGCCTGTAAAACCGAAACAATGAGCAGAAAAGCGTTAAAAATACTCCATAGAGCTGAGGAGATTGTGTTGGTGAGAGTTGGTGATAATTCCCGGTAGGTTTGTCACCTTAAGCGATCCCTTTCACATTACACAGTCATTTGAGCCATTATTTATAAAAAATATATGGATTAGTACAGACCACCTCCAAATATTCTGCTTGCATTACACTGAGTGTTAACACTTTTTTTCAAAAGTTTTTTCTTTTCTAGAAAAGACATTCAAGTACATCGCATGTTAATACGAGCTGTGAATTTGGTGTAAATATAAATGGAATGTTGTCCACATTCACTGGATTCTGTCACATTTTTTCCAAATTTGATTAGAAATTAATTTTACAAATACAGCTAAATCTGCTCAAGCAAGGTCGGGGTTTTTGTTGCTCCTGACAGCCAATATTTTGTGGTGTAATGCCTACAAATCCCAGCATTCTCCTGTAGAATTTTGCTCTTGTCAGTGTAGAAAAGTTTCTTCAACAGCATTTAGACAATCAAGACACACAGAAAACTTTTTTCAGAAAATTATTTCAGGGTAAGCAGCTCTTAAAGACAGAGAAACCACTAACCTATTCAGTAATATTGAATTTTGGGGGAAATAATTAAAATTTATTTGAAAGGGTTAGGGTTTGTTAGTTTTGAACTGTTACGTAAATGTAATTCGTTTTATCAAATATCCCTCTGTTCATCAGAATTATTCTTTGAATGTGTCTATGTTGATAGAGTAAAATTGCTGCCTTATTGTATTGTCATGAAAGATATACTCACTCCAGTTCTTCTGCATGAATCAGATGATGTGATGTCAGATTAGTTACTATTGTGCAATTAACATAATGTACATACAGTCAGTGTGTTTGCTTACAGTTTTATTAGAAAGCATAAAATCCAGGGTGTTTCTGTGGTGACTCAGCATGAAAAGAATACTCTCAGCCTCAGTGTGATTGGATTTGTTATGTTCCTACATTAGAGCATTAAAAAGGCACTTGCTGGAGAAGAATGCAAATTAAAATTTAGAGAAGAAAAGCCTGTAGTTATGTCTTGCCTGTTTTGGGGCGTGAATGTGGAGCTGTAGCCTGATGTAATGTCACGGTGTTGGTAACCGGAGTGATAAATCTAAAGGCAGAGTTGATGTCTCAATATTGCTCTCTGCAGCTGTGATTAATGATGGATGGCGGCTGCTGTCAGTTTACAGTGTTATGTGTACCATTCTCTGTGAATGGATGTTCATTTATTGTGTACGTATTGTGTGTGTCCATCTTTAGGCTGCTCTTCATAGACGCAGAGTTCCGAATGCTGAAACTGAATGTGGCGGACTCCTCTGGAAGGCAGCACATTTTCACTATTAAACTCAAGCCTAAGGTAAGACACATTCTCCTACACGCACAGAAACACACACACACAGTTTACTGTAAGGACTGGAGAATTTCCACACTGAAAATTATTCATCATCAAATGGAATACTCTACAGCTTGATGTTGACCTACAGCCAATCCAAATCCAAATAGTCCAACTTCACCAAATGCATATGGGATGTTCAATTTGCTGATAGCAAATCAGTGATTTACATCTGCGTCCCTAAATCTAGGTCAAACTAGAGAGGATGTGGAGAGACATGATAACCCGCTGTGACTGAGATGTAGCACAGATAAAACATCTCCACATAGACCTCAGCATGATAGAAAACTCTTCCTCTATGCATAGAGAAAACCACCAATACACCCACACTCATCTACATAGCTGCTGTCTCTGCTCGCTGCAATTGAGAGAAGTACACAAACCCTTTAGCTACTGTAGGTAAAGGTAAATTTGGGGGTGATCAGTGTCATTTGCTATTGTGAGTGCTAAGCGTGTGATGGCTATGTCATTCATGTCCGAGAGTTTGGGTGTGGGAAGGCAGATGATTTTAGAGGCAGTATGTATGATGCTGGTAAGTTTGTTTTTGTTCAAGATTGTTAACATGGTGAAGAAGCAGTGGGAACAGTACAACAGGATGTGTTGAATTATGCTTTTGTAAAGCAACAACAGGAGGTGGGGGGCAACAGACAGTGCTCTGAGTTTACGGATAACATTGAGTCTGCTGGGATCGTTTATGGATAGAAGTGATGTGTTGATCAAAACTGAGTTTATTGTCTATAGTGAGTCCAGGGTATTTTAAGTTGTTGACCTGTTTTACTGTCTTGCTACAGATGGAGGGGTGGTTCAGTCCAGTATGGGGTATGTGATGTGCTAATGACCAGTTATTTTGTTTTGTCCATGTTCAGCTGCAGGTACTTATCAGTGCACCATCGTGTGAAGTGAGGAATGGAGTTTTGATAGTGTGTAACAGAATTATTGTTATTGAGTAGTCCGAGAATGGTGTGTCATCAGAGTATTTTAAGTATGTGGTGATGGGTGAGGGGCTGGTACAGGCATTTGTGTAGCAGGTGTAAAGGAAGGGACTGAGGACACAACCCTGATGGGCTCTGGTGTTGGTGATGACAGTTGATGATGATACTGTGCCTATTCTAACAGCCTGTGGTTTGTTGCAGAGAGGGTTGTGAATCCAGTGGATGAGCAGTGGAGGGATGTTGAGGTAGTGAAGTTTCTTGATCATCTGGTGGCTTTGAATTGTACTGAAGGCAGAGCTGAAGTCAACAAAGAGGATTTTAGCAAAGTTGCCTGGTGATTCCAGATGCTGGAGGAGGGAATGGAGAAGGCATGCCACAGCATCCTCCGTCCCTCGTTTGGTCCTGCAGACAAACTGATGGGGGTCCAGCTGTGGTCTGATGGCTGGCAGGATGGTATTCAGGATCAGTTTTTCCATTATTGAAGTGAGTGCGACCGGTGGGAAGTGGATGAGTTCTGAAGGGCGGGGTTTCTTGGGTACTGGTATGATAGTGGATGTTTTCCATACAGTGGGTATTGATGCTGTCCTGTAGGATTCTCAGAAGATAGAGTGGAGGATAGGTGAGAGCTCCATGGCTCGAACACCTTAGCTGGGATGCCATCTGGCCCTGGTGTGGATAATTCCAGTTTATTACATGGCTCAAATTTTCATAATTCTGGCCATCACTTCTATCAGTTATGACAATATTGTACTCACCAAAGTTATTGCTGAGATCTGAGAACGTAGCCACATTGCTACAACAAAGTCTGGGACAAGAAACACAAGCAGTCAGACAAACAGGCGAAGTCAAGCAAAACTGCCAAGCATTCTCTTATTCCAGCTTCTCACATGTTAGGAACTGCTGATTTTGTTTTATAAGATTCTAAATTGAATATCTTGGGGTTTTGGACTGTGGGTACGACAAAACAAGCAATTTGAATATGTAGCCTTAGGCTTTGGGAACTTGTATTGTGCATTTTTTCTATTTTCTGACATGTAATGGACTAAATGATGAATTGGTTATTTTGTAAAATAATCGCTAGATGAATTGATAATGACAACGATCGTCAGTTGTAGCCCCTAAATACATCCATGGTAAACTGTGATGTATGTTTACAGCCAGTGTGGGTTATAATTTTACCATTCCCCTTAGTTTTCTTTTCCAAATACATTGTTTCATCTGGGGGTTTGTCTGATTATCTCACTGCTCTGGTTTCTTGGTCCTTTGGATTTAATTTTTGCTGCATTTCCACATCTCAGCTATTAACTAGGACAGTGCAATATTTTTAGTGATAGAAATGATGGCCAAAACTAGAAAAAAAAGTTGTATGAAACCCTCACTTCCCTTTTTTTCCCCCCTTTTTTTTGTATTTCATTGTCCATGATGATGTATATTTTTTGTGTGTATGAAGCTGACTCAAAGTCAGGAAAAACTTCTTCTTTTCAATGAAAGGAATTATGGCTAAAGTATACATTAAAAAAACTTTTAAAAAGTACATTTTACTATTGTATAAGTAAAGGTGCAGGTTCTTTGCATCTCTGAAACTTTTCTTAAAATCTTAGTCAGAATGGAGTGTCTAGTAGCTGGCAGGAGTGTAAGTATCTCACAGTGGGGTTGCATATCCTAGGCATAGTGGGTGAGTAGCATTGTGAGGTGGTGCTTACCTAAACCCAAATGACATTCACCAGGGACAAGGGAGGGTGGTGGGACCCCACTCTGTGGCCACCTGGCCCTCCTCACCCCTCTGGCACCAGGTAAAAATAGCTTGGAGTCCTCCCTGCATTCCAGCTGCTTCCACCAGATCAGTGCCAGGTCATCCCCAGGAGGCAACACTGGCATGGACACATGGAGGTTTGGATGGCAGGGGAATGAGAGAGGAAGAGCACAGTGAAAGGACAAAGTAACTTGATGTATAAGTTGAACAGAGAGAGGAAATCTGGCTCATATGTACTGACCAAAGCTTCTTATTAAGGGCTTATGGAGGTTTTGGCAACATATTAAAGTTGACCAGCACTAATGTCAATTAGTACTGTAAATTCTCAAATAAAAGACAGTATTCAAATAATAAGCACGAACAAATAAATGGCAGTTTCTAATAATTGGAATTACCTGTATTATGATGGCTCACCTGATAAATTCAGCATATTATATTCTCACAGTACTAAGCCCCGTAGTTACTGTTGCTATGCCTGTCAAGCTTCTGTTCTCACACGGCACATATGCATTAGACAATGGTAACTAAAGCCGATTTACTACTTAACTTTAGCAATTTTCTCGTCATTGGCAGTTTTTACTAGCTGTGGCTAGCTAGCTAATTAAGCTAACGTTAGCTCCATGGTTGACAGAATAAATCTAGCTGACTTTTTTTTATGTTTCCAGCTGGCTCGTTTTAAAACAACAACCCTGTAAAAGGTGTCACATGGAGCTTAACAGCAATCGACAAAAACACAAAATACAGTAGAAGCAACTGGAATTAATTAGTGAATAAAAACAAAGTTTCTGTTTAAAAATATTAATTCAGAGCAGCAGAGAGGTGAGTATGGCATGACTCTGTTACTGTACTGGTGGAAATGTACATTGTGCTAAATTATCAAGACATTGCATTAGTGGACCTCCCATCCAGTGTTCCTTACAATCTGACGATCAAAAAAACAACAAATAAAAACCTTTAGTATACTGAAACTCAGGGCTACAAAGGTCATATATTGGTCATGTGAGAGGGAAGAGCTAGGAGAGAAAAAGAACTAAAGACAGACGTCAGGGAATATTTTATTGAAGCAGTTTGGGTACACATTTCACAAATTATCACAGCAAATCAAGGGTGTAGTTCATTGCTTCCTGTCAGAGACATGGAGGGATTCAGAAGATTAATTAGCTTTCACATTTAAAAGAGGTCTTAATTTAAACTACGTAACTGTCCCATCTTCTACACCCACAGCACCCTGCAGAGGCTCCTGACTGCTCAGCTGACCTGCCAATCCATCTGGCCATAACCTGGACACCACAGGTATCTGCATGTGCATCTCTAAATTAAATTTTTGGTTAACATTTGAAATGCTGTTAACAGGTGCTTTTCTGTCCGCAGAGTTGATGGAAACAAAGACGTACTTATGTTCAAAAACATCAACAAAAAAATTGAAACCACCAAGTATCTTACAAATCAAAAACTGTTTTATAAATGTTTGAAACTGACATATAAAACTGGACCGGAAATCTGTTGAAATATGGCAAAAAAATTAAAAACTGACATCACAAGAATTAACATTGAACATTGAATTAAACATTAATAAGGTCAAATATTTGGGTTCATACAAGACTAAATTTAAAGACTGACAAATATGAAAATGGACAGCAAGCATATAAAGGCCAAGCTACTGTAAACTGTTTTTAATGATTAACCTTCATTTCATGCAGCTTGAGTCTGTATGCATTCCACTGTGATTAAATCCCGAAAAAGGCTACACAATAATGCACAAAAAATTTCAATTAAAAAAATCACTAATGTCCTTAGGATGTCACATTTTTTTACTTTTATTAATTTCATTTAACTTGCAATGCTACACTCATCTGTAAGTCATCCAGTCATACTTGTTACAAAAGCTCCTGAAGTTCTTGTTCTTGAAGTTGTATTTGGAAGCTTATAAAAACTATATAAGAAGAACAAAATGAAGACTTTGGGGTGGCCTAGTCAAAGTCCTGACCTGAATCCTATTGAGATGCTGTGGCATGACCTTAAAAAAGCAGTTCATGCTCGAAAACCCTCCAATGTGGCTCAATTACAACAATTCTGCAAAGATGAGTGGGCCAAAATTTCTCCACAGCGCTGTAAAAGACTATTGCAAATTATCGCAAACGCTTAGGGTGGTGTTATTAGGTTTAGGGGGCAATCACTATTTCACACAGGGCCGTGTAGGTTTGGATTTTGTTTCCCCTTAATAATAACAACCTTCATTTAAAAACTGCATTTTGTGTTTACTTGTGTTATCTTTGACTAATATTTAAATTTGTTTGATGATCTGAAACATTAAAGTGTGACAAACATGCAAAAAAAAAATCAGGAAGAACACTTTTTTCACACCACTGTAAGTACAGTAAGCTATATAAGTACAGTCCATTTACCATGACCAAATTGCACATTGAATTGCCAATTGCAAAATTCGTTACCATTTGAATAAAGAGGCCAAAAAACTTCCATACTTTGAGACTCAAACTGCGATGTAAGGGCTACACAAATACACTAATCCTATTGGTACCTATTGCATAATGTGACAGAACTCTTCTCAACCTGCTGTATGAAGACATTTTCTTTCAGCCCCTCAAATGTAGTCCACTATAATTGGCATAAAACTGTTTTGATGTAAAACCAGCTGTGGGCTCTTTGTATGTCTTTGCTTCCTCGTTATTGTTGTTAGCCGTCTTGCTTCTTCCACTCTGGCTTTCCTTTTCATCTGTCACTACCTCTGAGTCTGTGTTTTACTTACTCACTCACACACGTGTGTGTGTGTGCACATGTGTGTGTCTGTAGAGTGACTGTGTAGGCAAAAATCAGAGGAGAGAACAGTGATAAAGAGAATTTGAGCAGAGAGATGCTAATATGTGGGCATATCTGTGTGAATGCGTGTGTGCGTGCAAGCGTGCATGCAAGCGTGCATGCAAGTGTGCATGCTTGCTGATACATGGCAGGCGTACAGTGAGGACCAGCTTAGAACAGCGCTACCGTATGGATCCTGTCTGCCTGCTGGGCCGTTGATGGATCTCTCCCACACTGCAACATGAAGTGTGTGTGTGTGTGTGTGTATGTGCTTGCATCTGTGCCAAGTGTGTTTTTGTCTGATGTGTGTGTGTGTGTGTGTGTGTTGCGGGGGGAAGGGCCTGTCTGTCGCCAGTCCTGACATGTTCATTTGAATGAGTAATTATTGCTTGTTCTGTTGCAGGGCCAAGACATGCCACTCTGTGCATTTGTGTGGAACTAGAATGGGAAGAGAAATAAACCTCTGTCTGTGTGTGTGTGTGTGTGTGTGTAGTTTGTGTGTAGTTTGTGTCCTTTTATGCTTGCAGACTATACAAAAGTGATTTTTAACCAAAAACTGCATGAATTAAGAAATCGAGGAGGTTTCAGTGTGAATTAAAAAGGTGAATGTGAGTGTGGTCACCTGAGCCACTGTTGAACGCACATCATAGCTTGACTAAAAATCCTGCCTGTGTTTGTGTATGTTGTCTTGTATCTAAGCAACAGATATATAGTTTCATAAATTTGGCTAATAAGTATTTTTGAAGGTCATGGCTGATACTGTGGGTGTGAAACTGCCTGTAGTACACCTAAAACATATGGTCTTCATTATCGATCAATCACTTAATCTTCTGATTAATTTTGTGATAAATTGTTGTATCTATAACATGTAAAAAGTAACGACAGATGCCCATTCTAAGTTACCAGTGACCAAAGAGGTGTCTTCAAATTGTAAAATTTTTTGGTGTGGTGTGCTTATTGTGGGATCGCTGTAGCTCAGGTGGTAGAGCGGGGTGTTGATAAATCACAGGGCTGGTGTTTCGAATGCTAGGTCCTCCTGTCCATGTGTCAAAGTAAACACGCTGAACCTCAAATACCTACAACTATTTGTGTATGTAGAAAAAAATGTAAGTTTCTTTGGATAAACGTGTCTGAGAAATGAATGTAATGTAATCCTTTATTTGTGTATGATCGGATTGACAATCCACAAAAACCCAAAGGTTTTCAATTGACATTGATATGAAACAAAACAGCAAAAAAACTAGAAAATATTTTTACTGGATAAATTATTAAACTAGATGCCATAATGAATATCGTAAAGACACAAATATACATAGTAACACAAATTTACATAAACATACATACATTTTATTAAAGTGCTCAAGAGAACAAACTGTGTCGTGTTTATGTGCATACACTCCAATTGAGCATAATAAACCCAGCAAAGCAAAAAAGGTGGGGGGAAAAAAGAAAAGAGCAACCTCTGTACCCAAGTGATTCACTTTCCAATCCTGTAAGAGATATATAATATATGCTACATTGATAGGAATAGTTTGACAGATAGCAAACACTGATGGCAAAAGATGGCAAACCTATCGCATCATTAACACATAGTCAAGATAGTCCCATTAAAAATTATTTAGTCCAGACCGTCATGGCCATCTCAGAAGGATAGTAATAATTAATAGAGAAGAAGAATAAATTAATGTATATTTACTAATATACTGTACATAATGTTATACAACTTTAGAGGTCAAACCTCTTAGTGTCTATATGTCAGACTGAGAGTGAGAGAATTAAATGAGATAAAGGAAAATAATAGAATAAAAAACAGCCACCACACCAAAGCACCCGAGTGATTATACGCACACTCATATACTGTCAGTCACAATCATACCTTCTTATTTGGACATATGACCAAATGCATATTGCATATTCTATGTCCATTTTCAAATGTAAATTCATCACATAGTCAGCATATAGTGAGTACATGTAGATTTCTTCAAATACTAGTATAATCCATGTAAAATACTCATCAGCAGCCCTATTTGCTGTCCGACCTGTGATCTGTTAATCAAGATGAACGGGAACAGACGTTTCTACAGTTCCATAGTGCATTCACTGACATATTGTATAGACTTAATTAACGATCACTTTAATTGATTGTGTTTTGTACTTCATGTCTTCTATGGATAATACAGTAATGTTGGCATACTTACAGTAGATTATAACACATTCATAGACAAGACAGCCATATGTTTCATTATAAAATGCCAGATTAAGTTTGTCTTGTGATTTTTAAAACATGTATAAGGTGAGAGTAGTCTGAAGCACTGGAAATGCATCATTATTATTATTTTTACAATAATGTGTGAATAATTCTTGATTCGTTTATAAATCAGAAGCTGCTCAGTGAGAAATGAATTTATTGAAAATAGGTTAAAAGTGGTAAAGTTTAATAGCATGCATGTAAAGAGGAGTGAATTTTTTCAGCCTGGCTGCTTTTAACAGCTAAATTGAGGTCAGTCAGAGATAGCATAAATAGATAATATCTCAGCTCAGATTCAGTCTCTTTCATACTTTCTTATAGCCTTCCGCTCTCACTCATGTTCTTCTCACAGATACAGCAGGAATTCAATTACCAGCTCTTCCTTTTTTTCTCCTTTTCTTTCTGAACTAGGCCTAGCGTAGTTATCCTGAGCTGTAACTGTAATCATGCCACTGCCATTAATTGGGCTGTAATTGCTGAGGCTCTCAGCACCTGGACGATGCTTAATTGTGTGCACTGTGCTGCACAATGACCCATAATTTTTGGTTCATTTTCCCCCCTAATTTTTTCCTCTCATTCCATCTGTATTGCTCTCAGACACCTCTATCAGCCTCCCTTTCTCTTCTCTGTGTGTGTGTGTGTGAGACCATTTGTGTGCCTTAAGTTGTTACAGTTCTTAACAACTGGTCAATTGCTATCTGCACTTTCAGTTCACTCCAGTTGCCTCAAATGAGATCCGGCAGTCGAAGTCCTCTGCATTTGGTTGTATCAAAAACTGAAATTTACAGCTTCTCAGTGTGGTATTTTGATGTAATAATTAAATAATAAAATGAAAGGATTCTCTGCCCTTCTGAACATAAACCTAATCACACTTTACTGTTTCCATGCTGGGAGGCATGGAAGCTAGCTTCATTTAACCTTCATTGTAATGCTGCAGCAAATGATTACTTTTATTATCATTAATCTGCTGGTTATTTCTTGCAATTTATTGATTAATAGCTTCGTCAATAGAAAATCTGAAAACCATGAAAAGTGTACATCACAGTTTCCCAGAGCACAAATTGACGTATTCAGGTTCCTTTTTTTGTCTAACCAAAAGTTCAAAACCTAAAGATATTCCGTTTACTACCAGAAAAACAAGCCAGCACAACATTTGAGAAGCTGGAACAAACACCATAAGAACAAAATAGCAAGTAGAAAACAGCACATGTGCTGTACAGTGGCAACATGTATTCAGTCATGGTGGGCTGCCGAGTCAGTTTTTAAAGCCACAGCAATCCTTGGCCTCAGGTTACCTTACAAAAAATTATTCCATTGAATTCCTAGCAGTGAGGTTTACAGATTTTAAACGTTAATTTGAGAACTGGTATCTGATCGGTACTCGATATTGGCAGATACCCTAAGTTTATTTATTGGAATCAGTATCAGGAGAAAAAAAGTTGGATAACGTTGATAACTTGAACTATTAACCAATTATCAATAAGATAAACTGTCTATAAATCAACTAATCAACTTATCGTTTCAGTTGTACTTCACTGTGGGTTCACTGTACAGCAATCGAGGTTAATCCACAGATTACTTCAGTGTTTAAAATCTTTCTACTTCCCAATCACATTACAGTGTGGATTTCTCAAGTCATATGAAGAAGTCTGACTAAAATTCAAACCATAATGAAAAAGCTTATACATTCATACAGTGTTATTTCTAATTTTCCTAAATGTTGACCACTAAACAACTACTTTGGAGTAACCAGAGGAGTGAAACTAGACCATTATTTTCTAATTATTTAGCTCTTCAGAACCGAATAGTTTAACATTTTGGGAAATAACCCATGTATAACCAAGACACTGCACAGATGTATTGGGCAAATGGATTAGGCTAACTCTTTAAGAGTATTAAGAAATTGTTCCAGCCTGTAACTCCCTTTAAAACTGCAAATTGGTGTTTTTACATGTCAGTTTGCTTCAGATTAATCAAAAAGACGTTAATTAGTGAGCTTTGCATGTACTGGTAGGTGAATTTCTGAACTTCGGACAGAGCCAGGCTAGGTGTTTCCCCCTGCTTCCAGTCTTTAAGATAAGCTAGGCTAAATGCCTTCTGGCTCCAGCTCTGTACTTAGTGCTGTGTACAAAGTGTATTTCCCAAAATGTTCAACTATTTCTTTATAGTCAAGGTTAGGTAATTTGAGCAAAACATCATATTCATAAGGCATTAATACACACCTTTATATTTAATCATATGCAATGAAAGAAATTACATTTGTAGTTTGGACACAGTTTTGTTCAGTAACAATGAAGAAGAAGTTGTTTATAACAAAAGCTTCACTGCTGTTGGAGCACCTAGGAATTCTCTAATCTTGTACGTGACCGCTGTGCTTGTTCTGGTCTGGTTTGTTAGAGTACTCTGGACCATCTCCACAGCCAGTTCCTGCTGGTTTTGGAGTCCCTGACCGAGTTCTGGGATGTCCTGGATGAGATTGACAGTAAGACCTGGATTCTGGAGCCGGAAAAACCCAGCCGGTCTGACACCATGAGGCGTATCGCCATCGGTACGGTACACATCAAGCAAGACCTCACCACAAAGCCAAGTCAGACAGTTTATATGCATAGCCCAGTATCACATACTGCACCGTGTCTCATTGGACTTCACAGGTTGATGTTGATCATGCACGATCGGCACTAAATACATAATATCACTGCAACACTGAATATCACACATACAGTAACACTAATCAATCCATATGATAACAAAGAAAATTGTTGTTGTGTATTCCTATCTGTGTGTGCAGGAAACAACATATCCATCAAAGTGGAGGTGGATCCCAGACACCCTAAGATGCTGCCAGAGTGCTGCCTGCTGGGACCCGAGCATGGTGGGTAGGACCCCAGAGACTTCGCAACACTTGAAAGTGTGTTTTCAGGCAGTGGAAGAGCATAAGAAGTGTATCTACAGTAATACACACCAAAAACTGGCACACTATATTATACATGTGAAATCATCTCTTTGTTATAATACAGTATTCAGATGCCCATGAGGTTTGTGAGTAAATTGTTTCTTTAGGTACTTTTAGGAATTGCAGGTGACACAATGAGATGACAGTCCCCAATGAAAATTTAACTTAACTGATAAATAGACAGTAAGCAAGTAAATGGTAACACCAGAAAGTGGCACAATACAATTCATCCACTTCCTCGTGAGATAGCTGGTACTGTGGGTCCGAGACCAACGGTGGCGAGTTTGACAGGGAATAAAGTGGTTTTCTAGCCGGATTTGCCTCCTGGGATCCCAGGGCTGAGTCAGCTAGTTAATAGCACGGCTGGCTGCACAGGTCTAACTGAGCTAACTATCTTAGCTAACAGCAGCTAATTAGCAGCAGTTAGCGGTTATATTAATAATAACAATGGATTACATTTATATAACATTAGCGTTTTATCTTGATAACCAAAGTGCTTCACAGTGAAGGGGGTGAACTCACATCAACCACCACCAATGTGGTTACGTTAGCTAACGTTACTTTAGCAATAAGTAAAGCTATCTGTCCATCAGGAAACTCCATAAATCACCTTGGTACTGTACTGTACTAATAAAGAGAGCAAACCAAACATCTGTTGTCTCAGGGACACTGTCCTTAGCTGGTTTAGCTTTGATTAATGTTCAATTGTTGCATATTTTTTTTTTATTAGATTAACAAAAATCATTGTCATCTGTAAATCAAAAAATGTATGAAGTGTCAAAAACAAGCAGAACAGGTCACTGTTTTTTTGTCTGCAGAGCTTCCTCTCAGGCTGCGTTCAGCCTCAACAAGCTCCATCAATCAGGTTAGGGCAGCACCTATGCCGCCTGAGAGGGGAAACCCAGGGCAAAAAAGTCCTGCAAGCACTGCTCACAGAGCTTTATGATACTGCTTGGAACACATGCTAATAATCAAAGGCGACTCAGATTTGACAGTTTTTTCATCTGTATTTTGGTAGCTTTAAGGTCAGAGGACGCATGTTTAGTGAGAAAATCAAACAAACTGTAAATTGAGGGTACAAAATTGTAAAAAGTGAAGGGGTATGTTTCCTTTTTTTATTCAACTAAATCCCCCTTAAATATTCCAGTTACGTTGTTAAAAGAGAAACACGAGAAGCAGCAAATCCTCACATTTGCTAGAACATGCAGATGTTTGGCATGTTTTCTTAGATTAGTTGAACAATTAATCAAAATGATAGGTGACTCAATTAATTAATAATTGTTTCATCACTAATGGGAACGACTGTGTCCTGAGCCTCTTCATAAGGCCCATATCACTGCAGTCAGATGCCTGTTTTCACAGAATAATCTGTAAACCGAGGATCAACCTAGGCAATAAAGGATAAATTCTTCCTATGCCCACCATTATTCAGATCAGATCCGTGAAAAGCCATCAGGTGTTTCCACATGTCTCGACTTCAACCAGGCTGGTTGTGTTGACTATTGTCTGTTGTCATGTCAGAGGACTTGCTTCCTGAATGGCACGTTTTCATTCTCACCACACCAACACCGGAGCCAGCCGGTGAGCTTCGGCTTCAGCTTTCTATTTAAGTCCCCGTCAATTGTCGGCCATTGTTTCTGTAAACCCAAGGTCATGCAACTCCTAGCCTGTTGCCTAGCAATGCAACTCAAAAGATATTAAACACATACACACTTCAGCCACCAAGAAGGGAGGCAGGCGGCGACCCTCAAATATGAGGGGTCGTGCAGAAATATTGGTTTTTGCATGTAGGAATAACAAATAGTGAAAGTGATGAGTGCTGCACGGAGACAAAGCTCCCCTCTGGAACAGAGGAAGCAATGATGGTTCATATCATGACAGTGGTGACACTGTTGTCTGTGGTGAACCAGGCTGTTGTCAAATAAGAGACAGAGTTTGAGGGTATGTGGAGTATGTTTTTTTTTTTTTTTTAAGACAGTGTAATTTTCTGAGGGCTTATATACAGTAATAGTGTATCTGCTGGTGCTTGAAATGTGTGTGTCCCTTTCTTTTGTTGCTGCAGTGGTGACTCCGCTGAGGAATAAGCTGAACGCCAACATGCACTTGTGGTAAGGTTCTTGGCATTTCAGAGCTTTTACTTGGGTTTTGGACTTGGTGATAATACAATATAATCATTTATCGACTTTCAGCAATCATATCATAATGATATAATTATTATTTTCCAATTAATAATAATAATAATAATTTCTGTTGTCTAAATGTTGTCAAGCTGTAATTATAAATCAACAAATTAGTTATTTATGGTTGTGTTTTACACATATGAAGAGTTCAGTGGATTTCATATATAATATACTGTATGTGTATATCACCATATATCAGTTTGATTATTTTATATGATTTTGCATTGTTGTCAACAAATCCCACGAAAAGATCAAAACCAGTCCATCTCTCAATATTTTGACTTTCTTACCATGTCTGTGGCTCTCCGCCCCAAGGCCATTGACTGAATTGAAATTGCACTAAAATATATTTTTATATTAATGTAGCAGATACTAGCTGGTGAACATAGTGGAGCATTTTGCAGCTAACGAGCCAGATATTTCCTCAGGAGTTGGTAAAGACCAAAACAGAGCTAAAAGTAGGGTGAATGTTGGACTTACGTTCATCAGATGGCCAGAAACACGACTGCCAAGTGAATGCTAATGTTGCTCAAAATCTGCTCTATGTGTAAATAGGCAAATTCTTGCTAACACGCCATACAGACTGTCTCACCTGCAGACCACAGTTTGTCTGGCTCCAGAGCTGCCAGACAGACGTACTGAATAGTAACACAGGCGCACCTCAGGGAACTGTTCTGACTCCTTTCCTGTTCACCCTATACACATCTGACTTTAGATTTTATTCTGTATGTAGTATGATGGATAGATTTATCATCTGGTGTAACATCAACCACCTGCAGCTAGACATCAGCAAGACGAAAGAGCTGGTAGTGGACTTCCGACGAAACAGGAAGCCATTCCTATCAACCTATTACCATTCAGGGTGAGGAGATGGGTGTGGTGGAGTCATACAAGTTCCTGGGGGTGCACCTCAACAACAAACTATACTGGTCAATTGTGGTGCTCTCTATAGGAAGGGACAAAGCAGACTGCACTTCCTGACAAGGCTCAGGTCATTCAATGTATGCAACAGGCTACTTTGCATGTTCTATGAAACAGTAGTGGCCAGTGCACTCTTCTTTGCTGTTGTGTGTTGGGGAGGCAACATTATGCTTGGTGATGCAAACAGACTCAATAAACTGGTCAGGAAGGTGGGCTCTTTTGTAGGACAGCCTAGAGGAGCTGACTGAGGGGAGGATGAGGTGCAAAATCAGGAACATATCGGAGAACCCATCTCATCCACTTCATGAGGAGATAAACGGCCTAAGAAGCACCTTCAGTAACCGTCTCCGTCTCCTACTGAAGTGTTCGAAGGAATGCTCGAGAGAGAGAGAACAATGCAAATTCCACATAGAAATTAAAAATAATACTAATGTAATGGTAGTGGTAATATTAATAATAATGATGATAATAATAGTAATAAGACTAATAATAATAATTGTAGTAGCAGAGCTACTGCAGCTCCGGAGGCAGAAATGCCTGCTAAAAGCAACATTGTATTCCTTATCTATTCATTATTTACTATTCATTTTCTATTCCCTACATATCGCTACTGTTGAGCGATAGAAATTATATCAGGCTTTGGATACACACACAACACTTGTTAGTAGGATACATTAATTGTTTGTTTTAGTCTTTTTGAGTGATTTGTTGACTTTGCGCATTTTGTCTAGTCCTATTTTTTTCACCATTACATGCAGTTGCGTTATCAGTGTCTGATGAGTCAAACCGTGTATACCAGTTCCACTACTCTGATTATCACTCAGGAAAAAAAAAATACACAATTACACTTAATTTTAAAATAAAGTACAGATTTTAAATTTCACCACAGGTTTTAACATTTGCCTCCCTGCATGACATGTCTGAGGAAAATCTCCCTCCACCACTGTTGAGTTTGAAGCAGCAGAAATGATCCTGCTTTCTTTTTTTTTCTTATACCAATGGTGAAAGTCTCCTAATCATCCCCTAGTGTCTTTGCAGGTTCATTTGCATGTGGTTAATTAGTGTGTGAAGGCGCTGTCTGTGGTCTGCTGGCAGGAACCTGGACTCCAGTGTCTTGCACAACCTCCGGGATGTTTTGGAGATCGAATTCCCGTCACCTGCCACCCACGAAAAATCTGTATGTCACACAGTTGCCCCGTTTCCATTTCAAACATGTCCATTCCCATCATGACTACCTCAAGGAGCTGTGTGTGTGTGTTTACATTTATGCATGCATACTCCTGTTTGTGTGTCTGTTTGAGCTTCAAGTTATAAGGGGGCGGACATACACTATTGCCTATTTTTCTGTCTATTTCCATATTTTTCTTTCTGTTTTGTTTTTCCATGAGGTGGGCACGAATTCTCTTTTAATTGGGTTGTTTACAGAAAAGATCATTAGAATAACAAAGATGGCAGAATTCTCTGCACTATCGCTTTAATCACGCAAAACCATTTATCTCTTTTTTTTAACACTCTTTTCCCCTCCCCTCTCTGCGGATGGGTTAAAAGGGCGTTGTGTTTATGCGCTGTCGCCGCAGTGATTAATGTCTCAGCTTCATTAACATTCAGAGGAGTGCAAAAAAGTTGAGTTGACCAGATGTTGATTTTTTTTTTTTTTTTACCTGCCACCCTCTCTTAATGGATAGCTCCAGAAAAACAGGAGCTTCTCATTACACCAAAATGCAAACGAGAGCAGAGAGAAAAGTCTGTGTTGAGTGGGTGATGGTGGGACTGGAGAGAGGGGGAAAGCTCGGGGTGATGTTAGCATGGGGTTTTAACTAGGTTGTTTAACACTAAGTGGTTACAGAGGCCCTGTCCAAATCTTAGCATCTGTAGCCATGGTGTGTGTGCATGCTGAATATTTATTTCATTGTGTGTGTGTGTGTGTGTGTGTGTGTGTGTGTGTGTGTGTAGAGCTTCAACGTTGAGTGTGGGATCTGTTACTCCTATCGTCTTGAAGCTGCGATCCCCGATCAGGTGTGTAATGACCCTCGCTGTGGCCAGCCCTACCACCAGGCCTGTCTGTATGAGGTATGGACACAAACGCACACACAGATGCTGCAGCAGCATGTACAGATTGCCTTTTCTTCATCAGCAGGCTTCCATAGTGCTGAAAAACTGAAAGTTATGAAACTGAACAGAGGTGTCACTGGGCACTATCAGCATGATATGATAACATACACTTTATGGATAATGGAGATAAAGTGGTTTTCCAGTGATTTAGTATTGCACTTCCATAAAGTCGGGGGAATAAATTCATCAAAGCAGCAGAGGCTGAGATATTCTGACTTTCAGTCCCTAGTATAAGTCAAGCTCCAAAACCTGCTAACATTTTCCATAATGTAACCAATAGCATCTTTTTGTTAGGTAAATGCCCATGTCATTCTCCACACCACAATGTGTGACAGTTGCTGTTACTGCTATATATTTGTAGTTACACACCCTGATGACATCATCAGGGTTAACTTATCAGTTGACAAAGCTCCTCCAGAGACACAACCAGTTAAGAGCTGATCTGTTGTGGGGGGGGTC
Source organism: Siniperca chuatsi (assembly GCF_020085105.1). Taxonomy (NCBI): domain Eukaryota; kingdom Metazoa; phylum Chordata; class Actinopteri; order Centrarchiformes; family Sinipercidae; genus Siniperca; species Siniperca chuatsi. The sequence continues at coordinate 4,157,564 of NC_058052.1, read as the reverse complement.
TAGGTCCTATGGGTACAAATGTTTTTAGTGTTCTGCGAGCTGGACTGTTAGCTCCGATACTGACAGGGGAATGTGATCCTGGCTGAGTCACACCACGTGCACACACACACACAGGCTTTCTGCTTGGCACTCAAGTTAAGAGAAGGATTGTTGAGGTGGACTGTTGCTGCTTCACAACACAAAGGAAATGAGCTCCATCTGCCTGAGCAGGGATGACTTTGTTTATATACTCTGTATTCAATGAAAGCATTCTGAGATCTCTTTTTAAAGCCTAAAAAAGTGGCAGGAGGACATTCCAAAGTTCCACATAAAAGCCTTTAAAATGCTTTAAAGTATAATCTTGAATCTTTAAAGTGTGTAGTAATTGTGTGCATTGAAACAAGCATTATCACTTGACACTGACGCAAGGTACCCAATGTAATGATTTGATGAAATAGTCTTTTTTCTTCTCTGTCCTTTTCCTTCAGTGGCTGCGAGCGCTCCCCTCCAGCAGGCAGAGCTTCAACATTGTTTTTGGAGAGTGTCCTTACTGCAACAAGGTATGTCTGCACCTTACAGTGTGACTGACAGTTGCCTTCATTGCAGACTCAGATATTTAGCATACTTAATTGGCATGGCTCTATACATTATGTAGCCTTCTCTTTGCTGAAAGGCTGCTGTGTGTGTTCACAACAATATGCTGCATTCAGTCCTTTCCACTGACGCTACTCGTGTCATAAAGGAGTAAGTAAAGTATGTAATGCTGGATATCTGTAAATACAGCACGCCACTGATTCAAAGTCAAAGACAGTTTTTATTTGTGCATATAATTTTGAGTGTATTTGGGAGTCCTTCATCTACAATCCACTCAGAAATGAGAGCCCACTTCATTTTTTCACAAAGTGATTCTTTGTACCACATTTAATTATAATGAACATTTAATAAGCAGAATAAACTGAGGATTCTCCTTCTATTTCAGCCTGTTACTGTGAAAATGGCAGGCCAGAAGTCCTGAGAAGTGGCTTTTTGTTCCTGTCAGCTCCATCTCGACAGTGCTAAAACTAATATATCCCTTACCTGCTCAGAAGTCGGTTTTCTTGTTCAAAAGGGTTTAAATGCACTTTGGCAAACAAGAACAGTACCCAAGAAAAAGAAGACACCCACAAAGACAAACCAGGAAAACAGTCCATTCTTCTGTGTGGGACCAGCTTCCTGTTCTGAACCTCTGAGAACAGACCCTTCCCATTCACCAAAACTGTCTCTGTGGTCATAACAGAGGTCACTGTCCCACCACTGTTGATGGCTGTAGCCTGCACTGTGGTTGAGCAGTCTTTCATCCCATCTTCCCCTGTTGTCCATGTGTGTTTGGTCATTGGCATCACAGTTTGTCAGTATGCGTTTTCTACTTTGCGGGTGGAGTCGTCGTTCCTGTCTTCCTGAGGACACGGTGAGGTTGTCTGTTTTCTTGCCACTCCATTTGGATTTAGCTTTCTGTTAAAGACGGTAATTAAAGTGTTTGCTCCTTCAAAATTGGCAATAACCTGAAGAATTCTACTGTACTGTATGTGAATAACTTTCTAACCTTCTTGAGAACTTGAGTCACAAGAAGAAGTCTGAAGGTTTTAAAACATTTTTATAAAGGCTTACTGACAATAAAATACTTGTTTTGGAGCCATTTTTGTAAAACAGGTTCAAACCAAACAACAAAAGTATTAATGCAATTTTACACAGCAAATTAAAAACAGTCATGCATAAGGAGCCTGGCAGCTCTAGTATCTAGGCCTCACACCTGTTTAGGCTGAGCACTGGGGCCTATTGGAGGGCCTCTCAGATAGCATGCAGGAATGGGTCTGGGTCTGGCCTCCTCATCCTCATCTTCACTGTCATCTTCTTCATAAGTCACCACAGGTTTAGGCCTTGACCTCAGTGATCTGCTGACATCAGGCAAAACTCCATCTTTCTTCTATGAGAAAAATAGCAGTTCATTATTGATTTATCAATGCTTAACTGGATTATTTGCTTCATTATGTGCAGTTATGATGAACATGTATGTTTAGGTTTACACCCTAAATGTGGCCACAGTAAACAGCTTTTTTGAAATGAAAATTGTGATGATGCCTTAATGTCTTCACACAAGCGCATCCTGGTATGTGGTGAAAGCATATACGTATATATTTAGTACATATATAACTTTGTCTTAAATTGAGCTTGAAGGTTCTTTTTTTGCCATTCCACCACATTCTTAGTGCACCATCTTTGGGGGTTTATATTTATAAAATCAAAACAGACGCTATACAGAAATTACTACATAACAACTGAAAAGAGTGAATCAATATTAAAGTTCATTCAGCTTGTAATCTGTATTACATTATAGAAACAAACTCCCACACCCATCCAACCTCAAATTGTTTACAAATGTTAACATATACAGTACATCACCAGATCTTAATTAATATTAGAAAGAGTACGGTCTAGACCTGCTCTATAGGAAAAGTGCAATGAGATAACTTCTGTTATGAATTGGCGCTATATAAATAAAATTGAATTGAATCTTGCGGTCTCAAGTGCTTCCTCCCAGTTTGAGCCCATGGATCGTAGCCACAGATACCTTCATTATCAGTATATCTATATATGCACCACACTATTGAAATGCAGGGGATTCCCACATCATATGCAGAGGAAAGTCCCTAACTCATTTAACTGACAAAGATTGCAATTAGGAAACACTGCCAGCTTCATCAAGAATCTTTTCCTTGTGGTTAAGTAAAGTCGATGAACATTGTTTATTAAAGGTTCATTCTTGACAATGGATATAGTAGTTTGACAAGGAAAAAAGGTCCACTTATTTCTTCCAGAACTTTCAGCTGCTGAAAGTCACAAGATGTAGCTGAAAGATTTTGAAGAACTCTAGTAAGTGGACCTTGAGTTCAGATCTTAAACTCAGGTCTTAAATTGATGGCAAGGAGACACAGAACAAACACAAATTAACTCACTAGGTGTTGAATATAGAGTTGTTTCAGGCCTTACCAGTTGTGACTGAGGTTTAGTGAGGGGTGGTCCTCTTATGTAGCGAGCTGGCGCTGGTTTAGTGTTCATCTCCTCTTGTTCATCATCTGCCTCTGTAGGCACAGCCTTGGGTTTGGAGGACCCTCGGGCTCGTCCTGCTTTCTGTTGAGATAATAGTCACATTTTCATGTCCTTACTGCTTTCCAAGCTTAATTTTCTCTCATCATGCATGCTCCTTTAACCACTGAACTTTCACTTTCTTTCTAAAGTTGTACAGCTGTATTAGGTGCTGCTATGTTATGTGTTTTAAATATCCCCATAAAATTTGTAAAAGCTGCTTTTTTATAGCAACTTAATTCAGATGACAGTTTTTTTAACTATTTGACTAGTTTCTCTTAAACAAAACTTTGCCTTACTACATAATTATAATCATCCATAAAATAATAATATATTTATGCAACACCAGTGGCAAATGATTCAGTGAACATGTCCTTTCAATGGCCTTTTTCTCGGCTGACATTTACTCTCCTCGCTAAACCGCCTGTAAATGGCCACTTCTGTTTAACTAGGGATCAAACTGGCCAGCACTTTAACGTGGGAATTAAATGACACATGAAGACGAGAAGAAATCAGGAACATAATTGGAGACACCCTGTGCTGTGGAAAGTATGTGTCATCAACTTCTTCAAATCGGGCCATTGAGAGGGCACTCGCTGGGCCCAAGGCGTCAAGAAGTGATTCTGGTGAATTTGAGGAGAATCATAGTCCTCCAGCTTTAGACCTGCCCACCCCTGGTTGACATACTCATTGGCGGGGGTCAGGGGCAGGTTAATCCCCCCCTTCACTGCTGTCACATTTCTCCACTTTGGGGTTAAGAGATTCCACAAAAGACACAGTAATCTTTGTGACCAACACTGAATTTGTTGAATGTTCACTGAAAGCAAAAATATTTCATGTCAAATATTCCCCACTGTGGAAAAACACATTAAGCCACTAAAGCGGGTCGTCCACCAATCAGAAGGTTGGCGGGTCGAACCCGGCTTCCCCCAGCCCACATGTCGAAGTGTCTTTGGGCAAGACATTGAACCCCAAATGCATGTGCATGTTCACGTCCGTGCAGCCCGAAGACGAATAATTCCAGTTTTACAGGGGCTAACTGCTGGACAAGCTCCGCTTTGATACTGGCAGTCTTGCCCTGTTAACAACACAGCCATCTCTTCCTGACTATCTGCTGTTGGGGTTGGCGTGCACACAGTGCAGTACAATTAATATGCCATTTTAGTTGAATTAACAAGAGCTGATGCTGACGATCTGACTGTTCCTTGGGACGGGTCTGGGGATCAGGAGCAAGCTGGATGACATCAAACTGAATGCATGAACCTCTGCCATTGTTACACTGGGTCAAATTATTCATGAGATGCCAATACTATAGTTGGGTGGGCCACCCGAGAATGGTATAATTAGCAGTGCTTTGCAAGCATGTTTGATATGAGGGGACTTTCTCCAGACATGGTTGCACAGTGCTCGTGAACATGAGGGTGGGGACGAGGTCCTGCTAAATGTGTACTGTGACAATTTGATTTGAGGTGATCTGGGACTCGACTTAAACTGGTCACGTCTGTAAATGAGTGGGCAGCTTAAGACAGAAAAGGGGATATGTCTAACATTTGCTGTTAGGCTTGCTGCCTGTGTTGAAGGCCTTATGTGGAGTAGGTCTTTTCTGGAAAATATTCTCAGGCACTTAGACACTCAGTGGCAACACCCTTTTGTTTGGATCAAAGAATAATTTAGCCTGAGTAGTGACCAATCTCATATTTTAATGCAAAACTCTAAGGCCACTCTGTTTAAATAACAAGTGATCTCACATCATATCACATCACTGGTTCAGTTAAACGGTTAATGTACATTAAGCCTGTTAAATTTGTAAACGTATCCTTTTCTCTCCAATTCTATGGAATGCCATTTTAGTCAATATTAAATAAATACATAAATATGCCTATGAAATTAATAAATTTGTCAATATATAAATAAATTGATTTTTATTTAATTGGACTTTTGTTTCATAATGCCATTTATTTTATTTCATGGGACTTTCATTTCATAATGCCACATTTATTTATTTTATGGGACTATTTCATAATGTCACATTAAAACATAGTAACAGTTACCATACAGCAGGAGGACACTGAGTGGAGGTAACCGGCTGACAATCCTTACCAGATGTTGGCTGTAATGTGCAGTTTTGTTGTTTGTCAACTTTGTTCACGTTTCACTGTGGAAACAGGTTTCTACAAAAATGACCTGAAAACACTAATGTGTGGACGCAAATCATTTTCAAATGAAAACAGCTTTTTGTCATTTCTTGTCATGTTCTCACCTTTTCCCTTGTGGGGGGATCTTGTACCTTGGTGGATGACTCCTCTGCAGGTCCATGGGGCATGGAGAAGTCAAGTCTTCCTGTGGCAACACTGGCCAACAGGTCTTTAAGAAGGTGGTAGTCTGGCTTACTTTGGTAGTCCAGAGTTTTCACATAAAGGAGGAATGCGGCCACCTCATCTGAAGACAGGAACAGAGTGAACGTCAAACAAAAAGTCCAAGATTTAAGTCAGAATGTTTAATAATAGATAAAGCCAAATCAATCAGGCCATTTGTGAAAGAAACATGCATCTGTTGCCCAAGCTATAATCAGACATTGGTTTGATTTTACTAAGTGAGACATACTTTTTTTTAGATAAGTCTCCCAGAAATGATGAGTATGCATCATTACTGATGCTAGTGCCTGAGTCATGCAGCAGCAAAGGCAGGATGAACCAGAAGGTCTCACAGTCCAGATAATACACTGCCTGGCAATGTATCTCCCCACATTAGGCATGCGCACAACTATGGATATACATTCAATTCAATTCAATTTTATTTATATAACAGCAATTCATAAGAGTTATCTCATTGCACTTTTCCTAAAGAGCAGGTCTAGACCGTACTCTTTATAATATTATTTACAGAGACGTGTCATACACAGTCAGTCGCGATGCATCACACACTGGCCAGACGACGTGTATGACCCATACTGCGGTAGAACTTGAATCTCTCTCAAACACACACACACTTAATTGATGCATACCCTGGCTCTTATCTGAGGCGAGCAGCCAGGCCTTGTCAGCAGAGGAGCATCCGGTCCCCAACTATACATCACACATTAAGCCCTCACACAGGTGTGACCTCTCCTTATAAAGAGAGATAAAACACGACAAACTTTGAAAGGCATGTCAGTGGGACAGCTGTTTAATTGGTACAAAGTTATTCAGGAGCTTCAGGTAACTGAGGGAGAGATGGAGTGTTTTATTCTGGGTGGAAAACTTTGGCTCTGTGATTTTAATGTAGTGTAGTTTCAACAGACTCTTGGACAATAATCCATTTTAAAAGGTCCTGTTCACATCAGGTACAGTAGTGTGCAAAAGTGTTTGCCCCCTTCCTGATTTTTTACTTTTTTGCATGTTTGTCACACTTAAATGTTTCAGATCATCAAACAAAATAAATATTAGTCAAAGATAACAAGTAAACACAAAATGCAGTTTTTAAATGAAGGTTGTTATTATTAAGGAAAAACAAAATCTAAAACTACATGGCACTGTGTGAAAAAGCGATTGCCCCACCTGTTAAAACATAACTATGGTTTATCACACCTGAGTTCAATTTCTCTAGCCACACCCAGGCCTGATTACTGCCATACCTGTTCTCAATCAAGAAATCACTTAAGTAGGACCTGCCTGACAAAGTGAAGTAGACCAAAAGATCCTCTAAAGCTAGACATCATGCAGAGATCCAAAGAAATTCAGGAACAAATGAGAAAGAAAGTAATTGAGATCTATCAGTCTGGAAAAGGTTATAAAGCCATTTCTAAAGCCTTGGGACTCCAGCGAACCATTATCCACAAATGGCGAAACATGGAACAGTGGTGAACCTTCTCAGGAGTGGCTGGCCAACCAAAATTACCCCAAGAGCGCAGCGACGGCTCATCCAAGAGGTCACAAAAGACCCCACAACAACATCCAAAGAACTGCAGGCCTCTGCTAAGCAAAAAGAACATTAAGGTTCGTCTCATTTTTGCCAGAAAACATCTTGATGATCCCCTTTTGGGAAAATACTCTGTGTACTGACGAGACAAAAGTTGAATTTTTTGGAAGGTGTGTGTCCCATTCCATCTGCCGTAAAAGTAACACCACATTTCAGAAAAAGAACATCATACCAACAGTAAAATATGGTGGTGGTAGTGTGATGGTCTGGGGCTGTTTTGCTGCTTCAGGACCTGGAAGACTTGCTGTGATAAACAGAACCATGAATTCTGCTGTCTACCAAAAACTCCTGAAGGAGAATGTCTGGCCATCTGTTTGTGACCTCAAGCTGAAGCGAACTTGGGTTCTGCAGCAGGACAATGATCCAAAATAAAGCAGCAAGTCCACCTCTGAATGGCTGAAGAAGAACAAAATTAAGACTTTGGAGTGACCTAGTCAAAGTCCTGACCTGAATCCTATTGAGATGCTGTGGCATGACCTTAAAAAGGCAGTTTATGCTCGAAAACCCTCCAATGTGGCTGAATTACAACAATTCTGCAAAGATGAGTGGGCCAAAATTCCTCCACAGCGCTGTAAAAGACTCATTGCAAGTTATCGCAAACGCTCGATTGCAGTTGTTGCTGCTAAGGGTGGCCAACCAGTTATTAGGTTTAGGGGGCAATCATTATTTCACACAGGGCCGTGTAGGTTTGGATTTTGTTTTCCCTTAATAATAACAACCTTCATTTAAAAACTGTATTTTGTGTTTACTTGTGTTATCTTTGACTAATATTTAAATTTGTTTGATGATCTGAAACATTAAAGTGTGACAAACATGCAAAAAAATAAGAAATCAGGAAGGGGGAAAATACTTTTGCTCACCACTGTATGTTTAGGCCATGTTCAAACCAACATTAGCCAAGCATGAAGAAACGCAGCCCCATTGATTCCAGTAGTGAATCCTGCTGCGCTGTGACAGTGGGGATACCAACGCAAAGGGCTCTGGCAAAGAAACGCAGGGTAATGGCCGAAATACACGTCACGTAGGCAGGGCGGGGTTTTTTACCTGTGACACAGACTCCGTCTTTGTAGCGTGTGGTTGTGTGCCAGCTTCAATGTGCAGACTGAGTTTTGCCAAGTGATAATGCAGTTGGTTATGCAGGGTTTGGAAGTGTAGGTGTTACTGAATTAATTAACTGGATCATTTTAACTACAGGATTATGGATACACATTGATCTGACTGATTTATTTTAATGTGAAATGTAAAAACACCCACAAAGTTGCTCTGCTGCATTACATTGCCTCTGGTACAATGAGGTATTTTAATCATTTTTAAACAAATTTTACTCTTTTTTTTTAAATTTTTTTTTACAGTTCTATGTCGTTTTTACCTGTTGAAGTACCGCATAGCTGCACGTACAGAAAAAAAAAAATAGATGTGTAAAAGTAGAGATGTAGTGTACAGCTCCTACTTTTTGGCTGAACTAGGGTTGAATACCAGGAACTGAAATCCCGGTATGTGACAAGAATTCTGGCCAAAATCTGGTCACATTTCCTGAGGAAAAAAAAAAAACCCTGAGGCTTCCTGGGATTTTAGCATGTGTCCTCCTGTGTGCAACTGTTTTTTCACATACTGAAGAATATCAAATGTATTGAAACAACACGTTTGGTAACGCTACCAGTATTTGGAAGAAAACGCTGCAAACCAAACTACTGTCATAGATATGGTCCAACCTAAACTTGCTGTTATTACAGTTGTATTACTGGATCAGCTTTTCATCTGCAGCAGTTTCATCCAAATACTTTCCATACAGTTTATAGTTCAGCTGTGTGGAATAATGTTTTAGAGTGAGTGAATAAAATGGAGTGCAAAATCTGTAAATATATTGTTTATAGACGGTTAAGAAGTGGCTTAATCAGATATGCAGAACTACATCCTCAGAGCAGAGAGTCAGAGCAGCATTCGATCGAGTGCAGAAGATCACCCTAATGTTAGAACTGAATGTCTGAAATAACACACTGAAATGGCTGCATATGTTGCATATTATTTCCGTCTCACTGCACGCAGTAATAACCTCAGGTCAACCCTGTGAAGATGGTCATATGCTCCCGCAAAACTACTTGGTAAAATAAAACGGGTTAAAAGGATATGCTGACAAACAGTGAGCATCTAATGATTCTGTACGGTTAGCATTGTTTTTCCACCTCATAGATAGTGTAGTTTTAAAGAGGAGGAAGTGTTATTCTCTAGAAACATTACAGCATAAACTAACAAATAGGATAATATCAGAAAATCTGAATAAACACCTATTTATATTCAATTATTTGCAGTTCTGTTTTTAAAATCACATTTCTTTTATGGCAAGAAATCCTTGGAATAGAGTGATAAATTCCCGGTAAGTAATCATTTTAAAATTACAGTAAAACCTTCAACCCTGGTCAGAATGCCTGGTTAGGGTGTTTACTACTTCATTTTGTTTGGCAGATAAGAACAACAACTTTTAAACACCCACAGCATCGGAGCTATGCAGGAGTAGCTGCCCCTGGTCCCCCTCCCCTCCCACAGCAGTGGAGCTATGCAGCAGCACCTGCCCCCTGTCTCCCTCCCCACCTACTGCAGTGGAGTTATGCTACAGAAGCTGCCCCTGGTCTCCCTCCCCACCCACAGCAGTGGAGCTATGCTGAAGTTGTAGCCCAGCCTATTGCCACAGTATCTCCCCCTCTACCTCTGAGCTGGCATCAGACATCAGGGAGATGCTGCACAACCTGTGCAACCAGCTTCTGTTCAGCTAAGACACATCACACCTTCTCACTTGAGAAACAGAACAATAGCAATAGTAGTAGTTAGTACATTCATAATATTAGTGAAAATAGTACATGCCTCCATGGAATTCATGGGAGGACAGGATGGGAGCCATGCTGGCCCAGCTTGGATTTAAGGCTAATATCTGGTCTGGACGAAATGGAACTCAGTCTGGTCAAGCAACAGGAAATCAGTTACTGTTGTGCCCACATCTTTACAGAGACCTGTTCCATCAACATCCCGGATCAAGCACTTGATGGGCGAACCGTGTTCCAAGCTGACAGAGCGCAAGACTCTCGCAAGATGAAAGGTGGAGGACTCTGTGTTTACATCGATGATGCTTGGTGCTCAAAAGCAGGCAAAGTGGACAGTTTCCCAAATGTCGAGCTTTTTATGTGAACATGAATCTCTTTACGGAGCAAAGCGTCTCAAAGCTCTGTGTCTTGTTTGATAGTCAAAGTCTACACCTGTCGGATCTATCCAAAAGAGGTGCAATGATAGTGAAGACAAGCAGATGGAAATGAAATGTTCGGCCCTATCATTGGTGTGGGAATAATCAAAGTCCTCAGCAAGAAAGCAGCTTTGGATAAACAACAATATTTGCAGGTGTAAAAGGGAATGTAGGAACGCAGAGCGCCGATGGAAAAAATCTGGTCTCCAAGTACACTACAATATTATGAAGGAGTTATGGTTACACTATAATAATTCTGTTAAGGATGCGAGAACACTATTTTCCAGAACTTATTTCTACCCATCAACATAATCCTAGATTTTTATTTAAGACTGTCGATCAGCTGGTAAATCCAGCCCCTCCTTGTGCCCCAGCTGAAAGTGATGCTGATTGTGAATTGTTTTTATCTTATTTTACTGATAAAGTGGAGACAATTAGAGCCTCTATTACCCCAAATGCCACTCACTTCTGATGTCCTTCACCTGTAACAAAATAGTTTTAACCAGTTTTATCCCGTTAACTTGTCTGAACTTTTAGAAACAGTATCGCATATGAGAATGTCTTGCAGCCCTCTTGATGTTATACCAACAAAGTTTTTACTTAAAGTAATGCAATCTGTCGGGCCCTGTTTGCTTTCTGTTTTTAACAGTTCCTTGACTACTGGTTGTGTCCCTGATTATTTTAAAACTTCTTTCGTGAACCCACTGCTAAAAAAACCTGGGCTGGATCCCTCCCTCCCTCAAAACTATAGACCAATTTCCAAGTTACCTTTTATATCAAAATTTTTTGAAAAAATAGTGTCAAAACAATTTCTCTTTGAACTGTAAAAATAACATTTTTGAAAAGTTTCTATCTGGTTTCCTAAAATATCACAGCACTGAGACTGCCCTGCTCAAGGTCACCAACAACCTTTTAATGGCTGCCGATGATGGCACGTGATCAGTCCTTGTACTGCTGGACCTTAGCGCAGCCTTTGACACGATCGACCACAGCATCCTGTTAGACAGACTGAGGCACTGTGTGGGGATATCTGGTACAGCCTTATAATGGTTTTCATCGTACCTGTCAAATAGGAGGTTCTGTGTCTCTGTGAACACTCTGTGTTTATATTCTTCTGTTAAGTATGGTGTCCCTCAGGGGTCGGTTTGGGACCAATTTTATTTTCTTCATACATGCTTCCCCTTGGGCACATTATTCATAGACATAGTGTCTCTTTTCATTTGTATGCTGATGATACACAGATGTAAATGCCTGTTAGATCAACAGACCCTGCAATGCTGAGTTCACTTAACAACTGCCTCTGTGATGTCAACAAAACAGAGATCCTTGTCATCGGTTCCCAGCAAATGGAAAACCAAATTCTGCCATCTGCTGGTTCCTTATTGGATTGTTTGTATGCAAGCAAGGCATGTATAGTCGATCTATACACTCTGATGTCGATCAAGCAAAAGGTGAAAAGTTAAGCCCATGACACAATAAATAAGTTTGGGGAAATAAATAGGGGGGAAATGTAAAGGGAATATAATACATACATAAATACACAATTAAATTAATAAATAAAATGGAAAATTAAATGGGAAAGTAAATAAATATGGGAATTAATACAAATGTAAATAAATACAGAAGCAAATTAAAACAAATATCAATTTGTGTCACATTTTATAATTTAATGCCTAAATCAATTTTAATATTATTTTTGGTGCATTTAATGGCATAGTAATCTATTTATTGAGTCATTTATTTATTTTCGATTTTGGCAATTCATATACATGTACAAACTTTTGTTTGAAAATAATTACCTTTTTAAAGAAATAATGTAAAAGCTATGACAACAAAAAGCTGTTTAATGAATCAATTCTGGTAAGTGAATGTTTAACACAAACCTATAGAACATTAATTAGAAACTATTTACAAGCACAGAATAAGCAAAAAGTGAAATGTCATTAATACATGAATCCAGAGTTATTCATCGTCAAGTTGTCCATGCCTTTACCAGTGGTCTGTTTTGGTAGTTGACCAGGAAGCAAGCCACATTGAATGTGCAGATGTGCAATGGATTAAGTCTGCCTGACGTCCTCTCTACTCATTTGGGCGTTTCTTGAGAGAAAGACGGGCTGGTAAACCTTGCACAGAGCCAGATTGTCCACAAGGAACCCTTTGTCAACCATAATTGCCATGTCTGGTGTGAGTAGGTTTACGATGCCAGACAGCTTGAAGATCTCACGGTCACTTATGGATCCTGCATACAGGCCAGACACGAATGTAATGGCACCATGGGGTTCCATGCCAATCATGGCCTTGAATGTCGAATGAGATTTGTAAGTGGAAAACACCTTACTTTGCAACAGGAGAGAGGATGGAGTCTGGTAGAATATTTCAATGCAGTCAAGCACCACTTGTGTGTCTGGGAAAGCTGAAAACTCTGGTGGAAGGTGAGCTCTGACAGATCCACCTGGGATCCACAGACATTTGGTTCCAAGCAGGTTGTATAGGAAGTGCATCCAGGTGGCAATAATCCTGCTGGCTGTGGTGTGGTGAATGCCAAACCGTTCTGCTAGATCCCTGAGAGGCAGGCCCACTGACAGATGCATGACGAACAGCAGCAGCACTTCTATGGGTGGAGGTTTCTGTGAAAAAGTGTTAGGCCTAGCTATTGTTATACACAGTGGTGGAATGCAACTAAGTAGGCCTACATTTACTCAAGTATGGTACTTAAGTACACTTTCAATTTCATGGTTCCAGCTAAACAAATGTGAGGATTTGTTACTTGTAACAGATGATTTTTACAGTGTGGTATTAGTACTTTTACTTAAAGAAAAGGATCTGAATACTTCCTCCACCACTGGTTATACATTAGAATTATTGTACAGATGCATACCTATGTTGGTTGAGAGAACTCAGAGCTGTTAGCAGAGGCAGCCTTGGTGCAGGCTCCACCAGTTTCCAAAAGGCCTGAAAATGTTTGTATGAGGCAAACCTAAGATTGTAATGAGGTTCATGTTAGAATTTGTTTTATTTTTTTAATTAGTTTCCGCAAAATGAAACATGTTTTTCAAACTCCAAAAAGCCTTATAAACCAACCTGGTGTAAAAACGAATGTCCTCGTCTGACCCTGCCAAGCGTTGTATGCCGAAATAGGTTCGCAGCTGTAGCACTTCCAGTTGGTGTTGGAGCTCACTAATCTTTCGATGCAAGGCTTCATTCTCGTTGGCCATCTCCGCCGTCATTGGAGTCACACAGTAATCATGATCGCTGTTTCCATCTCGGACTTGGAGTCAGAGTTTGCAGTTAAGTCCGAGGTAGGGCTCTCTGCCCTCGGCTTACGCTCCCAAATATTAGGTCTTGGTGTGGGTAGTGTGTACTCATTCTAAGAAAAGAGAACCGGTATAGCTCCTTTTTACAATCTCCTCAATCCCCCAGCTTAAGTGTTTTTCGTAGGGCTGAAGCTGTCTCTACAGATCTTGATTAGCCGCTGAGCCCGTACCGCAGTATCTACAGGAAACGAGTGAAAACTTATCTCTGAGTTATAGCGTGACGAATTGCTAATGGATACACAACAATGTACACTCTCATATCCCAGAAGTTGACAGACGCCATCTTGTGCACGGAGACAGAACTTCTTACACATCTGAACACACACACACGCAGTACTTTTACTTGTAGCGGAGTATTTTAAGTGTGTTATTATTACTTTTACTCAAGTTAACGATCTGAACACATTCCACCACTGCTGAGTACAGTGCATAAAACATCATTTGAATGTTCTTACCATGGCAAGGAGCCTCTTGCTCCACTGTCAGACTTTCCCTTTTCCTTTTCAGTTGTGGATTCGTCCAGGAATTATTCTCTAATGCTAGCTACAAACGTAAGTACTTTTTTTTTTTTAAATCCAAGTTATAGCAAAATTGTAAAGATAACACCACAGACTGAGCTGCAGGCTATCTTAGTCAGATGTAACGTTAGCTAAAGCAGACGCAGCTAGCCAGCTATGTGAACACAGTTGATGTCGGAAGACATTTCAGTTAATGGAGAGTAATCCCACTATGTTGAGGACTTACTGCGGCATACAGAAGGTAAATACACATGTGTATTTTTAATACTGTACTAATTCAATGCAGTTTGTAAAAGTTGGGATGCTAATCGTGATTAGCACGTTAGCATGCAACATTAGAATAGCTCTCAGTGTGGTAGCAGTCAATATTACTGTATATTGGTTGTGTGTTTTCTGTTGTTTGCTAAGACCTGAAGCTAAAACTACCAGTATGATATAGTATATGGGCCTTTGGTTGATTAAAGTGACTTTGTTGTGAACTGTCGCTGCCAGTCAGAGCATCATCTTAGACCCAGCATCCAGTCTTAAATCTACTCAGCCCCCCACCATCCATCGTCTCTTCTCCATCTTTCCCTCCATGCTACAGGTAACATCCCATGGACTGGTGAGCATAATACTAATATTTCATGTAGGGTTTTTTGTAGTTTGCACTAGCAGGTGAAGCTGCCATTTGTTTTAGATGTGGAATATTTTAAAGTCTGTTGCTTAGCTGACGCGTAACTGAATTGCTGGCTTTAAAAGTTGAATAATACCAATTGTGCTGTCCCCACTGCAGTGTAGCAACTGTAGCTATACAGCCAGCTAACTCTGATGCAAAAATGACGAAAAGTCGTAGTGAGCAATTTCTTGCTGTTTACTGTGGCTTTCAACATCATCTTACATGACAGAGTGAAAACTGTAACAAAGGAAAAAAGTTTGAATGTTTTAACAAATCTTGTCTAATGAAATATACCTGTATCTACATGTAAATAAACACTATAACTATGTTTGTTCTTTTCTTTTCAAACAGTATTGTAACATTAACTTATTAACATAATGAATTTTGTACTTACGACATTGCTTCTAGTGCTAACAACAGATGGATTACATGTGCACACATACTGTCAGCTTCCTCTCTTCCATACAGGAAATAAACTCTAACCCCGAACTCCAGGTCTACATCGTATCAAAATAAAAGTCCTTAACATTTTGCCTTAATGGCATCTGTGAGGTCACTACACTTAACAAGTTATGAATTAACTAAACATATGAACATCATTCTTTACTCAGAAGCAAAACAAGTTCTGTCACTGGTCTAAGGTACTTTTTTGAATGTCCTTGATCTGTGGTCTTCAATTCCACCTTACGGACTTTCCCGTCTTCTCCAGGAATAGCCTTTGTGATTATCGCCATAGGCCAGTTGTTGCGGACAACTAGGTTGTCCTTGAGGAGGACGACATCTCCTTCTTGCAGATTTCGGTGGGATTTGGTCCATTTCTTCCGGCCTTGTAAAGTTGACAAGTACACTTGTCTCCAACGGCACCAGAACATGTTGGACAAGGCTTGTACTTGTCTCCACTGCTTGGTTAGGAGGTCTCTGTCCGTAAAGTCTCCTGGAGGAGGTGGAGTACCGACTTTCTGAGTTAACAACATAGATGGTGTGAGCATGAATGGATCCTCTGGATCATTTGAAACTGGAACCAGAGGCCTTGCATTCATAATTGCTGCCACCTCCGCCATTAGTGTGCACAAGACTTCATGGGTCAGGCGAGTGCCATTTTCAAGAAGCATTGACTCCAGGATCCTTCGAGCCACTCCAATGAGGCGTTCCCATGAACCACCCATGTGCGAAGCATGTGGTGGGTTAAACACCCAGGAGCATCCTTGTTGGTGTAGGTACCTCTGCACAGCGGTGTCTGGTTGGTCTGCGCTCATCCCGAGTTCTCTGCAGGCCCCTATGAAATTCGTGCCACAATCTGACCGTAGTTGTTTGGCTGGTCCTCTTACGGCAAAGAAACGCCTTAAGGCATTGATACAGCTTGAAGTGTCCATTGAGGCAATCACCTCAATGTGAACCGCCCTGGAGCTCATACAACAGAATAATATGGCCCACCTCTTGCTCTCAGGCTGAGCTCCTCTTGTACGTCTGGTAGTGATGTGCCATGGTCTGAAGACATCTAGCCCCAAATACGTGAAGGGAGGGCAGGCCTTGAGACACTCTGGTGGCAAATCCGCCATTAGTTGCTCCTGCATCCGTCCTCTGAGTCTGCGACAGGTCACGCATTTGTGAAGAGTTGAGTTAATGAGCCTTTTACCTCCCAAAATCCAGAGTCCTGCACCTCTCACAGCGCCTTCTGTTAAATGGCGGCCCTGATGTTTTACTTGGGTATGATGATGTCTGATGAGCAGCAAGGAAACATGGTTGTCTTTTGGGAGAATTACAGGGTTCTTTTGATCAATCTCTACGTCTGCGTTTTTCAGGAGGCCTCCGATACAGATGAGGTCATTCTGCAAGATAGGGTTGAGACGACGTAGACAGCTGTTTATAGGAATTGGCTTGTCTCTTTCTAGAGTTTCAAATTCCTTTCCAAATGCTTTTCTCTGAACGGCTTTAATGATGACTTCTCTGGCTTGGGAAAGCTCATCCGGAGAGCGAGACAGCTCACATTTATGCCAACCTCTACACTTGTCCATCATGTTAGGGGACTTGTAAGATCTTGCAACATGAATTAAGAGTGCCACGGCTCGCTGGAGAGTGTTAAAGGTGGAGAACCTCTCAAAACGCTCTATGCTGAGACCTTTCTCGTATAGCTGGGTTGCATAACTCTTCACATCCGGACGAATCTCCGCATCCAATTCTGGTGAGACTAAACTGAATGACTGAATAGGCTCTGGTTGAATGGAAAGCTTACGCAAAAAGGTAGGTCCGCTGAACCACATTGTTTGTGTGAGACGTGATGCTGGACAGATCTTGACGCAATGTCAGCCGGATTGTCCTCTGTGTGTACGTAGTGCCACTGTTCAGGATTTGTGGTCTGGCGAATACGCTGGACTCGATTGTGGACATATACATAAAACTGTCTGGATTGGTTATGAATGTATCCAAGGACCACTCTGCTATCAGTGTAGAACTTAATGGAATCTAGCTTCAAGTCCAGTTCATCCTGAATCAGTTCGGCCACTTCCACAGCCAAAACCGCAGCACATAGTTCAAGTCTCGGTATGGTTGGCTCTGATTGAGGAGCAAGTTTAGACTTTCCCATGACAAATCCAATGTCAACAATGTAGGAGGCCTAAGCTGTGGGACTCCTTCCCACAGAGGTCTACCTCTTTTCCAGCTGTCACACAGTCCTCACTTGGGAAAGCTGCCAGGACAGCCGGACTATTCGAAGCAAACTTGTGGAGCCTGAGGTTGGACTCAACGAGTGAAGCCTGAGTCAAGCAAGTCAATGGCTTCAGCATCAGTAGGGACAGAACAAAGACCGTCATCGACATAAAAGTGACGCTCAACAAAGTTGACGGTGTCTTGTCCGTATCTTTGTGCACCCTTTCTGACAGCCCTTCTAAGCCCATAAATTGCCACTGCTGGAGACGGGCTGTTCCCAAACACGTGGACCTTCATCCTTTAGTCTACGACTTCACTTGTTACATCATTGTTCTTGAACCATAAAAATCTCAAATAGTTCCTGTGTTTTTCTTCTACGAGGAAGCAGTAAAACATCTGCTGTATGTCTGCCATAACAGCCACCTTTTCCTTTCGGAACCGCATGAGTACTCCCAGAAGGGAGTTGTTAAGATCAGGGCCAGTCAATAGCACATTATTTAAGGAGATTCCGGAGTGTTGGGCACTCGAATCAAACACCACCCTGATTTGACCTGGTTTTTGTGGGTGAAATACTGCAAAGCTTGGTAAGTACCAACACTCTTCGTCTTCCCTTAGTCCTGGTGCCACCTCAGCATGATCATTTTCCAGCAGTTTACCCATGAATGCCACATATTGCTGTTCCATCTCCGGCTTTCTTCTCAAGTTGCGTTGAAGTGATTCAAATCGTTTGAGTGCTTGGCTACGGTTGTTGGGCAATCGTTCTCTAGGCTGCCTGAACGGTAGTGGAGCGACCCAACTGTTTGAATCATTTCTGTAGACTTCTTTGTCCATTATGTTCAAGAAAGTCTCATCCTCAATTGATGGTGCCAGCTTGTTGTCCTGTTCGGTGCGGTCAAATACATTTTTACCCAGCCTGTCTTCTTTAGCCCTGCTGAGCCCTAAGACTCTCTTCCTGGGCTCTTTGCCATGAAGTTCATCACTGACGTTGGAAGGGCCATTTACTTGTTCCCTTACCTTGTGCACTCTAATTACGTCTCTACCAAGCAGCAGGAGGATCTCTGCAGTGGGGTCCAACTCAGGAATGTGTTCTGCTACTTTGACGAGGTGAGGTTGATGAAGAGCAGCGTTCGGTGTGGGAATTTCAGCCCGGTTGTCAGGTACGTCATTACACTCAATAAGTGGGGGGAGAGGGATTGTCACTTTCCCATCAAGTGCTTTGACCATAAAATCTTCAGCCCTTCTGCCAAATGTTTCCTCTGTGCCGGAACACGTTCTCAGTAAGTAAGGATATGGCTTACTCTGAATGTTGAAAAGGTTAAAGAAACTGGACGTCGCCAATGACCGGCTGCATAGCTGAGACATGTTTAGTGCTGTCACACTCAGAACATTTCACTACTGCAGTGCAGTCCTTCGCCACATGACTATTTGATCCACAGCACTTAAAGCAGAATCCTCTCTCTTTCAGAAAGGCTTTCCTGTCTTGAAGGTCTTTGGCTCTAAAGGCTTTGCACTTCTTCAGTGGATGTGGCTTTGCATGTATTGGGCAGCTCTTATTTGGATCACTGGAAATGCTTGACTCTGCTGGGGAGACATTGGTCTTATGAACTGCAATGGGGTTCTTGGTGCTTTTACAGAAGATCCACTAGCATTTAAAAAGACAAAACTGGGATCATTCCTTTTCTTCGCCTCATAGCAGATGAATCTGGTAAAGAATTCAAATGGTGGAAACCGTCCTCAGTTTTCTTCTTTATACCTTGAACCCGCAGAGATACATTTTTCTTGAAGTCCATAAGGCAGTTTGGCTACTATAGGTTCAATGCCTCGTGCAGTATCCACGTAGGACAAACCTGGAAGGTAGCCGTCTTCCTTAGCACACTGCACTTCCATCAGCAGATCTGCTAGCTCCCTTAGCTTCAGATTTTCTTTCGCCGAAACCTTAGGGAACTTATCGAGTCGAGTGAAGAGGGCTTTTTCAACTACCTCTGGTGCTGCGTAGCATTCCTGAAGACGTTCCCAGGCTTTTCTGAGTGCTATGTCTGGACTTGCTACATGCACTGAACGCAGGCGTTTCACTTGGTTGCTGGATTCTTTGCCAAGCCATTGAGTCATTAAGTCTAGCTCCTCAGTAGCAGTGAGAGCAAGCCCTTGTGTAGCATTTTTATATGAAGACTGCCAAGCACGATAATTTTCCGGTTTATCGTCAAATTCATACAAGCTTGCGCTCACCAGGTCATGTCGAGCTAAATATTGCGCAAGATGTTCAGTTGCAGACACGCCCTGGTCGGGTTTTAGTTGGGGGTAATAGCTCGGAGCAGAAATATTCAAGTCAGTATGAAACTTCTTTGAATCGACTTGAGCATCCTCTCTGTCAGTTAAAGTCTCACCGTATGACAGTTTGACTGCCGGTGGAACATAAGCATTGTCTAGACCATCCTCTGATAAATTCACATTTCCTATGATATTAGCCTGTCGTGGCTCATGTGAAGGAACATGGACCTGCCGGTATGGAAAGAAGGGATTGTTCGGACTGAAAATGAGAGTGCTATCCGCAGCAGGCTGAAAAGCCTGTGAGCAAGCCTTAGTAGGTGCTCGCTTTGTGGAGCTAGTCGGGCCAAAATGAGTTTGGACGTATTCGCTTGTCCGCTCCATTTTATCTTCTCCTGAAGCACTCGTTTCATCTAACAGAATACACTTTGCAATTGTGTCAGCCGATTCCCAAACCGCTGCTTCAGCTTCAGCGGCTGCTGCTTCACGACACATGGCGAGTGTTTCAAGCTCAGTCTCTCTTTTTACTTTCTCCAACTGTGATTCAGCTTCTTTAGCTGCCTTTTCTATTTTAGCTTTAGCCTCTCTTTCTGCATATTCAGCACGCACTTTAGCTGCTGCTGCTTTAGCTCGTGCACGGATTACTGCACTGCTTGATGACGCAGATGAGTGAGAACTTCCACTTGCTACAGAAGACTTAGCGCGTTTTCCTTCCATCTTGTCACAATGTTCAACACTAACTTTTCTGTCTTTTCACTGTGCTGTCCTCACTGCTGTGTAGCAACTGTAGCTATACAGCCAGCTAACTCTGATGCAAAAATGACGAAAAGTCGTAGTGAGCGATTTCTTGCTGTTTACTGTGGCTTTCAATATCATCTTACATGACAGAGTGAAAACTGTAACAAAGGAAAAAAGTTTGAATGTTTTAACAAATCTTGTCTAATGAAATATACCTGTATCTACATGTAAATAAACACTATAACTATGTTTGTTCTTTTCTTTTCAAACAGTATTGTAACATTAACTTATTAACATAATGAATTTTGTACTTAAGACATTGCTTCTAGTGCTAACAACAGATGGATTACATGTGCACACATACTGTCAGCTTCCTTTCTTCCATACAGGAAATAACCTCTAACCCCGAACTCCAGGTCTACATCGTATCAAAATAAAAGTCCTTAACATTTTGCCTTAATGGCAACACACCAATACTGTATGAAAGATGTGGAACACCATAAAGTTTGATTCGAGGTTTGTTCAAAAAGTATGAATGAAAAGATAAGGTAGAAAATAGCTGAATCATAGCATAAATGTCATTAAGACAGACAGACAGACAGGAAGTGTGAGAGACAGAGAGAGAAATACAGACCAAGAGAGACAGAAAGAGAGGTGTGTGTGATTGTGTGTGTGTGTACACAGAAAGAGCCCTCTAAAAGTTCCCTTCACAGAAGACTGAAACAGCTCAATGTAAGGACAGAGGTATCAAATGCCAAAAATAGCTGAGCCCCTATTCACTAATCAGAACAGAGGAACAAACTGCTTTGATGTGTAATCAGCCAATCAACCTCAGGTGTGTGTGTGTGTGTGTAACTGACTGTGCTGAGTCATTGAGACAAGACACCCTCATTAAAAAAACTGTAATCAATCTGCCATCAGTGTATGAATGTGATATGTAGTGTGTTATTTATCCTACCAGTCACAAGCTCCCTTCTCTAACCTTTAGGCCACCACTGCCCCAAAATCATGCTTCACATGATTTTTTTTAGGACTGGAAACCTTGTCTCAAATATTTTGTCTATGCATACAGGAATATTGCTGTACAACAGCCATTCCCCTATGCCCTGTGGATGTCAGCCCAGTATCTAAATTAGTCTTGGATTTGGCCTTTACTCTGGATCTCAATTAGAAGAGTAAGATTAGACACAAGATTCTTTTTTTTTCCTTTTCTTTTTTTTTAAGATTATGTTTTCCTTTATTGGACAGTGACGGTAGCAGAGAGAGAGAGGAAAGGCGGGAGAGTAAGGGGATGACATTCAAGGGCCCTGGGTTGGAATCGAACCTGAGCCGCTGCAGTAAGGACATAATGGTACAAACTCTACCAGGTGCAACCGAGGCACACCAGAGAAGATTCTTCTCTTATCTACAGGCTTGTCGTCTTATATCCAAATTCTCAGTTTAACCTAAGAGGAGTAAATGATGTCCAGTAATCTGAAGTACCCTGTGGCCCTGGCTTACCTGTGCTGGATCCGCTCACTGACAGCTGCTGGACTGAGTCTGGCAGATTATCCATCAGTCTGAGAGAGGAGTAAATGGAGATAAAACAGTGAGGAAGCAAGGACAGAAACATTTTGAGAGCTGGAGTTCAGGGGTAGATAGTAGGGTGGGAAGAACACAGCAGGAGAATAAGCTGAATCCAAGTCAAAGCAAACTGTCCTACAGGATGTTAATACTTCTTTCAGGTTCAAACACTGACAGCCAGTACATTTATTTGTTGTAATAATTAGTGTTGAAGTATCGCAGCTCTAGTACTTTTACCATCCCATGAATGGCTATAATGTGGTGGACAGCAAAATATTATGAACACCTTATATTACCATCATTGCAATACAACATTACAAACTCCAGATTCAAAAAATAGTTAAATCAACATCTCTCAGTCTCTAAAAGTATTTTATTGCATGACTAGTTTTTAATTAGATGTCCACCCAGTGGATTTACTTTTCCGTTTCCCAGCAGATATTTGGTAGGCTTTTAGTGTTTTGTAAAATTTACCTTTGACAAACAGTAATTTTTCCTTGCATTTCCACTGTATTTTATAAACCAGGACATTTTGGATGAAACGTGATAGCAGGACAAACTACATCTGCACTATTATACACATTTTTTTATGTGTGCAGTTGAGGGACAGGAAACAATGAAAGAAGTGGCACTAATATTAACATTAAACGTCATCAATAAATGTTGTAAATATACAGCCATGTAGTATTTGGTTGCGCTACACCGCAACTCTGTAGAAAAATTAGATTGCTAATGGAAACGCTAACAGATTTTTAATATAGTTACACTAACCCAACACTACTTTTTTTTAATGCCGTGTTGCTTCTGTAAACAAGCTGTTGTGCCAATAACCAAAATAATACCCACATGCTCTATTATGTATACCTGCACAAATTAATAGTATAAGTTATGGCAAAAAACGCAAAGTTAGGGAGTGACTACACATTGCCTTACGGGCAATAAAGTCTCTGCTGTGGGAACAGTACAAGTGACTACCTACCTGGCCTTGGCCTCCTGGACCTGAGTTGGGTTCTTGAGAACATTGTCCCAAGGCAGAGACCCACATAACCAATGAAGAAGACAAAAACCCAAAATCTGGAGGTCACCACGTCTAGATGGAGCTATACAGAGACAGAAAGATGAGGTGGTCATAAAAAATAATACATCTAATATTTGGCTGCCATTAATATTCTTTTACATGCTGCTTGCTTCTTTTATCCATCAATCATCCCTGACTCCATCACAAGTTTCAGTTTGTGAAAGCTTTTTTCAGATCTCATTAAAGAAACCGCACTAAGCTGGTTAAAATCCTATCATATCAATCTCAGTTTGTACACGATAACAATGAGTCCTGCATGCACGTCAAAGTTAGTCACGAAGTTCCACATGGTTCTGTGGTTGGACCGATTCTATTCACCTTATATATGTTTCCTCAAGGCAATATAGGAAACAATCTAGCAAACACTCCATAAATATTCCTTGTTATGCGGATGATACCCAATTATATCTATCGATCAAGCCAGATGAAACTAATCAGTTAGCTAAACTTCAAGCATGACTTAAGGACATAAAAACCTGGATGACCTGCAATTTTCTGATGTTAAACTCTGAAAAAACTCAAAAGTCATTGTGCTTGGCCCCAAACACCTTCGAGACACATTATCTAAAGATATAGTTACTCTAGATGGCATAGCCCTGGCCTCCAGCACCACCATAGCATTGCAAAAATCAGGCACATCCTGTCTCAAAATGATGCCAAAAAACTAGTCCATGCATTTGTTACTTCTAGGCTGGATTATTGCAATTCCTTATTGTCAGGCTGCCCAAATACGTCCCTTAAGACTCTCCAGTTGTTCCGTCATGAGGCACGAGTACTGGAGAGAACTAGGAAAGGAGATATATTTCTCCAGTATTGGCTTCTCTGCACTGGCTCCCTGTAAAATCCAAAATAGAATTTAAAATCCTTCTCCTCACCTACAGAGCTCTTAATGGTCAGACACCATCGTATCTTAATGCTCATAATACCTTACTTGTTACGGACAGAGAGTCGGGAGACACCGATATGGAACAGGATGGTATTTTATTGTGACAACAGCAGAGCAAACACAGATGGCAGGAATGAATGATGATGAGGAATGTAACCAGATACTGTCCTTACTGATCCGTCACTGACAGAGGGGTAGCTGGCAGGGAAACCACACTGGTGAAACGTATAGGCTGGAGAGGAAACCGCTGGAGTGGAGGTACGATGACGAGGGAACACGATGAAGAGGTAATAAGTCAAAATAGTTTTGTCGAGATTAGTCCTTCTTGAACGAGACTGGACAACTGACTGGGGTGAGTGGTGCGCTTTTATCCTGGTGTGATTTGGTGGTGATGGGGAGCAGGTGTGTGTAATTAGTATTCCGATGAGGCATCTCGTGGAGTATGATTGATGGGGGAACCTGACGAGTCTGTAACAGTACCCCCACGGCCAGCTCCCGAGGGCCGAGGACCCCGACGCCGTGGTGGTGTTCCTCTTCCCTGGAGGGCAGGACGATCTGGGTGAGTGGTGTGGAAGTCCTCGAGCAGAGAGGGGTCGAGAATATCATGCCTGGGTACTTAAGAGCGCTCCTCTGGCCCATAGTCCTCCCAGTCCATGCATTCCAGTTGCCCACCACGGCGCTGGGAGTCCAAGATCTCATTGACTCGGTACGCTGCTCCATCTTCCAGGATAAGAGGAAGGGGGGGTTCCACTGCTGCGCCAGGTTCTGTGGAGACAGAGACCGAAGGGTGGTGAGGTTTTAGGTGAGATACGTGGAAGGTTGGGTGAATTTTGTATTGAGGTGGTAGTTACAGTTGGTATGTGACTGGGTTGATCTGTTTTATGATGGTGAAAGGACCAATGAATCTGGGACTGAGCTTCCGGCAGGGCAGACGCATCCTGATGTCCCTGGTAGACAGCCAGACCTTCTGACCAGGCTGATAGACCGGAGTCGTAGACCGTCGTAGGTCGGCCTTCATACGGCGTCTGCAGAGTGCTTGCTGTAGCAGTGTCCCAGACCCCCTCGCTCTCTCGGAACCAGTAGTCCACAGCAGGTACCTCTGATGGTTCTCCTGACCACGGGAAGAGACGGGGTTGGTAACCGAGTATGCACTGGAAGGGAGTGAGTCCAGTGGTAGGCTGGCAGAGGGGTTTCGGGGCGTACTCGGCCCAACCCAGGAACTGATTCCTAGAGTTCTGGTGGCCATGGCAGAAGGTACGCAGGAACCGGTCGATCTTTTGGATCTTCCTTTCTGTCTGCTTGTTAGACTGCGGATGGTATCCAGAAGATAGGCTTACTGTCACCTAGGAGGAAGAAGAAGGCTCTCCAAACTCTGGAGGTCCACGGTCTGATACAATGTCTTCTGGGATACCATAGTAGCGGAATACATGCTTGAAGTTCTGCAGTCTCCATTGCTGTGGGTAGGCCCTTGAGGGGTAGTAGTCGGCATGATTTGGAGAACCTGTCCACCACTACTAGGATGCATGTGTTGTTATCGGAGGCCGGTAGGTCGGTTATGAAATCCATCCCTAGGTGTGACCAGGGCCTATTGGGAACGGGAAGAGGAAGTAGCTTGCCAGATGGAAGGTGGCGAGGGCTTTTAGAGATAGCACAGTCCTGACATCCCTTGGCGTCTCTTAAGTATTCTGTTCTCATGATCTGTGAGTACCAGGGATGCCAACCAATGCCTCCACTCCTCTAGGGCCAGTTTTATGGCTAGAAGTTCCTCTCCACCGGGCTGAGCTTCCAGGAGAAGAAGGCATATGGGTGGAGTCTGGCGGGATTCCCCTGCTGCTGCGAAAGCACCACTCCTACTCCCATAGTGGAGGCGTCCACCTCCACGACGAAGGGTTTCTGGAGTTCCTTTATGGTTGATGGAGTGGGCCAAGTTCTTATGGCGTTGACCTTCCCCTCGTCCATCTGGATGCCACTGTGGCTGATGTTGTAGCCAAGAAACTGCACTGAGAGTTGGTGGAAAGAGCATTTCTCAGCTTTTAGGAAGAGCTGGAATCCCTCAGGCGTTTCAGGTCCTCCACAACGTGGTGGCGATGTTCTACCATGCTCCGGGAGTAGATCAGGATGTCGTCTATGTAGACCAGGATGAACTTGTGGAGGAACTCCCACAGCACCTCATGGATGAAGTCTTGGAATACGGAGGGGGCGTTGACCAGACCGTAAAGCATGACTAGGTATTCATAATGTCCAGTGGGAGTTATGAAGGCTGTCTTCCACACGTCCCCCTCACGTATTCGGATGAGGTTGTAGGCACTGCGGAGGTCCAACTTTGTGAAAACAGTGGCACAGCGGAGATGTTCCAGAGCCGCTGGGACGAGGGGAAGTAGGTACCGGAACTGGACCGTGATCTTGTTGAGGCCCCGGTAGTCGACACAGGGCCGCAAGCCACCGTCCTTCTTGGCCACAAAGAAAAAAACTGGAAGCAGCAGGGGAAGTGGATGGACAGATGTAGCCTTGTAGTAGTGCTTCAGGAATGTACTCCTCCATAGCCTTTTGTTCTGGGATGGATAATGAATATATCTTCCCGCAGGGTACTGGCTCACCCGGAAGTAGATCTATAGCGCAGTCCCATGGCCGATGTGGAGGCAGCTTTGAGGCCTTCCTGGAGCAGAAGATGTCTCTGGAGGGGGCATAACACGAAGGGATGTCCACACAAATGTCCATTTAGCATGCCGGTACCATCTCGGAACATGGAGCGGGAGGTTGAGGTCGGTGTGGGGAACAGTCCGGGAAGCAGGTGTCGCTCCACTTCAGAATCTGGCCGGGGGTCCAGGAAATGACTGGGTTGTGCGGCTCCAATCAGCGGTTGAATCCTCCAGAACCAGTAGATGTAGTTGTTCCCTATTGGGGTACACCCCACCTGGAGTGTGACTGGGGCCCTGGCGATACGTGATAACTGATTCTGCGACTACAGGGATTCTGCCCATTGGAGAGCACGTTCATGTAGTTGGGAAATGATGAAGGCCACTTTGGACAGATCGTCAGGGTACATGTTAAATGGGCAAATGTTTTTCATGTTCACCATATGTTTAGTGTTAGCATGTTAATATTTGCTAAATCAGCACTAAACACAAAGTACAGCTGGGGCTAATGAATGTCATTAGTTTTCCAGGTGTAATTTTGACCTGATGATGGAACTAGAAGAAAAGTTTCTCACAATTCATCGTGAGTGGGACGAATGTTTGCACCATATTTCAAGCCAGTCCAACAGTTGCGTGACATTTCCCTCTCAGTCATGTTCCCCAGAGGATGAATCCTAATGACTTTGGTGATCCTGTGACTCTTCTATCACCACTGTTTTTGACATTTCAGTCTGGACCAAAGAGTTGGACAGATCGACTGACAGCTCGACTAACCAACCAACCAACCAACCTTGCCATCCCTAGAGCCATTTCGCGAACTCTACCAAGAATATTTAAAGGGGATCTCCACCGATTTTACACATTAAGTCTGTTTACAGGTGTTGGGGAGTACTACTGCATACATGAAAAAAGTTGTATAAAGCATTTTATGTCTCCAGAGGGAGCTGCATGCAGTCTGATATATGTCCTCAAGTGATGATGTGGAAAATATTTTCCTTGATATAGACATATATAGACAATCAAGTTCAATAATGATTCAGGTTGTGTTGCTAAGTGAAAAGTAATGTTTCCTGATTAATGCATATAGTGTTGTAACAAAGCCTTTATTTTTATATAGTTTAGAATATACTGTAGATTATGAAAAGTGTCTACATTTGATGGACATACATGAGAGTTGTGAGAATAAAATGTGCATGCTCTCTCTACACACATAATACCAACAGCTGTGGGCTTTGATGCGTTTTGCCAAAGGTCGGAGGGCTTTGATGCGTTTTGCCAAAGGTCGGAGGGTGCTCGTTTGTTGCAGAGTTATATGCTTCATTTTAATCAAAGATTCCATTGAACAGAGCCTGAGAACTTTTGTGATAAACTTTCCGTCTGATAAAGAGACAAAAAAGACGCTCTTCTCAGAAGTCATATCTCTCTGCCCGGATCCTCCTGTTTTAGTTTCTCATAAACAACCTTATCCTTATCTTTACCCAATGTATTCAAGGACAGTTGAGGTAATTGTGTTTTCTTGTGTAATGGCACCCTCATGCGGGTAAAAGCGTAATGGCACAATAATTCATAACCAATCAGAGATTGTCAATGATTTCCGTGTTTTGATTATGGACCAATAGGGAACATTCCAACGACCAGCCAATAGGAGCACGTTTTGAAAATATAAGTGAATACACAACTGAGCCTGTTCAGTTGCTTCATGAACCAACTCGGTTTTACATGTACTTTGTTATTACATTAAAATCTATATTGTATTGGACTCTATTCGACTCAAGTGTTTTATTGAAGAAGAATTAAACAGTGTGTGAGAGGACCTTAAGACATCTGGCCCAGCTGAAGGTTTTTCTCCCAAAATGTCACTTTAGTCATTATCAGTTGGGACTGAAGACTACAAGTTTGAAAATGAAAAAAATCCGGGTGTGTGGAGCATACCAGACCTGTAGCCGACTCTTGAGGCTAAAGGCTCAGGGTTACAATGACCGCTACTAGCATAACACACCTGAATCTCCAACCAAACTGTCTGTAGTCAAGATGCATTGTGCATAACGTAGGCGCCAGGTTTTGACAAGGAACAAGAATGCATGGAATTAAAAAAGACGATACGATGGTTCTGCTGCAGCTATTTAGATCCTTTTTTCAAACTGTCCATTGTGAGTCCAACAATGGTATAGGAGTACATTGCTGAATCGGTGAAGTACTCTTTTAATCTGCTATTTGGCAGAATTTGGTTTATATCACTGCTGTTTCTGCTGTTTTTTTCGCTATGTGCATTGAATGGGAGTAAAGCAGTGACAAATTCTTCATTCATCTATAAAGAATGATATTTATGTTCAAAATGTTCATTTGTGGACAAAGTGTTTATCAGCACTTTGAAGAACTACTGTGCTCAAAATATGCTTTACACCTAGGTATTTAATTATTAAGAGCACACACAAATGCAGATATGCACAGCTGTGTATCTGCACTGTAAATGTCTCCAGAAGGTACAAAGTCTTTTCACAAATCATAACCAAAAATACTTCAGCACTTCAGATTCAACATAATTTAATATTAGGGAATTTAATACTTGAAGACATGAAAAATTGTATGTATGATACCAGTGTGATTTCCCATGTAGTAAGACTTTAAGAACAAGTATAGAGTGCGTTTGTGTCTTATTGTGAATGGTGTGCGATTGCATGGGTCTACATTAATGTGTGAGGTCTATCAATACTTGTTGACCAAATCCATCCAGAGGGGTCAAGCCCGGGGAGTTTTAGCAGCTCAATACTGTAACGGCGGCCACACATCTCCGGAGAAATTACCTATCGACTGGCTCCATCAGAGAGGAGAAATCTCCTCCCTGAGCCACAGCCGACATTGATCCTCCCCAGTCAACATGCTGGTCTAAAGAGGAAGCGTGGTCACTGCCACACAGGACCAGATTACATGAAATGGGTGGGCAGTAATTTGATTACACAAATTTGTAGTTCATGAAATAAGTAATCCAAATGTTTTTAACGTGGGTACAGAATATCAAGACGTAGGGATGTGTTGATCATGAGTGCAAAAGATCAAAGGAAATCACCTCAAGGAAATACATATTTTGTACATGTTTGTTTGAGTTTTGTGCCTGAATAACAAACTCTGGAGTTAGCAGGGAACACTAAACTGCTTGGACCCAGCAGGGAGGCTCAACAATTAATGAGGATGATCAGAATAGCAGAGGTGGTTAAAGACTGCATGTTGACGCTAACTGTATAGGAAGGGCCTTAAAGAGTGATGCTAGCTGATGTCCTTACATGATGGCATCAGAAACCCTAGAGTAACTCAACTCTGAGGGTATGAATTCATGTTCTAAGGAGATTATGTGTTATGTAATGCCCAAATCAGACTACACGCACCATTTGAATCGACAGACGTGGGGCGTCGAAAATGAAATTTAGTGTTGGGCGCAACCATTTTTGGTTTTATCCCATGTAATGTAATAGTGGTAGTCAACCAACGACTGATCTCGTCTAGTTTGACAACTTTTACAACGTTTCATGAGGTGACCAATAGGAACACGGAGCACTCTTACGTGCACAACTGCAGACAAAGTGAAGCACAAAGGAATGATTTTTATTTTATTTCAGTGAACCTGTAACCATTTGACCATCATCTTCAGGTCAGAAGCATCATACCAAATCAATCTGTACACATGTACACTATGCACCCACACACTAGTGAGAGACTGACAAGAGCCCACCTTCACTGCCAAGTGACGATGAATGGTTCCAGTTGCACTTTCATTCATAAAACTGATTACATACATGAAAGTCTGTTGTTGGTGCTGTCAGGCGGAACAGTGAAGGTCATCCCTGCCACCTTACCAATCACCTCTGTATGTCACGTAAGTCGTGAAAGACATCAAGCTAGGGTTGGTTGGGGTCCAATGTGTAGTCTGCCATGTCTTTTGGCCAATAAATTAATCTGTGATTGCTTAATATGACTAATTTGATCAGTAATCATTTCAAAAGGCAAAATTATTGTGTAGTCTGATTCCAGCATTAGGATAGAGGGTGTTGTATGTTGCACAGACTATAACTCCAGAAATAAAACTGACTTGACTGAACGATTGGATCCCTGTTCAGGGGGAGCAAAGCATAGGAATTTAACCAGTAAAACTAGCGTATGCACAAACCTGCAGTGAACATAAAGTGTAAACGTCTCTCTCCTCTCTCCTTCTGTCACTTTCAGCAGACTACCTCTGCTGCTACAGACTCTGGATCTATGATTGTGGGCCACCTGCTGCCCCCGTGTTCCTGCTCGACAACTGCTACTACAATTATTATTAGTCTTATCACTATAATTATCATTATTATTCCTATCACAAATCATTCCTATTATTATTACTTTATTAATACTACCATTACATTATTACTATTTACAAATTCTAGGTGGAATTTGCAGTTTCTGCCTCTTAAAGGAAGTTTTTCCTTGCCACTGTTGCCAAGTGCTTGCTCATGGTGGGATTTGTTGGGTCTCTGTAAATAATATTATAAAGAGTACGGTCTAGACCTGCTCTATAGGAAAAGTGTAATGAATTGAAAAACTATATGTTAGCTCCAAATATGAAACTGTCATTGTCGGTTAGACTACATCTCAACAACTATGATGCTAAGAGTTAGGTCTGTTTGCCCTTGTGGGTGTAAAATATGCATTAAGTCACTTTTACAATGTGGCTTCCTATTGTTGTAAATAATTACATAACACTTAATTGCTACTGAGAGCCCATTAAAGGTGATGAAAAATACATGTGATACTGACACCGGAAAAAGTGTTGCAACTCCCAGAGCATCATAATGGATTAACAATTAAAAAGATCAACAACTGCATTAAACGTTGCTGGCCTCTGTGTATGCTCTGGGCACGTTATCAAAGCTCATAATAGTGTTTTGTGTGTCTGCTCTTCTGTATTTAATGCGTTTTGCCCTCATAAGGAATGACAGGACAGTACAGAGAGATATGCATATGCGTACACATACACACTTAAACAGATCTCAAAGGGAGGTTGAACATGCTTGAAAAACACACATGTACAGTACATAAATACAGTACACCCACGTAAATACACACACTGTTCACTCGTTCTCTATATGCTTTAGACAGGGAGGTGAGGCGGCAGTGATGGTGTTGTTAATTATCTCCTATTGTTATTCAGATTCCCTAAAGCATCCTGCAGTGTCACATGCTTAACCCTTCTGCTTCTGAGTCTTGTCGTTTGGAGACAGTCTTCTGTCCACTGGACGCCCACCGAATGGTAGTAATTACACCGTTTAGCTCTAGGTTCAAAGGCCTGCCAGACGGTAACTGCGTTCACCAACATCAACATCTTTGGGGGGATTGGTGCCATCAGGTCAGAGAAAGGCAGATAAGGGTCTGGTCCTCAGTCATAATCTCCACGCACAGTGTAAAATACACTTACACTTGTCTGTTTTTAAGCAGGTGTTTAAAATGACAGTATATATACAGTTTTAGTCCCATAGCTGGAGCTTTGTTCAGTTCTTTGAAGGACTAGTGTAGTATAGGCATGGATCTTTGTTCAAAACAATGATTATCTCTGGTAGGCTTGCAGCACTCTTGTAGCTCCAAGAAGAGAGTCTGGTGGAAATGGATGTAGATGTAGAAAAGCAAAAAGGTGCATTACAATTTTTATGGCTCACCTTTCTCCCGCTCTTTCCCTCCCTTTTCAAAATTATATTAAAATTGACATTAAACACATAAAATTGATCTTTTACTTATCTATCATGTTGATCATATTGAAACACTACAGTGGCGATTAGGCAGTCTGAGCCATGCTAACTCACAATATCAAACTGGAGGGTAGTGGAGTTGGTCGGCTTGGAGCTCATAGAGGTTATCTGTGGCTCGGGCTTCACTCTAACCAAACATCAACTTAACTAAATGGGGGATGAATACACAATGCAGGTTATGACTTCAACTAATTAGGGAATTGTTCAACAGAGACGGTACCGGGGAATTCAGCAGGGGGCGAGGATGGAGAATCGATGGTCAGTGAAGAGGAGTATGTAAGCAATTTGCCAGTTAATGTGTTCCCAATATGAGCTGAAGGAGGCAGACGGTGGCGGGGTAGAGAGACTATTTTACATAACACTGCAAACTAAAAGGGCAGAGCTTATAGAAGGGTTAAAATAGATACTATAAAAAATACCTAAAAACTGGCAATTGTGAATACCTGTCATTCTTCCCACAATTAGTACCAAAATCAAAAATAGTAGTAAAATCAGCAGTCTGCGATAGACAAATCAGGGTATATCTTTGTCCTGATAGTTGTGTGAAGGTTTATTGTCCCATGCACCTCCCAGGACACATCCACCATGACTCAGCAAGGAAACACTGTCCGAAAAATAAAGAAGGAATTTGGAGATAAAAACTTTGGAAGTTACCTACTCGATTTGGCAAACACACACTGCTCAAATTTCATATTTACTTTGTCTGAACTTTGGAATGCATTTTTGCACGGAACAAGGACTGTGGATTTTGTCCCCCATGTTTTACAGTGTAGTCGCCCTGTGAAGGAATCGCTTTGTGGCCAGTATGGAGAGGAGGAATGATTAAAGTGACCAATAACTCTTTCTATATGAATATGGCATGTGAGTATCATTTTAAGACAGACTGTACATAAATCACATGCACTCCTACTTTTGTCTTGGTTCGTTGTCTTGGTTTGTACATTTATAAATGAGCTGCTCATGTGACTAGCTAACTAAATAGAAATTAGAGCGTCTTTATCTTCTGTAATTTGACGTATTTCCGCATCTTTAGATGTGATTGGATTGCTCAGAAGTGAGTGTAGCTTAGCATATACAGCACCGCAATACAGAGCTGTAGAGAGATCCATGAGAGACACAAAGCTAGTGTGCTACAGAGGACTGTTGGCCTCCACACACACCTCCCTCACCGGCATTTTTAGACCAGGAGGAGGATAAGAGTTAAATTAACAAATTAGACCTCTGTCACATTCTTTGTTTTACAAGCTGAAATCCAAACACACACCTCCTACTATGATATTGCTCTGCTAGCTACCCACTAGCTAATGGTCAAATGCAGTTATATGATGGGTGCAGTTAACTAGTCACACCAAATCACATTTGATTAGATAAATTAAATGCAACCACCCCTGAGTTCAAGATGAATGTAGGAATAGAAAAGAAAGGGATTTTGATATAAAAAAAATACTGAAAAAAGATTGTTGGGCTTATATTTAGCACATAAGAAGAGATAATGAACAATTACCACAGGATTAGAACTTGGAAAATGTATTTTTCAATTCACTGTGTCTTTAAGTCAACTGCTGTCAGTCACCTGCTGTACCTAAGGTCAAGAATGAATTATGAAGCTGAACCTTTAAGCCAACCTGGTTGAAAAGTTCTGTAAGTGCTCAGAGAAAAATGTAAATTTGAACATCTACAATTACATTGCAACTGGCAAACTCCATCTGCTGATGAAGATCATTTGAAATGATCGTAAGCTTCAGAACAGCTACTAAAGGGGGCTTGAGGTGGACTTGTCAACAACCGTTTAACAGTTTTCTGCTGCCTAGTATGGGATCCAAGGATTCCAGGATTTAGGATTCCAGACAAGTAGGCAATTGTGTCAGTTTTAAAATAGATTTTTCAATCAGTTTTTCCCCCACTTACATGTGTTTTCCGTTTGTTACTTCTAAATGTCTAACAGAGGGACCTTCAGGTATGTTGGAGATAGGCAACTGTAGGCCACTTATTGCCCCTCCAGTGAATACTTGAGAGAGTCTTCTTATAGTGATGTTAATTCCTGGTCAGATCTTATATGTCCACTTTATGTTTACGTAGGCCAATAATAATTACAATCTGGATTTGAGGTGAAAATAGCAACATACTCTGCAAAAACTGTTAATATACTTAAATATTTAATCAGCTGTCAACCTGTCTACTGACCCACCACATGACCATGAGGAAAGCATAACCTGACCAGCAAGCCTAGTTGTTTTGTATGAAGTCAGAGAAAGGCCTATGCAAATGGTAACCATGGTAACAATCTGTACTAGAAACAAGTTTTGTAAATCACCCAATACCATTTAGTTAAGCTACTGATTGATCAATTCCACTGTACATTTTGACAGATAGTATTTTTATGTGTGCGAGAACTGTGCATTTTACCAGACCATTTGTTGGATCTCTGTAAATAATATTATAAAGAGTACGGTCTAGACCAGCTCTATAAGAAAAGTGCAGTAAGATAACTTCTGTTATGAAGTGGCGCAATATAAATAAATTAAATTGAATATACCAGCAAACTGAGTGTAGGTGATCAGTTTTAGGCCGATTTTTTGCATCATGGCCAAAATCAACTGCTCCACTGTGAGGAGAATTCACTCCATTGCCAATGAAGCTTACTGCACATCGTGATTGCTGCAGCACATAATCTCTTTTGATAAACTAGATTGCCACACATAATATTCAAATCAACCGACCATCCATGTACTCACTACACATGTGGAACTGCACACAGCCGGGGCTTTTTTTCCCTGTAGTGTTTATCTGCTTATGAATTGGAAGGTTTACCAAGTCCTTTGTGGGCATCAAGGCTGGTGTACTCGATGGTTCCATTGTGGCCCTTCTTGGGGTTTTCCTTGTATTCTTTGTGGACTCCATCAGGACAGTATCTGTAGGACAGCCCATAGTCTGCTAGGTAGACCTACAGCACAAACAGGACACACATACACATTACTAATTACAAAGCCATTCAACAAAAAAAGTAAATTTATCTTGTCTTCTTAGTGACGTAATCCTCATTAAAATGAAAAGCTGATAACTGCAACCATTTGCATTATTAATATAATGTGCACACAGAATCACAGCCCTTAATTGCGATATATACATAAAGTGTAGAATAGAGCAGACCTCACTTCTATGCACATACGAGATAATTAGAGGAGGTCAACAGTGGACTAACCTGTTCAGGGTCTCTGTAACCCAGCATGAGGTTGGTAGCTTTAATGTCTGCATGGACGTACTCGTTCTCATGAATATACTCCAGTACAGCCACCTGGCACAGGCCAAGACAGAGCATATACACACAAAAACAAGAATGACAATTATGATAAGAAGACTGTAATGAGAAGTGAATGCACATTCACTTAGAGGCATGTTCTGTTCACCTTATGGTAAAGACAGGGGTCATTATCTGTTAAAGGGGCCTTTGTCTTGTGTTTTCTATCTGAGCCACTGGAACTCCAGCTGTGTTCAGCTTCTTTAAACAACAATCAATGAACATAAAAAAATAGAGTCTGCCTTTTCTCCAGGAAGATGATCTCACCAGTCCTTGACCAAGTTGGAGCACAGTGGACTTCCTCAGTCGACCTCTATTGTGCTCGCAGACTTTCTCAAGGTCACTGCCCAGTCGATCCATGGCCATGAAACGATACCTGAGTAGTAGAAGAAAAAAAGCAAAGATCAAAACCTTTTTTCCTGATTCTGAATAACAAACCATCTCCTAATTCCTGAAACATACAATGGTGTGAAAAAGTGTTTGATTTCTTAGATAACACAAGAAGATAACACAAGTAAACACAAAATGCAGTTTTTAAATGAAGGTTGTTATTATTAAGAGAAAACAAAATCCAAACCTACATGGCCCTGTGTGAAAAAGTGATTGCCCCCTAAACCTAATAACTGGTTGGGCCACTCTTAGCAGCAACAACTGCAATCAAGCGTTTGCGATAATTTGCAATGAGTCTTTTACAGCGCTGTGGAGGAATTTTGGCCCACTCATCTTTGCAGAATTGTTGTAATTCAGTCACATTGGAGGGTTTTCGAGCATAAACTGCCTTTTTAAGGTCATGCCACAGCATCTCAATAGGATTCAGGTCAGGACTTAGACTAGGTCACTCTAAAGTCTTAATTTTGTTCTTCTTCAGCCATTCAGAGGTGGACTTGCTGGTGTGTTCTGGATCATTGTCCTGCTGCAGAACCCAAGTTCGTGTCAGCTTGAGGTCATTAACAGATGGCCAGACATTCTTCTTCAGGAGTTTTTGGTAGACAGCAGAATTCATGGTTCTATTTATCACAGCAAGTCTTCCAGGTCTTGAAGCAGCAAAACAGGCCCAGACCATCACAGTACCACCACCATATTTTACTGTTGGTATGATGTTCTTTTTCTGAAATGCGGTGTTACTTATACACCAGATGTAATGGCACACACACCTTCCAAAAAGTTAAACTTTTGTCTCGTCAGTCCACAGAGTATTTTCCCAAAAGTCTTGGGGATCATCAAGATGTTTTCTGGCAAAAATGAGACGAACCTTAATGTTCTTTTTGCTCAGTAGTGGTTTTCGTCTTGGAACTCTGCCATGCAGGCCATTTTTGCCCAGTCTTTCTTATGGTGGAGTCATGAACACTGACCTTAACTGAGGCAAGTGAGGCTTGCAGTTCTTTGGATGTTGTTGTGGGGTCTTTTGTGACCTCTTGGCTGAGCTGTCGCTGTGCTCTTGGAGTAATTTTGGTTGGCCGGCCACTCCTGGGAAGGTTCACCACTGTTCCATGTTTTCACCATTTGTGGATAATGGCTCTCACTGTGGTTTGCTGGAGTCCCAAAGCTTTAGAAATGGCTTTATAACCTTTTCCAGACTGATAGATCTCAGTTACTTTCTTTCTCATTTGTTCCTGAATTTCTTTGGATCTCAGCATGATTTCTAGCTTTTGGTCTACTTCACTTTGTCAGGTAGGTCCTATTTAAGTGATTTCTAAATTGAGAACAGGTGTGGCAGTAATCAGGCCTGGGTGTGGCTAGAGAAAGATTTTTAACACAATATTCACAAGCAAAAGCTATAAAATATCTTACACTGTTGACATAATTATAGACTCCTAAAAGAGTTTAGCATTAACTGAGACAGTCAGGAAAAAAACTTCTCATATCAACAAAATGCGGAAAAATACTGACACTGTAAGGTGAGAAACTTTGTTTCCCCTCACGAAAGTGAGAGGAAACAAATTTCATGCCTAAAAATTTACAGTATATCAAAATAAATACTGGACTTTGAACCCATTCTGAAGCCATCTTTCCAAGGCAAAGATATATGTAATCTGAAACAGAACAAGTCAACAGATAAGAAAGCTCTTTGGTTAAAACTTTCACTTGTGGTCAAAAAAAAAAAAAAAAACACACAAAAGGTGGGCCACTAAAAGCTACCCTTGAAAGTTAGCTCTCCGACCCAGCTGTGCCTGGAAGGCAACTGCCTTCTTTAAAGCAGATAAATACACTCTTAGGAGAGCACAGGCAAACTTTTAACATTTTAATTGGTTGCTAGATGCACACATTTCACACCAGGACCCAGAATTTATCTGATCTACAACATGACAAACATAAATACCGATGCCCACTGGATCTAATGTATAACACAAACAAAACCCAGGTTGGTCTTTTTTTAAAGCCCAGCAAGTCATTTGCTTTACGTTTCAAACATTTCACATTGTGTCAAGTTTCTTTTGTTTTGAAGTTCTGCCCACAAAGTCTACTTTAGCCAACTTTGAAGTACCAGTGTATAACATTTAGGAGGATCTATTGGCAGAAATGGAATATAATATTCATAAGTATGTTTTCATTAGTGTATAATCACCTGAAAATAAGAATCGTTGTGTTTTCATTAACTTATAATACGCTGTTTATATCTACAGAGGGAGTGGGTCCCCTTCCACGGAGGCCGCCACGTTGCACCGACATGTTTCTACAGTAGCCCA
Source organism: Siniperca chuatsi (assembly GCF_020085105.1). NCBI lineage: Eukaryota > Metazoa > Chordata > Actinopteri > Centrarchiformes > Sinipercidae > Siniperca > Siniperca chuatsi. Next base: position 4,119,212 of record NC_058052.1, on the reverse strand, counting down.
GAACGGACAAACCAAACACTGGCTCTATATAGGGCCTTTAGCATTTTTCACGAAATTTTGCGGTGACCGTAGTTTCTCCAACACGCTTGGAAGGGCAAGGTGAGGCAAGCTGTATTCAAATGTTTGCAAACTGCAATTTCATAACTAGATGGCAGCTTAAAACTAGCAGCAAGAGGCAGAGTTACATGACCTTTCAACTTGCTGGCTGAATTTTCCTCTTAAGAATGTGGTCACGCTGTACGAATTGCATTTACACCTGGCTGAGATCTGATCACAATGCGAGCCTAGCCACCTCCAGATGTGGTCTGGCCGATCTGATCACAATGCTATGTGCACTTACGCATTCATTAACATGTTTTTCATTATCCAGGTAAACTAAGTGCTTACTTAGCCAAAGCCAGTATTTCATTTTCAAAGTTACAGTCTTTTTAGCACGAAATTCCATCTTACCGTTACCTTGCTGAGATGTGACAGAGGTACATTGACTCAAAGAGGGAGAGAGGGAGCGGCAACTGCTGGAACCGCTAAAGCCTCATATTGGCATCAGTTGAACTTTATAATGTATCACTTGCACAAAACGGCCTATGTTAAGGGATGACAATTTGCTAGTTTGAATCTGAATATAGTCCAAGGCCTGAAATAAACCTGCCATTGCAGTCTCACTTTATTCACTCAGCCACCATTGCAGGAAGGGTTCACATATTGAAGGCTATCCCAAACCAGTTAATTGGAAGTGGAAGTTGACAATACTGTGACGTGAAGAAGGGTATGTGCAAGAGGTTGGAGGAACCATAACACCAATTACAGTTCCATTTTGCTACATTGTCACATGTTATTTTTGCATCATATGTTGCAATTGTCTCACATGCTTTCTCACAGTGGCTTGTAAATCACGTGATGTTTGGTGAAGTGGAAACATAACTTTGTAGTAAACAATTTATACATGCATTATTGTTCGTAACCATGCCGTAACCACCAGCTGCTTTCTGCTTCCAGGACAAAGTGCAGTAAGGGCATCTTGCAGTATATACTGACATTTCTCTCATCTATATTGTTTATGAAAACAATTTAGAAATGAAATCCACCAGTCACAACAACATCCTCCATTTGAATCGTAATGCTATCTTAAGGTGCAACATATTAGAAACAAACCCACAGTAATACTGTAAAATGCAGAGAAAATGCTGATGCTGGTTTTACACTCAAAAAGGGAGCAGACATAATACAGTCATCATCTAATCATCGGATAACATGTTGTCCACCAAGCGCTGGCTATGTCAATACCTGAGGTCATTATATTCAGCGAGCCCTGATCCCCAGTACTTGGGGATGCCCAGGAAGTCCAGTTTCCTGCTTCTCTTCCATTTCTGCACTGGAACAAGATTAGAAGATGAATAATTATGTGAATGTGTGCACACACATTTCTATTTTCACACTCCTGAGGTACTTATAGTGGGTGTCTGAAAAGACTAAATTACAGGACTCAAACCATCAACTAAATTAAAACTCAAAACCACAATGGCTGTATTGAGAAAGCAGGTACCCTGGTGCCTTGGAACACTTAGTTGTACTGACAATGAGTCTGAAGGGAATGGTTGGAAACTACAAAAACTTTTGATGAGAGTCTAATGATTCCCTAACCTTGACCTAACCCCCAATCTAACACCTCTCCTTTTCCAAGAGGAATCTGAACAAAAGCCCCTAAACTCTATGAAATGTAGGCATATGTTTTGCTCAGAATTCTGATTTGTCCTTGTAAGTGTAATAATGCATGCATGCAAATATCAATCTTACAGTATTGTGGGTACAGAGAGAGAGAGAGAGAGAGAGAGAGAGAGAGAGAGAGAGAGAGAGAGAGAGAGAGAGAGAGAGAGAGAGAGAGAGAGAAAGAAAGAAAGAAAGAAAGAAAGAAAGAAAGAAAGAAAGAAAGAAAGAAAGAAAGAAAGAAAGAAAGAAAGAAAGAAAGAAAGACAAAGCAGTGGACTTGGCTCAGGGCTTGATGGCGGCTGGCCTGACTGGCGCTCAACCAGGCTGGCAGGTGGTCAGGGGCTCATCGGAGGCCGGGCCATCATTACGTTTGAGTGGCTTCCTCTCTCTTGCTCCACTCCAAACGGAGGTGTTGGAGAGCTCTGACAAGCATGGAGAGGGGGGCTAACTGCCACTGAGGTGCATGTTTGCTTTGGCTTATTATTAATTACTGTGCGGCAGGCAGCAAAGCCTCTGTGTCTGTGGCCACTTCATCAGTCAAACATACTCGTGCTCCAGTGAGCTGCCAGAACGCTGGACGGGTGGTGCTACTCACTGCTCTCTGGTTTGGCTGCCCTCTGGTAGAACTTGAGCTCTGAGAACAGGGGGCCATTCTCCTGGTATTCCTGCACATAAAAGCACACATTATTAACTATTTCATTATCACTGGTTAAAGCACTAGGCTAGACAAAAATAAACATGTCTTAGTATACATCACAAAGTGGGGCTGTGAGAGACGTTAGTGTCCCAACTAATAATCATCATCCCACCTGTATAAATAAAACTGGCTGTGCATTCTATTCCTTTTTAAAGCTTTCTTCCTGTTGTCCCTTCCCTTGAATCAAAGAAGGACTCCCCAAAATACCTGGATGGAACATGGCATTCCCATTTAGATTAGGCTAAATTAAATGAAAAAAGAATCCCTCTTCTCTAATTCCTTTCTTTTTCACCTCCCTTCAACCAAGGGTATAAATACATGTAAACATTAAGTATATCACACAATACTTTCTGATGCAATGAGAGAGACATATTACCTTGCATACAAATGTAAGACTAATTACTTTTACATTTAATAGTTCCTGAGAAAGTTAGAGGCCATTAACAAATTTTAAATGCAATTTATTTATTAGACAACTTACAGTACCTCATGGTATATGTTAGAATGTTAAAGGTAGGTTTGGATTTTTCAGTCTATCCTCAGCGCAGTATAAAACGATGTGCAGCGTTTTGGCATCTGTTACTCGAACTGGACTTCCTGGATCGTATTTCATGTCTCACCGGTACCTGAAGCAACACGCCCCCTGCATTATTTTAATGCAGGGCTGTTTTCGGTCTGAACGCCTGTTTACTTAGCCAAAGCCAGTATTTCATTTTCAAAGTTACAGTCTTTTTAGCACGAAATTCCATCTTTTTGTTGACCCAGACTCGGTTACCTTGCTGAGATGCGACAGAGGTACATTAACTCAAAGAGGGAGAGAGGGAATGGCTGCAACTGCTGGAACCGCTAAAGCCTCATATTGGCATCAGCTGAACTTTATAATGTATCACTTGCACAAAGGGATGACAATTTGCTAGTTTGAATCTGAATATAGTCCAAGGCCTGAAATAAACCTGCCATTGCAGTCTCACTTTATTCACTCAGCCACCATTGCAAGAAGGGTTCACATATTGAAGGCTATCCCAAACCAGTTAATTGGAAGTGGAAGTGGACAATACTGTGACATGAAGAAGGGCATGTGCACCATCACACCAATTACAGTTTTGATACATTGTCAAATGTTATTTTTGCATCATTTGTCTCACATGCTTTCTCACAGTGACTTCTGAATCACATGATGTTTGGTGAATTTGAAACTACAGAAGTGGAAACATATCTTGTTGTTAACAATTTATACATGCATTATTGTTCGTCACCATCAGCTGCTTTCTGCTTCCAGCAGAGTGCAGTAGGGCATCTTGCAGTATATACTGACATTTCAAACAAGCATTATTGTGTCCCTTAAGATGGACATGCTGTCTGTGCGCAGCACAAATGTACTCACCACTTTTATGACAAAGTCAGTGTCTGCTGCAACAGGTCTGTCAACATCCTGGGAGGCTTTGAGACAACAGGAGACAGTGAGAAAAGATGAGACAAACAAAGTTGTGATACATTATGTTAAGTCTTAACTCTTAGACTAGATCAAGCCCTTTGGATTTATAAAATGTATCCAACACCAGGAAGAAATTAACAAAACTCTGTACTGAGCACAAATGGGTTTGTAAATGTTGGGGAATTACAGCTGACTGGAAAGGTCTTCATAGATTAGACTGTTCAAACTGCTTTTACAACCAAGAGAAAAACAGATCAATCAGAGTAGTGTCTCTCAGAAACAATGTGTGTATCTGACAGAGAAACTGAGGAGGTCTAGTCTGCTTGCATGTACATACTTGTGTGACAGAGTGTGAATGTACAGGGTGTGTGCGTGTGTGTCATCAGACAGAGTGTGCTCATTACCAAGATAGATCAGTCCAAAGCCACCTTGACCAATGATTTTCCCCAGCCTCCATTTCTTCTTCTCAGTGTCGGTCAGTAAGAAGCCATCTGGGAGTGGTTTGGGTAATGCCCTCTTTCTTTGTGGTGCCATGAAAGCTGAGCTAGTTCCAGAAAATATGTGTAAGAAAATGCTAGAAATATATTTTTATATACTAGGAGAATATGCGAAACTGATGAAACTGACAAAATGACAAAATGTAAGAGACATAACAATTTAATTATAGGTGAGCAAACAGTAATCTCTTTCACAAAGTGTAATATGAAAACAACAACTGGCCTAACTGGTACAGCTATTGCTAGCTGGTACAACACTGCCCTGTACCATTATACTGCCAGTTCTCTATTGTACAAGTTAAAGGCAATGTCCACAAACACCATTAAAAATCTGTCAGCTTTAAACCTCTGACACAAGATTGCTTATTAACAAAAGCAAAGTACATACTGTAACTGTTAACTGCCTGGTCTTTTAGGACAGTATTTTAGTGCCGACAAGACTGTTAAGCCAAATACAAATTTGAGATTTCCGCAAAATCTGTGGCAACCTTCTTATCATACGTTTTCGTTAACTTGCAGAGCGGCTCTTTAGGATTATGGGAAGGTATTCCCAGCTTGCTATGCAACTTTTCAGAGAAGTTGTTTGTTAAGGTTAGTTATATGAAACACAAGAATGACAACTGAAATAGCTGGATCGTTGAATGTAAAACAACCGAAGAACGTTAAACACACTGCAGTTAACAGTTAGCTGACACGCGGCAGTTGAAGATTTAAATAACTCTGGTGGGAAGAGGACAACGTTTGGACAACTAAACTAAGTTAGCACTCAACTAGCGGCTAACTTAACGTTAGCTAGTAAGAAGCTCTTTAATGACTCACAAGCTAAAATATGCACCCTCCTTCGAAGAGAATCCAAGCCGAATGCCCCGGTACGAAACAGAAGTGACAAAACTTATGTTTCTGTTTCTGTTTCTGTTTTTTTTTTTCTTCTTCTTCTTCTTCTTCTTCTTCTTCTTCTTCTTCTTCTTCTTCTTCTGTTGAGTTTTATGGCGGTTGGCATCCATAATTGTGCATTACCGCCACCTACTGGATTGTAACAGCTTCACAGTGTAAACTATTTACAGTGTGATCCAAAGTGATCTCATGTCAAAGTCCATTCTATAACCCAGACCCAATTGTCCCTTCCCTCAGTGTAACATCTAGATCTTCTCCAGATATGTCCACAACATTCAAGAACCTTCTTGCAGCGTCCAGCACCATATTAATCCTTTCCCACTTCCCCTTCAGCTGCACAATTTATAACCATGGCATTGGCAATGCCAGAAATCATTTCTTGTCCATACTGATGCTCTGATTATCTCCATTTCCTTGCTGCTCCTTTTCCTGTTGCACTGCCACCGTTTTCACCGTTACTCTCCTTTCCCTCTTCTACTCTTAGCAGCTTCAGTGTATGACAATCCCTTTTCTGCTCTGATCTTATTCATTTTTACTTCCTTAATTCTTTTTGGGCACTGTGCTGATCCCGTATGGTGGTTTCCCTCGCAGTACAGGCACTTTGCTTCCTCTTTCTCCACTTACACATTACAGTTGTCCTTCACACATCTCCCACATCTTCTGCCTCCTCTACATACTGCAGCAACATGTCCATATTCCTGACAGCAGAAACATCTGAGAGGAGCTCTCTTGTATGGCCTCACCCTGTAACACACATAATCTAGATACACTCTTTCCGGCAACTCCCCCTCAAACGTGGAACACACCAAATTACTTTCCTCCTTCTCCCCTTTTCTGAATCTTGTCAGCCTTTTTGCCTCACACACATCTTTAACCTCCTGAAATGACTCGGCCTCTACTCTCAGTGGCACGCCGCTTACCACTCCCTTTTTCTTTATTTCTGCTCCAAGTGGGAAGCAATTCACACTGCTATAATCTCTAAATGCATGAATCTTCAGGGCTTTATCTCTCTGACGCTGTGATACACAGTCAATGATAATCATCCCACTTCTTGTTATCCTGTCAGATCTTACATCTCCAAGCTTTCCTCCTATAAACTTTCCAACCTCATGTGGATCCTTGAAAATGCCGTCTGTTTGTGTCACCGCTACCATCCCGACAAGATACTTGTCCTCTTTCTTCATTGTCTGACTGGATTCACTTGAACTGTTCTTCTTCCTTTTCAAATCCCCTTGAGTCCTCGTTTCCAATTTCACGCTCCGATTCCTCCTCTGACTCCATTTTCGCCTTTTTTTTTTTCTTGTGCGTACAATCTCTTACCATCCCATATCCTAGGTGGCGGTCCTGTTCAACCTCCCGCTTCTTCTTCTTCTTCTTCGTAAAGTTTTATGGCGGTTTTCCTATTTTACATAATGTGCTGTTTAATCCTGTATGCCCAAAACGTAGTCTGGATATTATTGTTTCCTCTTTCCTGGTTCTCCCCATTTTCCTCATCACCCCTACTTTTCTTTGAATGTTGTATAACCACCTTCCTGTTCGCTCTTCTTCCCACTGCTTTTGCCACCTTTCTTTCACCTTCTCTTTAACTGTGGTTTTCATTTCCGTTTTACTAAGGGGTACTGTAATGTCAATGTGATTCGTTTTTGTGGCTTCCTTTGCATACTTGTCAGCTATTTCATTTCCTTTGATCCCTAAATGTGCTGGTATCCATACAAATGTCATATTTAGTCCCATCATTTGAATTCTATATAGAGTTTGCTTTATCTCTATTAAGACATCTGGCCTGTTGTCTGAATGGCTGTGCTTCAAGCTGATTAATGACGAGCTGGAATCAGAACATATTACTGCTCTCAAAGGTCTCACATCTTCTACCCATTGCAATGCTAACAAAATTGCCAGCATCTCCCCTGTATAAACCGATACTCCATCTCTGATTCGTTTGCCAGTTTTAATGTTGAAATCTGGAACTATGAATGAAATACCAGTGTTGTTAGCTGTGTTCTTTGAAGCATCTGTATAAATTTTCACGTAGCTGTGGTATATGCTTTCTATATATGTCTGTATTATCTGTGGATGTAAAATAAGCTCCTGTTTGTTCTTTTTACCAAGCAATGTGAGATCTACTATAGGGTCAGGGAGTATCCAAGGGTGTATTATTGGGAATGGTACTGTTGGACTAATGTTTATTTCAGTTATTCCTAGTTCTTTTGCTTTCTGCTCAATTGTCCATCCAAAACTTTTTGTTTCTCTCCTCTCCTTTTCCCAACAGGGTTTTAGTGTATCTTGCGTTGGATGATCTTCATTATGTCCTTTTAAATTAACCCAGTAGTTTAAAGATAGCTGTATTCTCCTTAATTCAAGTAGTATTTCTCCCATTTCCACTTGTAATGCTGATGTTGGGGTTATTCTGATGGCACCTGAACATAGTTTTAAGCCTGATATTGGATGTTGTCTAGCTTTCTGAGAGATGTACTTGCTGCAGATCCAAACGTTACACACCCATAATCTAATACTGATCTTATTAATCCTATGTTGATGGTTTTCAATGCTGATCTCTCTGCCCCCATTCACTTCCCACCAGACATCTCATTACATTTAATACTTTTTTACACTTGTCCGTTTCCTTCTGAATATGTACTGCCCATGTGATTCTTTCATCAAACCACAACCTGAATTGTTTCACTCTTTCCAATTCAAGAGAGAATCCCATCCCATTCTCCAAATTCAGAAAAACATCATTTATCATAATAGAAAATAACAAAGGACTCAATGTAATCCCTTGAGGAGTTCCATTTTCAACAAAAAAAAAAAATCTGAATAACACTTCTTATTCTTACTTTGCATACATTGGAGGTTAAGGCAATAGGCGTATAATTCCCTGGGTTTGTGCAATCTTTTCTGGTTTACGTATCGGAATTACAACAGCTTCTTTCCAGACTTGTGGCAATTTTCCCTTCTCCCAAACCTTATTTTATAGTTCCAGTAGGATGTCCTTCGATGTTTCACTAAGATGATTTATCATAGTGTAACATATCTGATCTTTCCCTGGTGTTGACATCTTGGTTTTCCTGAGAGCACAGTTCAGTTCTGCCTTTGTGAATGGTATATTTGTTAAATCATTGGTATCTTCATTTTGCTGTAGTAGTTCCTTATTCTCAGCTATTGTCTATACCCTTCCTCTTTGCCCCTCTTCACTATTACTATTAGAACTGTGAATTTTAACAAAAGTTTGTGCTAACATCTCTGCTTTCTGCTCGTCTGTCACTGCTGTAGTTCCATTGTCCACTAATACTGGATATCCATACTCTCTTTTAACCCCATTCATTCTTTTTATCATTCCCCATATTTTAGCAATTTCTGTTTCTCTTCCTACTGAGTTACAAAACTTCTTTCTTCTTTGTATTTTAATTGTTTTCTTTACCTTAGCTTGCAACCTTTTACATTCAATAAGATTCTGAAAATTGTGAGTTCTTTTTAACATTTTAAAAGCTTTATTTCATGATTTTATTACATTTTCACATTCCTTTGTCCACTATTATACGATTTTCCTTTTAAGCTTACCTCCTTTCCTTTCAATCGTTTGCTTTTACAATTTCCCATGTGCAAATACCCGCCACTGTTTCTGACACTAAAGTAAGATCTATGGCTGATTCTGTACCTTTTCTAACATCAGTTCTGGTACCATTTCCATCATTAAGGCATTTTAGATTTCTAGGTTTCACAAATACTATACAGCCTCCTCCATTTCCCTCCACTCTATCTCTGCGTATACTATTATAATCTTTTTATTATGAACTCTAATGCTGGCTTAAGCCATGTTTCTTGAATACATAATATTTCTGGTTTATTTCTGAGACCTTTAACAAATCATTTAAATTCCTGACCATTTGCTATTAAACTTCTTGCGATCCATTGAAGAATAATCATTAGGTTCTTTCTCCCAAGACCCCCGTTTTCCCTTCTGCCTCAAGTCTTTTGTTGATTTGTTCCCAGGACAGATATTTCATAGCCAAGAATTTTTCAGCTCTCTTCACAATTTTCTGTGTTTTGTGTTTAACTTGATCTGCACAGTTGATTACATAAGCAATGAAAAAAAACAGCTTATCTACTGTCAGTTCTATAGTTTGTCCTCTTTGACCTCCTTCTGGTCTTGAGTTTTGACTGGTTTTGTCTGTTTCTTCCATTCCCTTTTGTCTTTGCACCGTCTTCACTGCTTCAGCATAACTTATGTTGTTAGCTGTTTTTACTTGTTGAATTTCCACTGCTCTTTTCCTGACTTCACAACCCCCAAATGCCGTACTGTGTTGGCCACCACAATTACAACATTTAGCTTGTACATTATCTCCACATTCCCTAAATCTATGATCCCCTCCGCATTTGGCACACCTTTGCTTTCCTTTGCAACCCATCGCTATATGCCCACACCTCTGGCATTTGTAACACCGAAGCGGAGGAGGAAACTCATACAGCCTTTATTTTATCAGGAAGTACCAGGTCCTGGAACTCTAGAAGCACTGACAAACTTTCTACTCTCTCCCCATTGATTGTCTTTAACAATCTCTTTAGTCTCCTCACCTCGCCTATGAATACTTTGAATAGTTTGAGTTTCTCCAGATCTTCGTCAATGGGAATGCCTGTTATCACTCGTTGTCCTGCTACGCCACACAGCCAATGACATGCCAGGACAAGTTTCTCAATAGCCAATAGAGAAGCAGTAGAGGCGGGAATATGCAATATTGTGCACTCAATTTGACAAATCAACATACCATATATGTAATTTATTATTTGAAGAATTAAATGCTTTATGCTTTAATTATTTATTACAAAGCATGGGCGTACTTTAAAACCTGATACCTTCATCATTTTTTTGAATTTACAAAAGTTATGGCTTAGAATTTCTTAGAGATTCTTGAAAGGTAGAACATACTTATTATACAGATATAAAAGCAACATAAACACCACCTAATAAGCACTGTTTACATAAAGAGAGATTAACTATATGATACTACTCTTTATCATCCAGATTTAAAAAAACACACACTTCATCATGTATATAAAGATAGTCTGTGAAGCAGTTGATAAAAGCAGCTCAGCCAGAACAGGATTAATATGATAGTATGGAAAACAATGATAGCCTACCAGTATATCAAAACACAGTGGTTTCAAATGTGTGAGTCAGGACACTTCCAGAGGATCACAAAAGAAAAAGAAATGGCGGTAGCATTTGGTGACTTTTGTTGGATTCTGATTTTAAAACTATGTTTGCGACTTTTTAACTGCATCCAACTGTATTTGAGAGATTTTTCATTCATCATGTAATCTAATTCAGTCCTTGAATACAGTTGGGGACTAAATGTAGTTTTAAACTTGTGTATTTTTTAATTATCCTGTTGTATCCTTAACTATTATGTGTACATACAGGAATTGTACTTTACATATATATAGATGATGTATTGAGAAATGTCAAAGTTTTTGTCATGTGATCTGTATTTGATCACTGACCATGCATGGGCTATCATGAGTCACAAGAAGCTTTAAAAGCACTCACCTGTTGCTGATCATGTGAGGAGCGAACCTGAAGAAGCTACAATGCAAAAGATTTGTAATTATGCACGACTGAACAAATAAATTAAGACGATCTAGACAATGTGTCTATTTCTGGTGTGAGCTTTAATTTATATGCTTGCACTGCTACATTGTTCCTGGTCCAGTTCAGCACTCTGGAAGATGAACAAGCTTATAGCTGTGCACAGGGCCATCATCTGTTGATTCGCAAGTTCTTTGGTGTGTATTTACATCTGTATTTTCATTTTGATAATACAACACCTATGATATTTTTGTGCTAATTTTGACCAGGATGCATGAGAAATGGCAGTACCAAATTTAGTACGTGAGCAGTTTATCAAGCCAGAGGGATGATTAATCCTATTGTTGAGGCCAGTGACACACTAACAGTTCACTGGATGTAATGATTAACCAATTTGTGATTCTTAGTATGCAGTAGTAACTCACTGTTGAGCCATCTAGAGGAGTCACTGGACTTTTTTCAACCAAGCATCTGTGATGTAAGATGTCCACCTGATAACCCATCTTTATTTCTCAAGCATCTAAGATGTTTCTCAAAAATATTGTTTATTACATCAGATCCCATTCAGTGGTTGGTGTGAAATCATCATGATTCACTAAAATTAGCATAACGGTTCTCAGCATAATGGTTTTTCTCAATGTCATGATCCCTAAATTCAATTCAAAGTTGTCACAGCGTCATGTGAAGTGATGGCATTGGGTTCTGTTCTACAGTATTTTCAGTATAAAGGCAGCTCCGAAAAGATATTGCGATGATTTAACCTGTTACAATGAAATTATTTTCATTAAAAAAATACTTTGTATCAACCAAATACCAATAAATAATTCAAAGAAATCTTACATGAACTCATTTGAATATTAACTAACCCAAACCTAAACTGCAGACACTGTGCTTTAATTTATTCTCTGAATATAAATACTGTTTACACCTAGGCTGTGTCCTTCACTTGCAATATGATACCCCTGCATAAAAAGGGTCTGTAAAAAAAAATCATTCATTTAATTATTCAGTAATATTCAAAATACATTTTTCATTTAATGGCCTAATTATTGCTGAGATTTCCCTGCCATCGAATAGCTGTGGGTCACCCTGCTTTACACAGCAGATAATTCCAAGAATTTTACTCTGCCAAGAGCAAAATTCTGAGTGTTTCTCCTGTTTTGGCATGAAAATAGTTAAATTGTATTGATATTGATGTTATAGGTAGCTTCACTTTAAAAAGATATCCTCCTATGTATCAGCCTTAAAGCCTTAAAAATGTACCAGTCAGCCTCCAGTGTGGCTGGTGCTTAGGGTGTCATCCATAAATTCAAGTTTCACACAGATCCTAGTACACCCTTGTTACACTCAGTACTAAAGTGGACTCCACCTATGCATGAATACTCTAAATAGTAATCAATAAGGGCAGCCGGTGTTAGCAGCTACATGCAGTAAAATGGAAGCAGAGGTGGTGCTGGATTCTGACATGGAATTGGGCCTTCAAAGCAGCCCCTTGTATACTGCTTATTCAACTTACTTACACAAATCAATAACAGTTTGTTTTCATGAATTCAGGCGTCCCTGTTGTAACCCAGCTTGATCTCCGTTTTGTTGTTCAACGTTGTCAATACCATACCTGGCTAATGAACACAGGCTGCAGGAACAAATGTTCCTGGAACCGGTGGTGGACAGGAACTCACACATTTCTCTCCACTCATCGCTCCCAATCAAGCTTGTTTTATTGCGATGAAAGGAGAGGGAAAATGCCTTCCCTTGTTGCTCCTGTCGGCGTGCACCTGCTTTGAGCCTATCGATCTACAGGCACCCTCAGGGCCTAATTTAAGACTCAAGGATTCTGCCATGAAAGGAAGAAAAAAAAAAACATCACTGGTTGAACATCAGGTAGTCATAAGGAAAACTGTTGGAAAACTGGGTCTGCTTTGATGAAGATAAGCAATAAGTCATGTGTGGTGTTTGGTTGAAGATCAATTGAAGAACACTTAAAATGAATGTGACCTAATTATTGCACTATAGAGCCTATGGTGTATCTGAATACCTGCTATTAACTAAGCTTATATCTAAATGGCTCAGGAATGCTTTTAATTGCATAGTCTTCTGTGGCTCTGGAGGGAGTTTTGTCAAATCTGAAAGAATAACCGTGACTAACGCGTTGGTAGCTTTCTAACAATCTAAGCTAACGCTAGCAAAGTAAGCTAACTTTAGCTAAGTTTACTGCCGATTGCTCACTAATTTACAACGCTAGTGACAACAACAAAGGCAGAATAATTTCTGTGGTAAAAAAAACAAACATTTCAATCCCTTATAAACCTAACTTTCCTAAACAACATAAACCAGTAGCCCGAGGGGTCTCTTTTCAGGGCTATAAGCCCCTCATGGGAGCCTGTAACGTTACTGTAATATAGCCTGTCAAAGACCATAGGTTTCACCACTTTCGTGATGTTGATGCGTATTTATTGCTCACCACATAAACAAGTTACATTAAGTAAGCCCAGAGGCAGTAAACAAAACTACTGGTATTTGACAATGTGAACAGAACATTAATTATGCTATACTACACTACAATACCACAGCTGGCACGTGTTCTTTGGAGAAAGGTTAGGCCATGGCACAGCCTCCTCCCTTAGTTCTGAATAGCTAATGCTACTAGTCACTAACATGCTTATTATATTTTCATGATGATAATGGCTAGGGATGATCCAAGTGACCCACTGACCTCCACTCCCAGCAAGCAGAAAAAGAAGGGCCAGGGATGTCCTGTTTCATCTGTACACTTTCACGAGACCAGTGAGTATTATAAACAATATTCCAACTAGCTTTCTGTACTAACATAACACACAGATTCTCAACAAGTAAAAGAACTAGAATGGCAAGTGTCAAAGGAAACTTGTAGATTAATATTTTTTGCACTGCTAACTGATATATATTTAGTTGGTTAATACAATCAGTTCAATATCATTCATTGTGCATATGAAGGAAAAGGGCTGAGATGAAGCTAGGGAGATGTCTCAATAAAGGCATTTAGCAATATATGTTGAATCCAATCAGTGCTATTCACATTAGCTAACTTAATATTAACGTGGTGCATTAAGTGACAGTGAAATGCAAAATTGGGATTCATTTAAGCTACTACTATTGTGTTAGTGTGTTATCTTAATGTATTCATTACAGGAACAGCAGGTGGAAATTAATGTGAGCCTTTTGTCTAAACCTGGCACATTTACACCATATTATAGTGGTACTGATTGATAACGTCACGATCAACAGAGAGTTATTGGAAAGATTAAATGTTGATTCTCTCCCCTCCAGAGAAATGTATTCTTCTGACAGCTGGGACCATGCTGCACCCACACAATACTAAACAAGTGAGTACTATTTTTTTCTGACTATCATAAGGAAGCAGACTGACGATAAAATTTTGTTCAGTATTTCTGAAACAGCAGAATATTGCAGTCATATTAACATATGGTAGCTAGCTAGTCAGGGTTTTCCAACGTTTACTTTTTGTCACTACCCTACATCAGGATACACTATTGCAATGTATTTTCCATCCTCAGCCCTAAGTCTGGATCATCAGTCCAGTGTGGGGCTTAGAGAGACGTGGAGACCATGAGGACCGAAAGTATCAGAAGTATCTTCTGACCAGTCCCTACCAGTAAGAGCAGTACCAGATGTCCTCCTCATCCAGTGCAGTTGAATGACCTTAGGAGGTTACCAGCATTCAGCTCAAACCTGCATCACCTGCATGTCATCACTACCCACCACACTGCATAAACTGCCTCAATTAAATTAAATTTTATTTATATAGCGCCAATTCATAACAGAAGTTATCTCATTGCACTTTTCCTATATTGCAGGTGTAGACTGTACTTTTTATAATAATATTTTCAGAGACCCAACAAATCCCACCATGAGCAAGCATTTGGCGACAGTGGCAAGAAAAAACTTGGAAACCTTGGACAGAACCAGACTCAATGGTAGGCAGCCATCCGCCACTGCCGTGTTAGGTTTTGAGAGAGAGAGAGAGAGAGAGAGAGAGTTTTTTCTGGGCGGGGGGTTGCATAACCTGCCTCACCCAGTGATGCTGCTATTTTTAATGTGCGATAAAAAAATTTATTAAATTGTTGCTCCAAGTCAGTTGATTTCTCTCATGGTACAATTCCGGAACTAAGTTTAATATCAATATGTACAATAATCAAATGACAGAAAGACATTAATGGCATTTTTTGTTTGTCAGAATGTAGATTATTCATTAAAAGGCCATATTTAATGTCGTCTTATACTTCTTGCATACATAATAACTTATACACAAATATGAATATTATTTATACACAAATGGGAATATTATGAGTTGTCTGTTCTTTAAAAAAGAAGATAATGGTTAGCTTCATGGTATAACCCCCGAACCTGCAAATTAAAGCAAACATCGTGAACTCCGGAAGAATCTTGTTTAGTCTGGCAAGATGGTCCTAAAACATACAGGATGGCCCTCCCTAATGCCAGAGCAGCCTACTATTCATCATTAATAGGAAAATAAGAACAATCACAGTATTATTTTAAAATACCACCTAGAATTTTAAAATAATAATAATGTAATGGTAGTGGTAATTTTAATATTAATAAAGTAATACAAATAGGAATGATAATAATAGTAATAAGACTAATAATAACAATTGTAGTAACAGTTGTTGAGTAGGAACACGGTGTGTGCAGGTGGCCCACAATCAAGCTCCGGAGGCAGAAGTACCTGCTGAAAGCGACAGAAGGAGAGAGAAGAGAGAGACGAAAAAGCACTAAACTAACCTGACCATTAAGACCTTTGTAGGTGAGGAGAAGTATTATAAATTCTATTCTGTATTTTACAGGGAGCCAGTGCAGAGAAGCTAATATTGGAGAAAAATTATCTCTTTTCCAAGTTCTTGTCAGTACACGTGCTGCAGCATTCTGGATCAACTGGAGAGTCTTAAGGGACTTATTTGGGCAGCCTGATAATAATTGGCGCTCTATAAATAAATAAATAAAGTGAATAAATGTCATGGATACTCCAGGCTCCACTACCTACTAATTATCCACACCTGCTCCCAATTACACTCCTGCTCCACATTAGCTCTCAATCACAGGCAGCATAAAAGCCCTGCACTCACCTCAGTATGTGTCCGACCTCGCATTACGCCTATTCGCCCTTCTCCAGTGATCTCCCGGTCTCCCTGGCTCCAGCGATCACCCGGACTCCCTGGCTCCAGCGTTTCTCCTGTTTCCAGCGGTCTTCTGTCTCCAGCGTTCTCCTGTCTTCAGCAATCTCCCTCCTACCGACTTCCCTCTCTCCATACCCACTATATCTGGCTGTATTTCAATAAAGAACATTCTACTTTGTTTCTACAACTTTGTCCATCTCGGTGTCCCCTGCCTGTCTGTACTGTAACAGAAGGTCGGACCACTACCGAAAGGATGACAGCCCTGAGCCCCGATGACCCCTTCCCAGACCTGGAGGATGTTATCCGACGATATCTCCTCACCCATCCACCACCAGTCACCCCAACCAACGCCTCCTCAGACACTCCTTCAACCCCGCTGGTAATGAGGATGATTAGTCAATTACAGACCTTCTCAGGCTCAGCAGAGGACTGCGAGGGATTTTTGCTGTGGTGTTCCCTGGTCATCAGCCTATATCCACACCAGTACCCCACCGAGCAATCGAAGGTGGCCTTCTTGGTGTCCTGGCTTGATGGACCGGCACTCCGCTGGGTGGCAGACATCTGGTCGAGAGGTGAGGCTGTCACACAATCTTTTCGCCATTTTGCAACACACCTCAGAAAAGCGTTTGGCACCCCAGTCAGTACCTCATCAGCCAGTCCTCAGCCTGCACCTCTACCGGCCAGTCTTGGGTCTAGCAACCCACGACTTCCCTGCACCGGAACTCCGCTGCCCAATTGCTCGCCTGCTCCGTCAACACCTCCAGTTCCAGCTCCGCAGCAGCCTCCAGTCCCTGCTTGATCGCAGCAGCCTCCAGTCCCTGCTGGATCACAGCAGCCATCGCAGCAACCATCACTCCCTGTTGGATTGCAGCAGACACCGACCCCTGCAGGTCGGCAGCAGACAGCAACCCCTGCAGGTCGCAGTCGACTCCTTTCCTGGCTGGATTGCAGCAGCTCCCTGGACTCCTGGCTGGATCGCAGCAGCACCAATCCCTGGCTGATGCTGGATCGCAACCACCTCCGCAACAAGCCACTGAATCATTGGCGAGGTCACAGCAGCAGCCGTACCCTCCTTCTCAGCCAGAGGAGCAGGTTCCGGACTCCCGGACACCACTGGTCCAGCCGCTCCTCAGCCAGTCATCCTGTCGCCGGCTCCCAGTCCTGCTGCCTCGTCGCTGGCTCCCAGTCCTGCTATCCTGACGCTGGCTCCTGTTCCTGCAGCCAGCCCTTGATCTGGTTCACCGGTCCTGCAGCCGGCCCTTGATCTGGTTCACCGGTCTCCAGAGAGCTCCTGCCTTAGTCGCAGACCTCCAGGGGGGTTCCCACTTTTGCCACAGACCTCCAGGGGGTCCCCACCTTCGCCGCCTGAAGTGGCTGAAGTGAAGTGCCGGCTGTTTCCCAATCACTGAACGAGAAAAGCTTGTATGAACTGAAGACTTGCCATGATGAGAGGACTGACAGATTTAATTTCCATTTGAATTTTGACACCAAAAAAGCATGGTGACAAGTAAATGTAAATGCAATAGACTGGGGGCGCTGTTTCACTGGCACATTGAAATGCCAATGCAAAAATGAATCGCCATTTGAATAAAGAGACCAAAAGACCATGGCAATATGAAATGCAATTGATTGAGCTTTCATTAAAAAATTAGAATCAAAATAATTCAAACTGAATTGAGAATTGTATTGCCACTTTGCATATTGAATTGTCAATTGCAAAATGCATTTACAAATTGCACATAGATTTGCCAATTGCAAAATGAATTGCCATTTGAATAAAGAGACCAAAAAACCATGGTAATATATGTATCTGGCTATATAGAAGATGGAGGTGCTGCACATAAGTGCTGAACGGATGGATAAGCATTTTTTCCTGAAGTACATGTTACAGCACACAACTCATCCTAAAACCACAAAATGTTGCTTTCACATTTCTGTTTGTGAGATACATTAGCACGGGAAGGGGGGTGCCCTCCCTGCTGGCTAGAGTGAAACACAGTGGAAACATAATTTTACTGTTACTGTTAACACTGTTTATTCTAAGCTTTAGAGTTGTTGGTAGGTGTATTTTTGAACTACTTTGACTTTGTCAGTCTAGCTGTTTCGCCCTGCAGTGTATTTTCCAAAACTATTCCTTTATCCAGTTCTCCAGTAAAAGAGACTCTTAGCTTCAATGGAACCAATAGAGGTTAAATGACTGAATAAAGTCATTGTCCTTGTCCAGTAGGATACCACTGTACAGCCTCACACCCAATCGATCTAAAAGTCACCAATGTTAACTTCGCTGATACTGTAACCTCTCACTATAGTCCAGGTTTTAACCCTCGCCTCCATCCATCTCTCTACAATTTTCTCTCTGTTGTCTTTTCTCTTTTCACTTGCTCTCTCCCCCCCCCGACTCCGCCACCTCTCACCTGGGGTAATTGCTCTGTGAGCTCGGCAGTGCCTGCCAAACGACACTGCTGTTTCCTCTCTGCGCCTCTCATAGTCTGGGTTCGGTGACACCAATCTCAGTAAGGGCGTGACACCATTTTGTGTAACTGGCCATCGTGATGGAGATGGCATAATTGTCCTAATTAGGAGTCGAGGATCAGGGCGGCTGCAGCTCTGACCCACCCCGGTCCGAGTCCATATGGTGGGAGGCTGATAATGAGCCAGTTAATGTGCTGTGTCCATCAGTAAGAGATACTCAGTATGAACGTTGTGCCAAAGAGATGGAGGAGGTTTTACTCTCTTTGCCCTCTTTTCTATTTCCTCCCTCTCGCTCACTCATTTACACATAAATTTACATTTTGGCTCCAATAAAAAAAATTGACAAAATTCACTCGAAAACCTGATGTATTTATGTACTTAATTACCTACAGTAGTCATACCTTATCTTCACATTAGTGAGCGTTACATTTTGTAAGTAATTACGGACATTCTGCCGCCGTATCATAAACGACATTTTCAAACTGTTTCATTTTATGAATCATTTGTTCCTGGCCTTGTCTCTCAGCTCCCATCATGCAGCTGTGTCACCATTTCATGTTGTGACTGTTCTATTTATGAATATGAGATGTATTGCCAGTTCAAATGAAAGTAATACAAATCTAATGGCCAGTAATGAGATGCTGTTTTGCCATTATTGGACGTGGGCTGGGTCTATGCCAGTGTGTGTGTGTGTGTGTGTGTTTTCTCAATGCTGTGTATGATTTGATGCTAATAAAGCCATACGTTCTGCTCCAGGGAGCAAGCACTGACCAGGATTCAGATTAGGTCTTAATGGCTTCTAGGCCTGGGGCTAAATTGAAATGTAAATCCCCAAACCAAACATCATTTATTCCTTACATTTTTTGATGTGGAAGTTGGAGACATGTAGCTGTGTAACTGTAATTTGCTTTGTTTCATGCAAACATTCCATTGAAGAGGCTGTGCTACATAAACAAAGATGCATGTCTGGATTTGCATTGCAATGCTATCACTGTTCATTTCTGGTAATCTGTGTGTACTCAGCAGCCTCCTCCCAATAAATTCAACAGTTTAAGTTGTTTTTTCCTCTGGTGTGTATTAGCCAGACAAACAAAGTATTGAGAGAGTGTAGAAGAAGGTTTGAAAATACAGGATTTTTGAATTCAGTTTGGACTGAACCTGAATCTAAAATTAATTAATTTGACTGTTTCATGTTTTATTGTTGTCTTTTGTTATTGGTGGCAGCAGTAGTGGAAAGTAACTAAGTACATTTACCCAAGTACTGTACTTAAATACAATTTTGAGATACTTGTACTTTACTTGAGTATTTCCATTTTCTGCTACTTTATGCTTCTACCCCATTACATTTCACATGGGAATATTGTATTTTTTACTCCAATACATTTATGTGATAACTTACTATACTAGTTTCTTTGCAGATTCAGATTAATAATACCAAATATAATCAATAGTATGATGCATTATTATAGGTAAGATTTATATAAGACTTTATTGATTTATTGAAATTCACAAGCTATACCATCAGTATACATATATAGTAATTACAATTAGCAACACCTTTACTAGCTGTGAGAATAAAGTGATGTACACATTAATGCATCAATAATTATAATACAATAACATAATGTACATTATTCTGAAATAGGCCTTCTGCAAAATGACTTTACTCTTGGTACTTTAAGTATATCTTGATGCTAATATGTTGGTACTTTTACTTTACACTGTGGTATTGCTACCTTTACTTAAGTAAAATATCTAAGTACTTAGTAGTAGCCACAATAATATGTGAAAAACAATTAAAATGTTGCATTGGAGTCAATTCAGCTTAGAGGCTTGTCATAAACAACCAGTATGGATCAATTCTGCAATAAAATCATAATACATCATATCCATCATATTAGAGACAACTCAGACCGGACTAGATATCAGACATTGTTGGCCTGACAGATCAGCTAATTAATACACTGGTCAATAGATCACGGTTGAGTCTGGTGAGGGCCACCTAGTCATCCTTTAAGGTACAGTGTGGAGTATTTGACCACCAGTAGGGGCAATATGGGGCAATGTGCCATCAGATCTCTGCAGCTCATCCAGAATGCAGCAGTCTGACTGGTCTACAGCCTACCCAAGTTTTCCCACCCTACACCACTACACTGGCTACCGGTGGCTGCTCGAATCCGATTCAAGACACTGATACTTGCCTACAATGCTGCAAATGGCTCAGGCACTCCTACATCCAAGACATGGTCAATCCATACACCCCAGCCTGTCCACTATGTTCTGCTACTCAACAAAATCACGACTGTTTGCTGTCCTGGCTCCACAATGGAGGAACTAGCTCCCCATTGGCATCAGAACAGCAGACACTCAACACATCATCTGTCGCAGACTGAAAACTCATGTGGCCCATAAAAAATAAAAATCTCTACTCTCTAATGTAATACTTAAAGCAGTTCAGCATATTTGATGAAGTTGATGTACTTGCAGGATTCTTGCAAGTTTTAGGTTGTATCCACATGGTTGAATGCACTTATTGTAAGTCGCTTTGGATAAAAGTGTCAGCAAAAATAAATGTTAAAAAAAGTGTGTTTCTGTTTTAATGTAAGTTGCAAACATTATAATGCCTGTCTAACTGGCTTATTACTTACAGTAATCCCACATTACTTACAAGGCCAAGGGGTAACATATCATTAGATAACTATATTGTTTTATGGGCTTACAATGACCTATTGTTTAAAAAATTACCACAAATTTCAAGTGGTAAAACTGCCACAGTTACCATTGTAAACTGCATATGTACAGTGCAGAAAGCTTGAAAGGTGTCATTTAGCAAAGGGTCAGTTTGTCCCAGCTACTAACCACAGTACTGCAACAAAATAACTCCCCTTCTGCCGAAAATGCATTTCCCCCCTCTGTCTTCCATTATTAAAGGGGGGGTCTGTAAAACTGTTGACAGCACACCTCGAGCTGCAAACAACGTCATTGTGACATGAAGGCTGGCAGTAGCCATAGCCTCCAACAGCTAAACACCCACTATCAATTATCTCTTCGGACAATGATCGATACAATACCACTGGAAGCTCTTCTGTCAAACGTTTCTCATCAATCTGGGGCGCACGCATGGAGAAAAAGTGAAAAGAGAAGAGTGAACAAAATTAATTGTCTTATTGCACGGAAGGTCGGAGCACTGGCCTGGTTGCCTTTGTTGAGTGTCATAAAATGCAGTGTGCCTGGTACAAAATGATATAGCACTTGACACATTCACAGCTTGATGCATTCACTTGGATGACCTTGGCCAAGGCCACAACTCCAGCGTTAACCAGTGGCATAAGAAAGAAAAAAGAAAAGGTGGAAAGAAGGTGAGAAAATACATGAAAAACACTTCATTGGTCTCTACCCTGTCTCACCTTGAGCAACATTGAGTGGATATGGTTTAAAACCATGGTTTGACCATGCCTCCCTTCACTCTTCTATGTGGCTTTGTCTGGCAGTTCATGGACTGCGGCCACTGCTGTATTTTATTCAACTAAGCAGTCACACATCACATCTGTACCCTCTTTGTACCCTCAGAGTCTTAGTTGAGAGTTAACAAAAGTAATCAGTCTGGAGTGTATAAACACTGCAATTTGAAATAGAGGCCTGATCAAGATAGAATATTGTCTTCTTAATTTTGAATGCAGACATAGCTGGACCCATATACTTACTTTTTCTAATCAGGACTGGTGCTAGATTTGGTGCACTAGATTTTCTATTCGTGTGTCTAAATATGATACCATGAAACTCTTGTAAGATTTCAAAGGAATTTCAGGATGAATCTCTTTAGGTGTTTTGGAATTTGAGAAGCGAATCTAAACATTTTTGCCTTAATAGGTTGGTGCACAAAATTCTACCCTTTATTGCTAAGTTATTAGAATATAATCATTTGTTTTGCACCAAGAAGTTAGTGTATTTATAGTGACTCTAATTATTTTGTTTTACAGGATTAAACAGACAGATCATTAGTATGATGATGTTTACCTTCTACTGACTTGTTTAAAGCAAACATTGAGCTTCTGTTATGGTACACTATGGCTGGACCCAAAAGCACGACTAGCACAGAGGGAGTTGAAGTAGTTGGTTTCAGTTTCTTATAAAGTACAATGAGTAACCAGGGATGTGGAGGTAATCGCTGTAAGCCGGTGGACTGGGTGAAGACATCGGACTGGCAAGAGACTGGGGAGACCAGAGCAGGCGGAGCGAGGACAGTGGGCTGAGGTGGAGCAGTGGAGATCCGAGGTGAGGTCTTCCTGGAAAGCCGGTGAGTAACTTGGTGGCAGATGAGAGGAACGATGTGAGGGAGTCAGAGAGTTAGTCAGGGTTTCAGATAAGGGAACCAACATGGAACAAACAGAGAGAGACACTAGGAATGGTACAGCTGTATCATGACAGCTTCAGTATCTTTTTAATAGACAGAACTCCTGACATGGTATTTGTTTAGACATTTTGAAGTATTTTATTAATTGTTGAAGAACATTGGACATAAAACTTCATATGTTTTCTTGTGTTTTAAAGTCTCTTCAAGCAGCTCATTTACATTATCCTTTACTGGTCCTTATGGATCTTAAGAGACATAAATCAAGCAGTAAACAATACCCAGCAACTTTTTTGTCTTTAAGTAACCAAATTTTAACCATGTGTCATCACTTGCATTCTAATTGCTCCTGAAGAGTTCTTAGAAGACATGATTCAAACATTATTCAGCACAAAGTAGGTTAGGTTTACAAAATGTTAATTAACCTAGCAAGACGAGTAACCTAGTTAACCTGATGAGTGAGACATGTTTACCTGTGTCAGTAGATAACATTGTAATATACATGGGTCTTTATATGTTGTTCTTATATTACCCAGGTTATATTAACAGACATGTAAATCATGCCAATATAACATTTTATGTATTACTGCACTGAATGCCTGGTAAAAAACATGTGTACTATTAAGAATAGATGCATAAAGCAAAAGCTCAAAGACAAAATTAAAATTTATCTTTGAAACTGAGTCAGCAAGAGATGAAGGTAATCAATAGGTAAGCAGTCACACATTCTGTACAACTCACAGTTTCCTTACAGGATAAAACGAAACAAGACTGAGTCTACCCTTGCTAGCAGCCCTGTGAGGTTATTAGCTAAATGCTAATATCCGCATGCTAACATGATCACAGCAACAATGTTAACATGCAGATGTTTAGCAAGTATAATGTTTACCATGGCTACCATCTTAGTTTACTGTGTTAGCATGCTAACATTATGGAGCCAGGACAGGGACAGGGAATTTGGCATTGAAAAGAAAATTTGGCATTGAAAAAAAAGGGAACTGAAAAAGGAAACATTTGTACTGAAAAAAAAGTTGTATTGGCACTGAAACAAGTATTGACACTGAAAAAAGTTTCACTGAAAAATAAAAATTATTCCATTTTATTTTGATATTTTTTGCATTCTGATGTGTTTTTCACTGACAATGTTCAGTTTTTTCTTCATGTCACTTTTTTCAGTGACAGTTTTTTTTTTTACACTGTCAGGATTTTTTCAGTGTTTCAACTTTCTGTCACCATTTGGTGTGGAGAGAAGGGGTCTGAGGGGAGGGGGCATACTAAGGAGAGAACCAGCTGTCCTCTTATCTGCTCTGAAGCCTCTGGCATCACTGCAAACCTACTGTAAAGGGTTCCACAAGTTCACCAGGAATTCTGGTAAAAGTAAAAGTAGGCCTACTCAATGCAGAAAAATTGGCCCCTGTGAATGTTATACTATTATACTGCATATTATACCTTTAGATTATTATTATTACTTATGCATTAATGTAAATGGAGAAAACTGTTTTGTATAGGACTGCAACTAATGATTATTTTCATTATGGATTATGGATTTTCTCAATTAATCACTTGATTGTTTGGTTTGTTTTTTAAAAATATATTAAAATAATTAAAAGGAAAAGCAGCAAATCCTCACATTTGAAAAGGTGGAACCATGAAATGTTTTGGCATGAAAAATGTAAACGATTATCATTTTCTGTCTATTGGGTAGTTTAATTTCTAACAAAACACATTTTATAAACTCTATGTTTTGTGTGTTTTGTGTAATTTGTAAAGTAACTAGTAACTAAAGCTGTCAGCTAAATGAAGTAAAAAGTACAATATTTCCCTCTGAGATGTAGTGGAGTAAAAGTAGATGGTGGCATGAAAAGAAAATTCTCAAGTACCTCAACTTTGTACTTACGTACAGTACTTGAGTAAATTAACTTAGTGACATTCGACCACTGCATTTTCATCACTTTAATTTAATAAATTCAACAATATATTCATGCTATTGTCAACACTTTGTTAACCTAAGTGTTATTGTCTTATTTCAGTCTCTTTGGGTGTATATATGTTAATGTCTCAGCCAAATGGTATTTTGCTGTAACAGGATTCAAAGATTGCCATAGCCTTTCTAATTCCCTTTGTTTGATAAGTACATTTGCTCATATTTTAGTATGAAGCCTCCTTGTTTTCTGATCCACTCCTGTTTGCCCTGGAAAAATTTACTGCACTATGCTGTTAATACAAACTCGACACTTCCTGTATCCGTTAATTAATTAAAATCCCTCTAGTGTTTCAGTGGACAGAATCCCGTTATTTCACAACAAGGCTTTAATTGTGGAACATTTGTAGGACCGTCTTCTGGAAAATTCAGTGACTTGCAGGTTCCCATACTGTTTCAAATGTAGCTGCTGTCATCTTGTGTTTGCTGTGATACCAGAGGCTTCGGAGCAGACAAGAGGACGGCTAGTTCAAGAAGAGTGATGTTCTGTCCTTAGTATGCAGATTAAATGTAAATCACGCTCTCCTTGCACTCCTTGAATAGAAACCAATACCTGTCACGTCTTACTGTTAGAGATGTCCACCCAACCTTTTCATGCAAAATGCAATGATAAGTAGAATAACTGTAATACATCTTAGGGCGGAGTGATAAACTGAATCTAGCGGCTTAAGAGTGGAGGCAGAGGCATGTCTATGGATAACATCATCACCATAGTCCAAGACAGAAGATGGCCTCAGTTATTGCTTTATATTTTGAACAATGGAAAATTAGCTCTGTTTTTGCACAAATATCAAATTTTTTGTCGTAGCTTGCTGACAAATGTGTTAATGTGAAATGTAACTTTTTGATCCAGCCTGATCCCAAAGTATTTGTACTCTGAAACCCTCTCAATACTCTGTCATAGTGGTATTATAGTGGTAATATTAAATTTTCAATTAAATTCAGTTTTATTTATATAGCGCCAGTTCATAACAGAAGTTATCTCATTGCGCTTTTCCTGTAGAGCAGGTCCAGACCGTACTCTTTATAATATCAATTACAGAGACCCAACAAATCCCACCATGAGCAAGCATTTGGCAACAGTGGCAAGGAAAAACTTCCTTTAAGAGGGCCCACAACCACAGACCCAGAGTCCGCAGCTCTGGAGGCAGAAATACCTGCTGAAAGTGACAGAAAGAGAGAGGAGAAACGAGAAAGCACAGAACTAAGGGAGAGAGAAGATGTTGAGTTAGTAACATGCAGTAATGGGATAAAAATGCATACAGATGGTGAGGGAGAGAAGGAGAGAGGAAAGAGGAAAGAGGCGCATCATGGGAAGTCTCCTGGCAGTCTAGGCCTATAGCAGCATAACTAAGGGATGGTTCAGGACTCACCCAAGCCAGCCCTAATTATAAGCTTTATCAAAGAGGAAAGTCTTTAGCCTACTCTTAAATGTGGAGATGGTGTCTGCCTCCCGAACCCAAACTGGGACCTGATTCCACAGAAGAGGAGCTTGAAAACTGAAGACTGTGGCTCCCATTCTACTTTTGAAGACTCTAGGAACCACAAGTAGTCAGATTTTCAGACCTGAGGGATAACGCCAGTAGAAATGGAGAGGTTAAAGAGATATGCAATTTGTTCAGCAATATTTGGGGCACAGAGCTTTAAAAAAAACAAGGGTGTAGTTTATCCTCCCCAGTTGCTTTCCTGCAATCAATTGTTTGAAGTGCTTCCTTAACAACAGAGGAGGTGAAGGCCTGCAGGGTGAACTAAGAGGTACGGTTTAAGGAGGGCACATGAGCCAAAGGCTTACTATTAACAGCAGATCCTAAGTATACCATATCAAACTGATTACCAGCAGCAGCAAAATGTGTGTTGAAAACATGGCAAATCTCTGATGTCTTATTTATTTGGCAGTCATTAAAAGTAACACGAGAAGGAATAGATATAGTTCTGCCCAAGGTTTCTGCCTCATAAAGGAAGTTTTTCCTTGCCATTGTCACCACATGCTTGCTCATGGTAAGATTTGTTGGGTCTCTGTAAATAATATTTTAAAGAGTATGGTCTAGAATGCTCTATAAGAACATGTGTAATGAGATAACTTCTGTTATGAATTGGCACTTGTCAAAGTGCAAGTAATGAATTTGTGAAATATTATTAGCAATATATCCAATGCCAATTCTACATCTGGTATTTCAGAGGTGTGGTGTATAATTACTGTTAGCAAGGTCCCTGAGAAAAGCCTGTTCATTAAAAGTTTTTAAGTTTCTTTTAATGAGAATCCTATAGCTTGATGTTTCCAGTTTAGTAATTCTGATGCAGGCTAGAGGTCTGCCTTAGTGACCTTAGTGACCGCAAAAACTCGAGAAGCAGTAATTTTGTCCCTCCTATTGGACAGAATCAAATCTATCAATGTTGATTTTAAAGGATCCTTTAAATTAGGTCTGGTCGGCTCATCAATTAGCTGTGACAGATTGAGATTGTCACACATCTCTTTTTGACTATTTGAGTCATTTGCTAACCAGTTTAGATTAAAGTCACCTAGAACCAGCATCTGAGTTACTGTACTGAGCAAGTAAGTCTGCTAGTTTATTAATTGCACTAGAGACAGCTGAGGGTGGTCTGTATGCACCCACCACATTAACTGAATTGTTTCCAAACTTGCTAAACTTCACGTCGCCAAAACGGGGGGAGGGCAGTGGGCTTGAAATTATGCACTGTTTGCCAGTGTTCAAGACACTGTCCATGAGGCAGACAAAATCCTCTAAGTTTCTCCGATTTCTGCATCTTGAGATCGTTTGTGCCCACATGCATAACAACAGTCAAGACAAACGGGTGACGATGTAGCAGCAGTAGGACGAAGGTGTTAATGTCCAGAATGAGACAGGTAGACTGCAGCGGCATGGTCGGTTGTGATGGAGAGTCGCGGTGCAGTCGATGGCACAGAGGATTGGGGTTGCTCACACAGAGGGGAGAATTCCTGCTCATCTAGGACATCGATTGTGGGCTCCAGGGCTTGAAACTTGTTCTCCAGATGAAGAGCCTCTGGCATAGAGCAACGAGGGGAGCGCTTGCCTCACAGCTTTCTGACCTTCACCAAGGTCCAGGGCTCTGGGATAGAACAAGCTCGGGACTTGGGCTTTGCTGGAAATGGACCCGGACCAAGGCAGGGTGGTGTTGGAGTCCGATGGGACAAGGGCTGAGGAAACGGTGCATGAAATGCGCTTAGCCTGGGCAGTGCTGATTGTGGAGAGGTGCATGAAGAGCTCATCCTTCTTCCTCAGATCCTCTTGCAAACAACAGATGTCTTCAGTTATCTGCGAGTAGATAGGCAGACAATTCTCACACACACCCATGGTCAAGCAGCCAGCTTGCTTGGCCACCAGGCAAAAGAAGAGCCTAGCAAAGCCAGCAGCAGCGGAAGGTCTAGAGCAAGGGGTGCTTTTTACAATCAGTCTCTCAAGTGGAAGTTCATGACGGATAAAAAATA
Organism: Siniperca chuatsi; assembly: GCF_020085105.1. Taxonomy (NCBI): domain Eukaryota; kingdom Metazoa; phylum Chordata; class Actinopteri; order Centrarchiformes; family Sinipercidae; genus Siniperca; species Siniperca chuatsi. The sequence continues at coordinate 4,090,930 of NC_058052.1, read as the reverse complement.
GGATCCGAGCTGCAGAATTTGTCCCGGCGAGAGTCTCTGTCTTGGAGCACTAGCTTAGCTACTTTGGCTGAAAACAAACCGGTACTAGCTAGCAGCAGATTTTGCTAGCGGCAGGTACACTGGAGAAAGTGTGTGAAAATATCAAAGTACTAAGAGCCAGTCAGGCTACCTGGTGAGATGTTCTGGTGGATTTAACACACTGTCACCCCCAAGCTTAGTCATTGAGCTGTTTGTCTGTGCAGGAGTGATTAGGTCCTCTTCCCTGTCCACCAAAATGGATTCTGTTTTAGTGTTTGACAGTCAGAAAGGAGCATAAACCTGATTACTGAGTAAATCCACCAGATAACACTGAACCACTACTTAGTAACCACTGGAGCTCTGCATGTAGACGACCCTGCAAATCCCATCCTGTGATGAACATGCATATCTGAACCATAGACTGTATATAAAGATGGACAACGCATCTCCACTTCCTCCCACTGTACAAAAATGAAGCCAAAATATGAGCGCAGCCATCTTGCGCTGGTGACGTCATTTGGAGCCAGAGTCTGCGCAGTAGCGATCATGACCTATACTGCAGCCAGCCACCAGGGGGCGATCAAGATGTTCTGGCTTAATTTTTGGGGAGCTGACATGTTGTCCATCTTCATATACAGTTAATACTCTGAACCAAATTTCATTGCAATCCATCCAGTAGTTTTCAAAATATTGTCTGGACCAAAGTTGTGGACTGACCGATTGACAGACATTGCCATTCCTTAAGCAACGCTGATAATATGGGAAAAAATGGTAAACTTAATATTTAATTGCTGTGATAGACTTTGACAGAAGGTATAGAAGTTAAAAACCACCAAGTGAGCAACAAACAATTCTTTTCTCAAAATGATTCAACTGAAAAGTCACCAAGGTGCAACCATATGCAAGAACTTATCCTGCTAGTGCCCATATTCACCCCAATGCATTTTCTTCAACTCGCCCCAACATGTAAATATAATCAAATAAATTATATTTTGAAAAGAAAGGTTTGTCAAATAACAGACAACCATAGCCTACAGTATACAACATGGACTCTACCAACACAGATCAGAAGCACATACCATACGTTTACATATGGTAGTGATGTTAAAATATGTGTATGATAGCCAGAATGTATTATATCTGGGGATACATGACTTGGCATACTTTCCATGAATAAGGTATGGTATTACATCCCCACATCTAAGAATTATTTGTAATACTTTTAAGCAGTTTTCAGTTTGCAAGTCGAGATTTGAGAGTGCGAGAAGCAGATTGAGTTTAAGTGAGACTTTGTAACTTTTGAAATAACAGTTTGCTTCTGACAAGTGAAAAGTTTATTTAATAAGCAATAAACACATTTCAGTGTTGCTCTAATGCTCATTTCAATACACCCAGAGGTTTTGCTGTTACAGCCTTACTTGGTCTGGTGTGACAAGTAGCTTATGGTAGCTAACCCAAACTGTAGATAGATATTGCTGTGTAACAGATATTACTGAGCTAACATTGCGCTACATTTTAGTATTTACCATTATCCTGTAATTGATATTATTCATACCTCCATTACTGCTGTGCAATATCCACCGGTTCATAATAATCTCAATAAGCTACACTTAACTCGACAGTACATGCACTACTACTTATTACTTATATTATTACATTGTATTATTATACCGTATTATCATCATCAACCGGTAAACCCACTTGGTACTTCACACTTATTTTATTTTATACTTATACCCACCTGGTAGAACGTGTAGTCCCTCATTCGTCCAGGAGTGTTCCATTGTAGATGACTGACTACGACTGAAACCTTTTCTACAACCCACCTGGTACTTAATTTATTTTCTGACCTGTTTTATAATGTATTGTATTATATTTTTGCAAGTACTTTTTCCTGTGTGCACTGACGTAAAGGCGAGCTGCTGTAACAAAGAGTTTCCCTTCGGGGATCAATTAAGTATTTCTGACTCTGATTCTGAATTACCACTTGTGGCCACAGTTGCTGCTGTTCAGCAAAAGTTACATAGGCTCTTTGTAACACTTAACAACGGTGACCCATTGCGACCCATTTGAAATAGGTCAAAGTCAAAGGATAAAATTCCTCAAGGGGATCAACAAAGTGAAGTAGATGTTGAGCTTACAAGATGAATTGTGTCACTATTTGAATGAGCAGAAGCATGTTGAAGAGGAATTGTTATGTGCAGAAAATCAGAGGCAGAAACATAGTTAGTTTGTGTATTCCATGTGTGCTGGAGGTCAGGCAACACTGCTTTTCTGCTCTAATTTACTCTAATTTGAAATGGAGAAAAGATAAGTAGTTACAGGCATCCTATCTGATCACAGATAGCTCTGTATGCAAAATATGCAGGTACGTACTGCAAGACACATACGTAAGATATGAAAGTTCAATGAGTCAAGAAAGTGTTGGCATAACTCTTGTTTCTCCAAAGTGCCTGCACATTCAAGGAAACTTTCTTTTTTCAAGTAGGACTGAAACTGTGCTCATATTCACTTTTGCACATGTTTATACACTGTTTGTGAACATCAGAAGCTGCTTCACACACCTCACAAACAGGAGAGAGGCGTCTGGCCTGCTAGTCATTCACACTAACAAGACTCACCTATTTTACCTCCTCTCAGCAACACTAAGCGTCCAACACAACAAAGGAACACTCCTGGCAGAGAAGAATTTATTGATTTATTTTCTCTGCTAACTAGAGCTTTTCTTTTGTTTCATCCCAAGTCCCGCCCCTAAATCATTCTGACCCCAATAAACAATATACTTTTGAAAATACAAAAGCATCTCTGATGTTGATCCCAAAGTTTCTATCTAATTTATGCAGGGGTGTGTGTGTGTGTGTGTGTGTGTGTGTGTGTGTGTGTGTGTGTGTGTGTGTGTGTGTGTGCAGATTACGGGGGATGCAGAGACTGGACCTACTGTTCTCTCACCTGGGGCTCCTAACTAGCTTAGAGAGTACCGTCATATGGCTCGCAGGTACCGCGGGGCAATTACACTATCATTTGCTGGAGACTACCTTTGTCTTTGATGTTGTTCCTCAAACAACAGTGCCTTCCTTCTCTTCATCCCCCACTGGTGCTCACAAAGTTTTAGTTACAAAGGCGATTACAATCTGGATTCAAACCATTGTTTCCCAATTGGTGGGCTAGGATTGTGATGTGGGTCATACACAGTTCTGAAGAGGACTTTAAAAGGTGCCATATGTAAGATTCTGAAGCATTTTACTTATTAATTTTATGTATTAATCACTTTTTATTGCCAATTTGTCAATGGGTTGTAACGTAACTTTAAAAATGAGACAGTCCCCGACTTTCTCGGTTACCTATAACAGCCTAAGGCGTAGAGCGTAAGGCAACTGTAGAGTTGGTATTTTCTTTTTTGGCACTAAAAATGACTCCTTACACATTACACATAGCCATTTGATCCATTGCACATATCACTGTAAATGTGTACGGTACTAACTTGACAGAAATATCGGCCACTTGGCTGTATTTTTGAACCAGCTTTACTCAGGCTAGTCAGTAATAGACACAACAACTAGCAGGCCTATACCCTACATGAAAGAGGAAGACCAAATTGGCGGGAGAAAACAATGAACAGTGACTCCACTGGTGGCAGGGGAAACTAGCCAAATAAAATATTTTCAAGTGGTCTATACAGACATTATAACATTTGGTTTGTAACAAAACTTGGCTTGGTGCATTTTAAGCAGTGGGAAAAAGCTAATGCAAAGGGCAGGTGCACCATGATCCAGGAAGAAGTGAGGAACTTTGAGGAGTAATCATGGAGATCAAAAGCAGTTGAGCTAGGCACACAGGGGTCCTGGACTAAGAGTTGTGGAGATACTGTAGAACCTTTCCACATCTCATTCCTACTGTGGACAGTATATGACACTTTTCCCATCACTAGCACGGTTGCACACATGGGGTCTGAGGACCCCAGATGTAAACTCTGTGGCAGCAAGGGGACTTGCTGACAGGGTACAAAACAGCTCTAACCCGGCTGGTATAGATGGTGCCATGACAAAGTCTTGCTGGTATGAGCTGATACATTGGAGTGGGAGAGGTGATTATATCTTCTGCCTCCTTTGTTCAGAAGGGAACCAAGCCAGACACATCCCACAGGCCTAAACCCATGGTAAGGTCTTGGGATATTAATGTTGATGTTGGATGGAGGCTGCAGTTTCCAGATCTGGTCCATAACTCTCTTCGTCCAGACATTGTGTTATGCTCCCCAGAAGACAAGAAGATAATCCTGGTGGAACTTACAGTGCCATGGGAAGAGGGCTGTCAAGAGGTACATGAAAAGAAAACCTCCAAATATCAATTGTTAGTGCAGGACTGCAGAGACAAAGGATGGCAAGCATGGCTGTTCCATGTAGAGGTTGGTTGCAGAGGCTTCCCTGCAGCCTCTCTGGTGTCAACGGAAATGGGAAGAGGGACATAACTTGGCGAATAGGGCAGGAAGCAGAGAGAGCCTCTTGCTAGATATGAAGTAGGTGAGAGAAGAGTAGCGGGAAGTCTGGGGCAGATGGGCAGTGATTTGGCCACTACTCACCAACTGAAGGGTGTTGAGGGTCAAAACACCCTATGAAAGTTGTGTACCGTCTGAGGACATCTGATCCTGACCAAAGCCCACAGTTACCATTAATAAGTAGCCTAACTGGAGAGAGCACCAACTGGTGTATGCTACAATTGTAAGTGTGATATTTTTCTCTGGTACTCTTTTAGCTCTGTTTTTAGCCTCTACCAACTCCTAAAGGGAAATCACCAGCTAGTTGCTTACTTGTCTGTCTGTAGTTTGGTGCTGAGTAGGTAGTATACGGTGGGCTTTTAGAGCTTTTTCACTGAAAACAGCAGCCTGCTGTTGCTGAAAACGACGCTTAAGTATACATGATTTGTACAGAAAACCTGCCTCATGAACTACGAACATGGAGTTCGAAAGACATAGCATAGCATAGCAAAGGTCAGGATATTTCAGCCACTGTTACTTTGATTTTGACCATTCTTTTTTAAATGTGTCTCTTGTGAGTCCCCCAACTTTATGGGCGGCTGTGGCTTAGTGGTAGAGTGGATCGTCCACCAATCGGAAGGTCAGCGGTTTGAATGGTTAGTTACTTCTTTCAACTGATGAGTACTTAGCACCTGCCATCAGTGTATGAGTGGGGTAAATGTGATATGTCGTGTGAAGCACTGTGAGTAGTTGGAAAGACTAGAAAGGCGCTATACAAGTACAGTCCATTTACATTTATTTTATAGAAAAATGTAATTAGTGAAGTCATGTTAAATAAAACATGGGCATCAGATGATCACTATGAAGCCAACAGGCTTGTTCTATATGAACATAAAACTGATATATATAACTGAAATATTTTCATAAAGTGTCAGTTTCAATCAGAAAAGGTTGTAATCCTTCCAATAAAATGCTGGGTAAACAGAGTTATGCTTGGTTTACCTTCTACCTAAAACACACACACAGACACACATCCACACACATCACTGTCACCTAGATGCCAAGAACAGATATGCCCAAGTTTTTTTTTTAAGCTAAGCACATCGCCAGCACAGTGGGAATGCATTATTCAAATAGATCTTTGTTACTCCTCCAAGATGATTGTGGCACAATCAGCCATGAAATAAGTTTGCTGTTTTAAAAGTGTTATTCTCCCTCCAGGTCTCTCAGGTGTAGCTTTGTATTCAGGTCGGCTTGCCTGCGCCAAAAATCAATCTCAATCAAAGGTGGCAAGGAGTTTATCATAAATTATCATGAAAAGGGTTCCCACTCAGTAGATGCTTAATTACAATCTCATTTGAATAAGTTTGCATATTAATGAGTTTGGAATGAAAATGGTTTGTGGGGTTTGTGATGGGGGAAGCGGGGGAACCCACGGCGATAATGACGGTCCTTTAAAATGTATGCGATATTATTGCTGGTGGAGAGCCAATCTCTCTCTCTCTCTCTCTCTCTCTCTCTCTCTGTCTCTCTCTCTCTGATACATGTGTACATATGCAAGCATCCATAGAAACACATAGGCATATGCTAAAACAAACTTGCAAAGAGACACACATTCACACACATGCAGGCTATACACACATTAGTGCGAGCACACGCACACTCAGGGGCGTTATAATATGATTAATTGGGGAGTGTCTCTGACATTAATAAACTATAACAAAATTAAAGACTTCATTAGTCTCAACTTGGGCTCAGCATTTGGTCACACAGTGAATCAGCGCTGTGTGATATTTGCCTTGAATGACTTTTCTTTTTTCTTTTCTTCCTTTCCACACCACAAAAGTTTACTTTAAAGAAAAGAGAACTATAAAGTTCTTATGCCAAATTCGGTCTGTCTTTTATGGAAGTTTCTGTACTAGAGTCATGTGACACTAATATCTGTAAGAGCTGATTTTGAATTGTCAAATTCTGCAAAGTCTAGATACAAGGTACAAGGAAATGTATTTATCATTTTACAACACAAGGTTGTATAATGAAATGAAAGTTTGTAGTCCCTTAATGCAATGCACATCAGCGTCTGCAAAGCAGAGAGGTAGTGATGAAAATATGGTTTCCATCTTCACATAAAAAGTTCGACATTTGTGAGACAGTGTCCATCCATTTTGCCAGCTTGGTGCTCACTCACCAAGCAGACAAAATGATGTGTGTCATCGATGTAAACACATAGTCCTCCTCCTTTCATCTTATCTTGAACACGGTCCACCCATCGAGTGCATGATCTGGGATATGGATGGAGCAGGTCTCTGTAAAGATGTGGGCACAGCAGTCTCTGATTCCCGTTGCTTGGCCAGCCTGAGTCCCATTTCGTCCAGACCGGACATTATCCAGGAGCAGCCTTAAGTTCAAGCAGGGCCAGCATGGCTCCTATCCCGGCTGTCTTTCCGCTCCTCCTGGGCGATCACAGCAGCTGCCGTGGTGCCTACCTGGTCTGGTCGATCTGCCTCAAGGTCCACTGCTCTTTAATCTAAACCCCGGATTCCTTTTCTGATGACAACAAGGATGTATTACTGTCATAAGTAATATGTGTTTCAGCAATAAAGCCGAAAAATAAAAATAACATGAAAAACAAGAATGTAGCTAGTGGAGTTTGAAGGAGCTACAGGCCACAGCATCTGCACACGCAGCCGTTGCCATGGGCATAATCTTATGATTCAGTCAATTTAAACAATTTTGGCTTAGCTCTTTAAACCAAATCCAATCAGACATCATTCAATGATGTTTCAGCAATAAAGCCAAAAAAATTACGAGGTATGAATGGATATTTGGAGATACAGATATTCAATTCACAGTTCAGTATGTTCTTGCAGGGACATGTCAAATGGAAAGTCAATAGAGGGGATCAAGTTGTGAACATTTACTGTCTAAAAACTTAAAGGAGGGCACACTGTGTATCATCAAAGTAAATAAAGAGATATTTTAAAAAGCAACATTAAAGTTCTTGGCTCTATTGCCTTGCTTTATTATACAATACTGTGATATCCCATTATCCACAATTTTGTACTTAAATATATTCTTTTATTATTCTTTCCATTAGGGACCTAGCAGCATTTCAACAAATAGTGATGATGTTGCTAATAGCATGTGTCTCCACTTCACATATTGTCGCTGTCCAATGAAATGGATGTAGTACTTGTTTTAAGCTTAGTGACAGTGTATTTTTTAGATTATGAGCTTGAGTGGCACATACTATAGGGGCATTTTAAGACATAGCAAGGTTTTGTTAATTTTCTCATTTCTCAAATCTTAAAAGGCGATCATCAGGGGACAATAATCTGCCCAAAAAGACAATGAACAATAAGACAATAAATAATATGACAATGAACAGACAACTTTTCCACCAGGAAAATTTGTGGTAGAAACATTGTCATGTGCATGTAGAATAAAAGAAGCATTAGGAACAAGATAGCTGTGTTTTTTAAAAAACATTTTTGTCTTTTCTTCTTGTCTTTTTCAACCCATAAAAGAGCATTTAATCCTTTAGTTTATCTGGGAAAAAAATCATCAAATATGGCAATACACGGTTTTCACTGGACAGTGACGATATACAGTTTTATCATGTATAATATCAGCAAAGTGTTTTTTATATAAAATATGACTCAATGAAATTCATAATGTCTTGGATTATTAGTAAGTTCTGTCAAGAGATACTTACTGCACATGCTTCAGCAGGATCGCTCCAAACAGGTGTAATGATCATGAGTCTCAGCTTATCCACTTCAGCCAAACCTTTAAACTATTAAGCATGAAAGTACAGGTGATCCAAACTTCCTTTCTCCTTCTCTTATCAGACTTCCAAATAATAACAAGGGTGAAATGGATTGCATAAAACGTCTGTGACATCCTAATGCTGTAGCAGGAAGAGCATGCCATCTGCATGACAGACTCCAGCCTCACAAAATTAGATGAATTTAAAAGTCCTTAAAACAAGATCACCATGTCCTTCCAAAACTCACTTAACAATGTGTGTATTTTTTTTTATGTATTTCTGAATATTCACTCCTGTCAGCACCCATATATAGAGTTTATCCCTGCTGCTACTCTGTGATGACCCATTTATCTGCTGCTGTAGGAAAATAACTCAACACAATGTGAGTCTGTGAAAAAAAACATGATCAAAACATGTGTGTCAATCTAACAGCCCTCCTGAGAAGAATTTTGATTCATGTTAAGAAACAAGTGGAATTTCTTGGATAGAATATAACTATGTATTCCCAATTGTTTTTGTGAAATAGCATTTGGTTCTTGTGGCCATTTAGCGTGCATGTGGTATTTCCAGACTTATATTCAATTTGTAGGCAAACATCCACTTAGTGGCAACAATCACAAATAACACAATATAATTATACTGAGACATTTTGCATGGACATACTTGGACTAGTGAGGTGAAATTGCACTTTATTTTGTATAATACATGTTTTTTATAAACAGGTGTGATATTCATGACACTTAGGGCAAATTATTAATTGTTTTAGGTAAGACTGAAGATGAAGTTCATTTTATGTTTTTTGTGGCAGATTATATTTGTAGGGGACATACTTCTTTGTTTGCAATGTGATGCTATATGTATTAAGTTTTTTGACAAATGTGCGATTACTACTGCAACTGTATTTTTGGGGGTCTTAAAAGTCCATGTGGACTGAGTGGTAACACTTTAACCCCTATTTACTATTTACTATAATGCAGTTGTAAGTAGATATAAGGACATTTTTATGTGTTTGTGGTGTATAAACAGTTAATGAATGATAGATAACACAGTATGACATAGCTGCAATCGTATTTAATGATTTGATTACACACGAACAAATCCTTACGGTGTGTAATAAAACATGTATTAACTGTTTATACATTGCTGTCTTGTGAAAACCATGACTCTCCAAAACAGCCTTGTTTTTAGAAGTAAGTGAATGCTTAATCCTTCAGTTGTTCTGAAAAATGCAAATCACCAAATTTGGAGATGGTTGGACAGCGCTGATGTACAAATCACTCACAGGCAGGTTTAAATCTGTTTATAAATGTGTTCAAAACTCATGACAACATGTTGTGCTTGGAAATAGTAGTTAAAAAAAAATGTCTTGACTCAAGGTCCACTTGATTTCTTCTGTAGCTTTCAGCTGCATCAGCTGAGTTTGTTCAGTTGTTATGGAGAGTGAAGAAGAAGTCTTTATTGATAAATAAATACTTCATTAACAAATCTAATAATATAATTAATAAATATAACATAAATACTTCATATTCATGTAAAGACATTTTATAGGCTTACAACTGAATATATTGTCAGTCATTCATTATCTGCTACGTATGCTTCGTAGGAGGAGTTATGTTGACTTTTTACTTTAATTAATTAAAAAAATGTTCTTAAACTACATTATACTATGTGTTATAAACCTTGAATTAATTGTTCATATATTGCTTATAAAGGCTAAATTGGGGGAGATTAATAGTATTACCCTACTACTATACTGTATTTTCAGAACTGTGCTAATGTTCTTTAACTCTGCAAAAGCCAGGTTTGACCTATTTTACGGGATCCAACAAGCATCGTCTATTTTACTGTATGATTTTGCAAATACAACAATCTCACTATGTATAGAAAATGAATCATTAAGTCATGGTGGGAATAAAAAGTTTCACAAAAAAGTCAATTGAGATTCATATTTAAAAATAAATTGTTCATCTTAGAAAGTCTAAAATGGTGAGTAAAATGAGTAAAGGTGCTTTTATCCTCCACTTCATCCATACTTATTAGGCCCACTATGAGAACATAATGAGCGCACTTTAAACATTATGTAACATTCGATAATGCATGATGCTCCACATAATGCTTTAAGTAGAGTGTCACCTTGTTCTCCATAGGAAGAGTGGTTAGTGGAGCTCAATTGTTGTGAACAACTTGCTGTTTCCCCTGCAATGGAACAATAAAGCTGTCAGTGTGGGCTGTAACAGTGCTGTATGTGTAGTTCGACAGGAATTCAACACTGCTTGGGAGACCTTGGGCTTTCAAGAAAGGAGAAATAAAGGCAGGAGAGGGAGGAAAGTGTGTGGCGTCCAATCAAATGATGGAGAGGATCATTCATCCTTTATGCAACAGCAGAGACTAGTGGTGAAAGGCGGCAACTAAACTGACTTTTCTCCTCTGTTTCCATTTTCTTTTCATTCTTGTCATCTTTGTTTACCTCTGCTCTCGTTCTCAATCACTCTCCTGATGTTTCTTCTCTTTTCTCTCCTCATTCCTCGCATATTCACCTCAAAGACTTAACGTTTTTCTCTGTTTGCAAGATTATTACGGTTTCAATTGTTACAGATTATGCCAAGGGAAGAGAAGTGTGTGTGTGTTTGTGTGTGTGCACTTGCACACATCCTTGTACTTCTATCTTTGTGAGGACTGTCATTGACATAATGCATTCCCTAGCCCCTTACCATAACCTTAACCATCACAACTAAATGCCTAACCCTAACCCTTACCCTCACCATAACCTCACTATAACCTAACCCTTAAAACCAAGTCTTAACCTTCAAATAGCCTCTTGAAGTTGTAAGGACCGGCCAAAATGTCCTCACTTTCTAAAAATGTCCTCACATGTGTTTCAGTCCTCATTATGTAGCAAGTACAAGTACACACACACACTTACTCACATAAAGCAGCTTTTTATTAGATCTGTACAATAGCGCTTATTGACTTTGCATATCACCTAAAGGGCAACACCCATGAAATAGGGGAATTGTATTTCTATTGTTTTTTATTGAGTATGCATGTGTGAATTGCTTCCCCCTTTTTGAGCAGCAGTTGCTAATTTTCTACACAATTTTATATAAGCTGTAAGGGAAAATTGTTATAATTGTTCCACCTTTTTCTACTGACATGGTTCAGATAGTAGCTTTGACCGCTGACAATTTTGAGAATATCTTTAAAGTATTTTAAAAAGAACATCCACAGAGCTTTTAGAAAGCTGTGGAATAAAATTACTTTTCCTAAAAAAAATTATTGACGGGTCCAAAATGAATGTTTTGTATATCTCTGTGTGAGAGCGGGTATCATGTGGTATAGCGTTAGTTGCCAGTTAGTGTGGAAAAAACGGACACTGACGTTATCACATATTAGCTAGCTTAACTTAATCGTCCGAACAACAATAACCCATAAAATTACAGTTCTGCATATTTAAACAAAATAAACAACTACTGACAGACATAGTCCTTAAAACATTAACTAATGGGTTGTCACCGGTTAGATTGTCAAAATTAGAAAAATGACAGTGTCAATCCCTGAGGTAGCTCCTCAGGGATAGCATTAGTGACGGTTGAGTCCAGTTAACATTATAGTTGGGCATTTAGAAGTGGGCCAGTGTTATGGTTACTAACAGGCAGGGATGGATAGGAATGTTCTTTATTGGGTAACAGCCAGGAGTGGAGAGTGTGGAGATAGGTAAAGTGAATGTAGTGAAGTCACTGGAGGTAAGCCACAGGAGACTAGAGAAACCACGGAAGACTGGAGAAGCCACGGAGGACTGGAGAAGCCACAGAAGACACAGGAAACGGGGGAAACACTGGCAATTATCACAAAGAGGCTCTTTGGTAAATGGTAAGCAGAGTCCTAGACGCAAACGAGGTCAGATCCTGAATGAGGTGAGTGGAGTGTTCTTATACTGGCTGTGATTGGGATTGATGGGGAGCAGGATTGTGATTGGGAGCAGGTGTGGGTGATTATAGGCTGAGAGGCCTGGTATAACTGTGACAGCCAGGGTCCGACATAACCAAAGGCCAATACAAGTTTATGCAGGGCAAGTTCACTGACCAGTCACTGGTCTGTTCAGGCCAATGGCGGACTAGTCCGCTTATGAAAAGACGGTCGCTTTTCTTTAAGAACGGAGTAGACGTGGGATCCCATATATTACCAATGTGTCATGTCGAAGGTAAATTAACACACTAACATTAGCCCTATTATGATACACTTTGCTGAGGTAATTGTGGCTAGCTAGACATGTAGCCAGCTGTGTTGAGCTCAACAGCTACGGTATTCACATTAATATATAAATCTGAAAATACTGACATGATCATACAGTCGTCCTTTCTCCCTAAAGCCATTGTTGTGTGGCAAGCTGGTTTTTATAATCCGCTATGAGATTTGTTTTCAGCAAGAAAACACTTCGACTAATGTTATGTCAACACTATGCTAACACTAACGCTAGCTAATGTCAACTTTTACTGTAGCTGTTTGTCTAATGTTGAGCTCCGTGGGTTTTAATAGCATCCCTACAACGTACTGTACTGTACTCTTTAATTAAATTAAAATGTATATATTTACCTAATGTCTTATAGTGTAAGGATGATTGAAAAGTCATTTTATGATAAGTAAGCAATATGGGGCCCTTATAATTATTGAATGATGGGGAAAAAAGGGTTACCTAAAGCTAGCTAGCCATGTCCTAAGATTACCATAGATAACATTACATGAGACAACACCGCACAAAGTAACCTAAATCTATAGCTATATGTTGCAAAATGAATTCATTACTTATCACGAGAGTCATCACTTGATATGACTGAGTCTGAGTCTCATTCCACTCGACCATGAAATATGCAGGTTGTGCAATGAACTGGCAACTACTGGAATGGAATGGAAGGGGGGAGGGGGAGTGTGTCATATAGTGGCTGGATGTTATCAATGTTATCAATTGCACCTTTAATCTCAAAAATGTTTGTTTTCCTATTTTTTTGTCAGCCTTTGTATATGATGACAAGGCGAAACACAAATCATCATATTTTACTGTGTGTTTCACAGCGTGTTGATAAGCAGAAGCCAAAGAGACGGGAGGTGGAGATCGAGTGTTCAGCTGTGTGGAAGAATCTGAGCTTAATCAGAGCTGAGGGCAAGCAGATTAATTACACCACGATTTATACACACAACACCTAACGTACACGCTTCATGTTCACACACACATGCATGCACACATGGACACACACATGTGAGCAGAAGTAGACACTGGTGGCCCTGGCTAATAAAGACGGCATGCTAATGAGCAAGTGTAGCTCCTGTTACGAAAAAGAAAAAAGAACAAGTGGCGGAGCAAATAATTCATAAAGTCATATTGATCATTGAGTAGAGACGTTAAGCCTCCATTAAGGACAACAAAAGGAAAGCATCATGCTTCATCAACAGAAGAAGCTAAGGGGAGAAAAGTGAGATCACAGATAGATTGTCATTACGGACGTCATGTGACATCCTCGCACATGCACACACCCGTCATGTTTGCACTCATGCACACATGATCACAATGACAGCAACACACACAGAAAAGTGGATGTGTTCTGCCCTCACATTGTAAAACGGGGGGTGGGGGGGTATTTAAGATTAAGAGGAGGAGAAGGAGAACAAGACGGGAGGGCCCCTCTAATAAATCAGAAAAACACGCAGCTCCCGTGTGTTTGGTGTTGGACTCAGGCTTAGCTTTTATGAGTGTGCTGCAATCCTGCAGTACTCTGCATGAATACTAAATCTTTACTGTTAAAAAGCCACACTCAACATGGACACCATGACAGGATGGGACTGAAGCAAACATACTACACACAGAAAAAACTAACTTGTGTACATGGATTCAAAGGAAAATGAAAGCTTTTTGGATAACAGGGTTAGTTGATCCAAACTACAAATACATGTATTTTCTCACTTACCTTTAGTGGTATCTAGCCATATAGAAAACTTTGGTTTTATTTAATTGTTTTTTTTTAAGGTACTGGTGAACCAGAGCAGTGCAATATGGTGATTTACTGTGTCAAATGCCATGGATAAGTCTAAAAAAAAATAATTCCTTTCTAGCTCTAGCTTTGTATATTTCATTAATTAAATGTGTTAGCGCCATATATGTTGAATGTTTCTTTCTAAACCCTTACTTATGTGTATATATAATACTGTACTTATTAAGATGTTTGATTAATCTTTGATAGACAAACCTTTCAAGTACTTTAGAAATAGCAGACAGAATGGAGATGGGTCTATAATGGTTGAAAACGGCTGGGTCATTATCTTTATAAATAGGGATAATTTTGACTACTTTTAGTTCAAGAGGAACAATTCCTTTTTCCAATGAGAGATTGAAAATATGAGTTAGAGGTTCACAATGTACTCATGCATGGATATCAGTAGTTTACTGTCAATGTTATCATAACCTGGAGAAGAATCTTTTAGATTGATTAAGGTCTACCGAACCTCATCTTCTGTAACTGGTGAGAAATGAAAATTATTGTTGATTGGAGAATTCAAGAACTGAAGAGGACTATGATAGCTAGGTGGAATCTTGGAGGCCAGAGATGGACCGATTTCTAAGAAAAAGCTATTCAAATTGTTGGCGAGTGAGAAGGCCCCCCCATCAACCTTATATTGAGGATGCAATTAATTGTTCTCCAAAGAGAGTAATGTAAATGGACTATACTTGTTTAGTGCTTTTCTAGGCTTCTGACCACTCAAAGTGCTTCACACACTACATATCGCATTCACACACTAATGGCAGAACTGCTCATCAGTACAAAGAAAGTAATTAATCATTTACACACACCGAAGGCAGAGCCCTGGGGAACAATTTGGGGTTCAGTGTCTTGCCCAAGGACACTTCAACATGTGGACTGAGAGAAGCCAGGATCGAACCGACAACCTTCTGATTGGTGGACGACCCGCTCTACCACTAAGCCACAGCCACCCCAGAGAGATCATGTTGTGTTTAGATAATTCATCATTGTAGTAGAGTTTTTTAGCTCCTCTGATAATGTTCTTTTTTTTCTATAATTTTTAAATTTGGCAAACAAAGCGGTACTGAAAAGATATTTTTTGTACAAGCTATGTTTAGTCTTCAAACATTTCATGCTGCTTGAAGTTATCCACATTTTGGTCCATTTATGATGAGGTTTGGAAGACACCAGTCCAAGGGGAAAGCACAAATCATAGGCCTGAGAGATACATTCCTACCCATGGATATTCGCTGACCACTAATCCGAATCCTATATTTGCTTCATTGAAGTTGCTCTTATATTTGGGATATATTGAATAAATGTAAGCTTATTATGTTCCTTAAATGTTATTAGAAAGGTCGGACAATGGTCAGCAATATCAAGCCATCTTTGACTCGAGCCTATATTAATCAACCCTAAACATAAACTAAATTATAACTAATTCGAAAGCCTTGGTACTTCACAGTATATTATCTTATACTTATACCCACCTGGTACTTAATTTATTTTCTGACCTGTTTTTATAGTGTTTTATAGTGTATTATATTTTTTGCTAGTACTTTCTCCTGTGTGCACTGACGTAAAGGCGAGCTACTGTAACAAAGAGTTTCCCTTTGGGGATCAATAAAGTATTTCTGATTCTGATTTCTGATTGTTCAACCTGGAAAACACGACAGTGTCACGGACACGCCAGGTTCCACGATCACCCAATCACAGCGCACTCCCTCACCAGAGTTCTAATCACACACCTGTTCCTTATCACACACACCTGCTCGCCATCAGCACCTCATCACCACCAGTATAAGAGCACCCTACTCACCTCAGCCAGTTGTCCGGTCTTGTTGATGAAAAGGACCCTTCCCCAGCAATGCCAATGCCAATGCCAATGCCAATGCCAATGCCAATGCCAATGCCAATGCCAATGCCTGTTGGTTTCCTTCTGGTCCTACGCCAGTGCGTACTTCCACTCCAGTGATCCTTTTACCCATCGTGTGTTTTCCTGTCTCCAGAGAATATTGCTCCGGCTCCCAATCTCCAGCCCCAATCTACAAGGATGGTAGCGGTATACCACTCGATTCTCCATTCTTCTCCACCACCTCTCCTACCTGCCTTCTAGTACTCATTGCTGTGTTCAATAAAGCAATAACTGTCTCCACCTCAGTGTCTCCTGCCCTTCCGTCCGTAACAGACAGCCAATTCTGTTTGTTATAGTGAACTGCGCTCCCTGACCTTATTATGCATTTTTAACTGAATTCTCAGATTTTTTATCAAGTTTAGTCCTAAAAACAGATAAAGCAATTATTGTATGTGATTTCAATATCCATGTGGACGTTGAAAATGATAAGCTTAGTACAGCATTTATCTCAATATTAGATTTGATTGGCTTTTGTCAGAGTGTACATAAACCCACTCACTGTTTTAGCCACACCTTGTTCTGGTATATAGCAATGAAATTGAACATTTAATAGTCTTTCCACAGAATCCTTCATTATCAGACCATTATTTAAAAACTTTTGAACTGCTATTACTGGACTTCACACGATTAGGCAAAAACTCCTGATCTAGATGTCTATCTGATAGTGTTATAGCCAAATTTAAGCAAGCGATCCAATCTGCATTTAATTCTAAACTATGTCTCAATATAACAGAGGACTCCTATGCTAATTTCAGCCCCTCCCAAATTGACCATCTTGTTGATAGTGCTGCAGGCTCACTGCAAACGACACTCGATTCTATCGCCACTCTAAAAAAGAAGATAATAAAACAAGGAAGGTTAGCTCCATGTATAACCCTCAAACGTGCAAATTAAAGCAATCATCGTGAAAACTTGAAAGGAAATGGCGTTCCAACAACCTGGAAGAATCTCGTTTAGTCTGGCAAGATAGTCTTAAAACATATAGGAAGGCCCTCTGTAATGCCAGAGTAGCTTACTACTCATCATTAATAGAGAAAAATCAAAACAACCCCAGGTTTCTTTACAGCACTGTAGCCAGGCTGACAGAGAATCACAGCTCTATTGAGCCATGTATTCCTATTGTCCTCAGTAGTAACGACTTCATGAGCTTCTTTAATGATAAAATTTTAACTATTAGAGAAAAAAATTCATCAAGTCCTGCCTTCAACCGGTGCTGATTTGTCTGCAAACACAGGAACCTTAGAAACAACTGTAAAACCTGATATATATTTTGACTGCTTTGCTCCTATCGACCTTCTAAAACTAACTTTGATGATTAATTCATCTAAGCCATCAACCTGTCTCTCAGACCCTATTCCAACTAGGCTTCTTAAAGAAGTTTTACTCTTAGTTAGCACTTTTTTACTGGATATGATCAATCTGTCTTTATTAACAGGCTATGTACCACAATCCTTTAAAGTAGCTGTAATTAAACCCCTTCTTAAAAAGCCCACTCTTGATCCAGGGGTATTAGCCAACTATAGACCTATATCTAACCTTCCCTTTCTCACTAAGATCCTTGAGAAAGCAGTTGCCAATCAGTTTCTAAATAACAATAGTTTATTTTCAGTCAGGATTTAGAGTGCGTCATAGCACAAAGACAGCACTGGTGAAAATTATAAATAACCTTTTATACAATGGATTTGTACTTGTCTTGTTAGATCTTAGTGCTGCGTTCAACACCATTGATCATCACATCCTATTACAGAACTGGAACATGTAATTGGCATTAAAGGAGCCACACTAAGCTGGTTTAAATCCTATCTATCAGATCGATCTCAGTTTGTATATGTTAACGGTGAGTCCTCCATGCACGCCCCAGTTAGTCACAGAGTTCCACAAGGTTCTGTGCTTGGATTGATTCTCTTCACCTTATATATGCTTCCTCTGGGCAATATTATTAGGAAACACTCCTCCATAAACTTTCATTGTTATGCAGATGATACCCAATTATATCTATCGGTCAAGCCAGATGAAACTAACCAGTCAAAGAATGCTTTCTTTCACCTACGCAATGTTGCAAAAATGAGGCACATCCTGTCTCAAAATGATGCCGAAAAACTAGTGCATGCATTTGTTTCTTCTAGGTTGGACTATTGCAATGCCTTATTATCCGGCTGCGCGAATAGGTCCCTTAAGACTCTCCAGTTGATCCAGAATGCTGCGGCATGTGTACTGACAAGAACTAAGAACAGAGATCATATTTCTCGAATATTAGCTTCTCTGCACTGGCTCCTTGTAAAATTTAGAACAGAATTTAAAATCCTTCTCCTCACCCTACAAAGCTCTTAATGTTCAGGCACCATCGTATCTTAAAGAGCTCATAATACCATATTACCCGACTAGAACACTGCGCTCCCAGGATGCAAGATTACTTGTGGTTCCTAGAGTCTCCAAAAGTAGAATGTACATACAGATGGAGAGGGAGGCTCAGTGCATCATGGGAAGTCTCCCGGGAGTCTAGGCCTGTAGCAGCATAACTAAGGGATGGTTCAGGACTCACCTGAGCCAGCCCTAACTAGAGGAAAGTCTTAAGCCTACTCTTAAATGTGGAGATGGTGTCTGCCTCCCGAACCCAAACTGGGATCTGATTCCACAGGAGAGGAGCTTGATAACTGAAGGCTCTGGCTCCCATTATACTTTTGGAGACTCTAGGAACCACAAGTAACCGTGCATTCTGAGAGTGCAGTGGTAATATGGTATTATGAGCTCTTTAAGATACGATGGTGCCTGACCATTAAGAGCTTTGTAGGTGAGGAGAAGGATTTTAAATTCTACTCTGCAGGGAACTTTAATCATTTTCCATCTCTCTCCTTGTACTCTGTCATTTCTCTGCTGTAAGAAATACAAATATCTAATAATGGCAAAGTATGTAGTAAGTATGTAGAGATTTCAGTTTCAGTTTAGAGTATTGTTTTCAAACTTTAACACAAAATTTCCTGTTTGGTTCCTCAAAGAGGAAGACTCACACTCACTGCTAAAACAAAAACATAACAAATCTGAATTGATGAGGAGAACATTGATCACTCTGTGTCACTGTCTTTATTTTGCCAGACTAGTGGAAAAGCCATGTGTGGTGAATCCCACTGGAAAGCAGCCAGAGAAACCTCCAGGCAGACTAACAAGTTGGATGAAGAGGGTTTGGAAATTGTTGTTTGTAGGATGTATTTTTTTGTTTGTCTCTCTTTTTCTTTCACATTTTTTACAAATGAATGTTAAATCTTTCTATGTAACCTGGTTTTTAATATTCAATATGTTCAATGATGATTTATTTCATCCCTGAAGGTCTGAACATTTTCCGGCCGAAATGTTTGCTTATCCGACATTCCTTCAAAAAGAGTTCCTTGCCTCCAACTTTGTTGCCATGGATGTGTCTGTACTTTCCATATCTTGGAAAAGTGACTGACGGGCTACATCACTTGGATCCCCCCAACGAAATGAAGTCGTGCTTGTCTGTGATGCATGCTAAAGCACAGAATACAAAATGTGAGGTAATGTCTTTTAGAGTGTTAATTCTTTTCAAATGTGTAATTGCAAAAGTTGTAGAAAAGGAACATTACATCTTAACCAATATTCTGAAACAGCATAGATGCAGGCTTTCCATAAAAAAACTTTGATCTGTATTATACATTATATACACAATGTTGCATAACAAGGTATCCTGAAATTTTGGGAGTGCAGATCTCTGACCTCAGACTGGTGTCTACAGTGCATTTCATTTGTATGTGTCAAACAAACCTCTGATTCTTGACCACTGATTTAGAATGTCCATAAAATTGTTGACAAGAACAGTATTTGAGGTGTCCACATATATGATTCTAACTAACAAGTACCAGCCAATCAGAAACAAATACTTTAGGTGGCCATGGTATAAATGCAATAGGTAACAATATGTATACATGTTATCACTACCTTGACAAAACATAATAGTTCCTTGTTAACCAACTCCACATCTCCCTGCAGATAATGTTGAGTGCATGGAACCAAGAAGGGTTAGTCGAGCAAGTAAACAGTTTTCTTTTGAGATGTGCTGTGACCACCAAATACATAGCCAAGTCAGGTTAGTAAATGTACAGTGGTGTGAAAAAGTGTTTGCCCCCTTCCTGATTTCTTTTTTTTTCATGTTTGTCACACTTAAATGTTTCAGACCATCAACTTTAAATATTAGTCAAAGCTAACACAAGTAAACACAAAATGCATTTTTTAAATGAAGCTTGATATTATTAAGGGAAAACAAAATCCAAACCTACGTGGCCCTGTGTGAAATAGTGATTGCCACCCTTAGCAGCAACAACTGCAATCAAGTGATTATGATAACTTGCAATGAGTCTTTTACAGTGCTGTGGAGGAATTTTGGCCCACTCATCTTTGCAGAATTGTTGTAATTCAGCCACACTGGAGGGTTTTCAAGTGTGACAAATGTGCAAAAAAAAAAAAGAAATCAGGAAGTGGGCAAACACTTTTTCACACCACTGTATATGCCTATTTCAGTTTCAGGTTAAGTCCATACAATTGTTTCTGCACTGTAGAAATTCAATTTTATTTATAGCGCCAATTCATAACAGAAGTTATCTCATTGCACTTTTACTATATAGGGAGGCACTGGGACCTGATTCCACAGGAGAGGAGCTTGATAACTGAAGGCTCTAGCTCCCATTCTACTTTTGGAGACTCTAGGAACCACAAGTAATGCTGCATTCTGGGAGCACAGTGTTCTAGTCGGGTAATATGGTATTATGAGCTCTTTAAGATACGATGGTGCCTGAACATTAAGAGCTTTGTAGGTGAGAAGGATTTTAAATTCTATTCTGGATTTTAAGGGAAGCCAGTGCAGAGAACCTAATATTCAAGAAATATGATCTCTGTTCTTAGTTCTTTTCAGTACACATGACGCACTATTCTGGATCAACTGGAGAGTCTTAAGGGAATTATTCGGGCAGCCGACCAACTACAATAACTTCAGTTTTGTCAGAGTTTAACATCAGAAAATTGCAGGTCATCCAGGTTTTTATGTCCTTAAGGCATGCTTGATCCATAGATATAATTGGGTATCATCTGCATAGCAATGAAAGTTTATGGAGTGTTTCCTAATAATATTGCCTAAAGGAAGCATATATATGGTGAATAGAATCGGTCCAAGCACAGAACCTTGTGGAACTCCATGACTAACTTTGGCGTGCACGGAGGACTTACCGTTAACATATACAAACTGAGATCGATCTGATAGATAGGATTTAAACCAGCTTAGTGCAGTTCCTGTAATGCCAATTACATGTTCCAGTTCTGTAATAGGATGTGATGATCAATGGTGTCGAACGCAGCACTAAGATCTAACAAGACAAGTACAGAGACAAGTCTATTGTCTGATGCAATTAGGTCATTTGTAATTTTTACCAGTGCTATGATGCACTCTAAATCCTGACTGAAAATCTTCAAATTATTGTTATTTAGAAAGTCACACAACTGATTGGCGACTGCTTTCTCAAGGATCTTAGAGCGAAAGGGAAGGTTAGATATAGGTCTATAGTTGGCTAAAACGCCTGGATCAAGGGTGGGCTTTTTAACAAGCAGTTTAATTACAGCTACTTTAAAGGATTGTGGTACATAGCCTGTTAATAAAGACAGATTGATCATATTCAGTAAAGAGGTGCCAACTAAGGGTAAAACGTCTTTAAGCAGCCTAGTTGGAATGGGGTCTAAGAGACAGGTTGATGGCTTAGATGAATTAATCTTCAAAGTCAGCTGAAGAAGATCAACAGGAGCAAAGCAGCCAAAACACACATCAGGCTCTACAGCTGTTTCCAAGGTTCCTGTGTTTGAAGACAAGTCAGCACCGGTTGAAGGCAGGACTTGATGAATTTTTTTCTCTAATAGTTAAAATTTTATCATTAAAGAAGCTCATAAAGTCGTTACTATGGGACTGAGGACTATAGGAATACATGGCTCAATAGAGCTGTGATTCTCTGTCAGCCTGGCTACAGTGCTGTAAAGAAACCTGGGGTTGTTTTCATTTTCCTCTATTAATGATGAGTAGTAAGCTGCACTGGCATTACAGAGGGCCTTCCTATATGTTTTAAGACTATCTTGCCAGACTAAACAAGATTCTTCCAGCTTGTTGGAACGCCATTTCCTTTCAAGTTTTCGAGATGTTTGCTTTAATTTGCGGGTTTAGGGGTTATACCATGGAGCTAACCTTCTTTGTTTTATTATCTTCTTTTTTAAAGGAGCGATAGAATCGAGTGTCGAGTGCCTGCAGCACTATCAACAAGATGGTCAATTTGGGAGGGGCTGTGATTTGCATAGGAGTCCCCTGTTATATTGAGACATAACACTGAATTAAATGCAGCTGAAAGTGCTTCCTTAAATTTAGCTACAACAATATCAAATAGACATCTAGAGTAAGAATTTTTGTCTAATGGTGTGTAGTCCAGTAATAGCAGTTCAAAAGTTATTAAATAATTGTCCGATGAAGAAGGATTCTGTGGAAAGACTACTAAATGTTCAATTTCAATGCCATATACCAGAACAAGGTCGAGGGTGTGGTTAAAACAGTGAGTGGCTTCATGTACACTCTGACAAAAGCCAATCGAATCTAATAATGAGATAAACGCAGTACTAAGGCTATCATTTTTAATGTCCACAGGAATATTGAAATCACCTACAATAACTACTTTATCTGTTTTAAGGACTAAACTTAATAAAAACTCTGAGAATTCAGATAAAAATTCATAATAAGGCCCAGGAGGTACACTATAACAAATAGAATTGGCTGTCGTGTTTTCCAGGTCAGGTGTGAAAGACTAAGAACAAGGCTTTCGAATGAGTTATAATTTACTTTAGGTTTAGGGTTGATTAATAGGCTTGAGTCGAAGATGGTTGCAACTCCACCTCCTCGGCATGTGAGTATTAATAAGATTGGGCGGAGTGGATTCATTTAGGCTAACATATTCTTCATGACCCAGCCAGGTTTCAGTAAGACAAAATGAGTCAATATGATACTCCAATTCTAAATCGTTCACTTGTACAGCTTTAGATGATAGAGATCTGATGTTCAAGACTCCACATTTAATTCTCCTATTTTGTAGTGCTATTTCTGCATTTTTGTTTAGGTTTTTATGTATAACTCTTCTTCTGTTAACTTTAGATTAATTTAAGTGGTCGGGGGGCAGACACCGTCACTAAGGAATTTTGGGTGGGTAACTGCTTTGGAAGCGCAGAGAAGCATGTAGGACTGCAACTCTGCCTCCTGGTCTCGAGTTGTCATGGTTTAGGTCCACTAATAAACTCGGCCAAATTTCTGGCTATGAGAGCTGCTCCATCCAAAGTGGGATGAATGCTGTCTCTCCTAATCAGACCAGATCTTCCCCAAAAAGTCCACCAATTATCTACAAAGCCCACATCATTTGATGGACACCACCTCAACAGCCAGCGGCGGAATGAAGACATGCAGCTAAACATGTCATCACTGGTCAGGTTTGGTAGGGACCCAGAGAAAACTACGGAGACCGACATTGTCTTTGCATATGTACACACCAACTCAACATTAACTTTAATGACCTCCGATTGGCATAATCGGGAGTCGTTACCGCCGATGTGAATAACAATCTTACTGTATTTACGTTTATCCTTAGCCAGTAGTTTTAAATAGGATTCAATGTCGCCTGCTCTGGCCCCAGGAATACATTTGACTATGGTCTCTGGTAAATAATCATGAGTAGTTTCTCAGTGGGTGTGTCGCTGAGTGAGGAGAACTTGTTAGAAACTTGAACAGGTTGGTGGTGAACCGTGGGCTTTTGCTTAGGGCTATGCTTCCTTCGGACAGTCACCCAGCCTCCCTGGTTTCCCAGCTGCTCGGGAGCTGCCTGGGGATGGCCAACAGGAACTACCGCTGGTCGGTCCGCTCCAGCTACTGGGGGCTGGCTAACTAAAGAAGCTAATGATTGAGTTCCCATGGTGCAGAACCATGTTTCCAATTCACTAAGCCTCGACTCCAACGCTACAAATAAACTACATTTATTACACGTACCATTATCACTAATGGAAGCAGAAGAATAGCTAAATATTTGACACACCGAGCAGGAGAGAGCGTGAGAGTGAGACAAAGACGCCACCACTAGCTGCTAAGCTAATGGACGGTAGCTACCAAAAATGAATAGCGTGTAAACTGTGGGATTAGCGAGAAAGTCGTTAAAAGAAGGAGAGAGCTATGAGTGCTTGAGCAGAACTAATGTACGTTTATAGCAGATAGTTGATCACTATAATGAAGAATCGAACAAAATAAACTATGATGAGTTAGAGCAGCAGAAATACGCTACTAGTAAAAAACAAACACCGGTGACCAGAAATGACACAATACGCTTACCGCAGCACGTCAACACGCATGCAGGTACAACAACATCAACAGATAGATAGATACAGTAGGCCTCCACAACTTCATTGAATCCACTGGCTGGTCAGTCAGTGGATTCAATGAGGTTCCGCTGCCGCCTCCAGTCTCTGCTCGTCTCATAACATTGCTTTTTTTCCTTCAGATCTCATGCTTTGGCTTATGACCCCCAAGATTCATCTTGAGACCCCTTTGAGGTTGAAAACTAGTAAACTAGCTCACTGTATGTAAAGTGGTTAAACCTAGCTCCACATAGACCAGCAACAATGTTGCATTCACACCGTCAGTATCGATAATATTAACATTTCATATAAAATATCACATTCAGGGGACATTTGCTTTGCAGAAGAAGTACTTTTAATTTGGAGGTAATACTAAAAAGTAAATTTACTTTTTGGGATGCAGAATTACAAGATTTGTACTGGGAAAATTATTATTTTTACACACAAGGCATTCTTGCAACCTGTAGATTTTGTAAAGGTGACAACCAAATCTGTGATTGCTGAAGACTTCAGGTAAGACATGGATTTGATGTTTGTAAGTTTGGACCTTGTCTCAGAGGATTTATTTTTTTGTATTACTGTCAAGTACTGCTATTTTATGGAAGTGAATTCAAAGATATTTGAAAACAATAAGGAAGATGTCACAGATACGCCAGGCTCCACTGTCTGTTAATCACACACACCTGCTCACTATCACACTCCTGCTCCCTATCAGCACCTAATCACAGCCAGCATAAAAGCCCAACACTCACCTCAGCCAATTGTCCAACCTCGTTGTACTAAGGACTCCACATGAGAGTTGCCTCCATGTCGACATTCCACTCCAGCGCGTCTTCCACTCCATTGTGTTTTCACTCCAGCGTGGTCCTACCCCAGCATGTTACCCACTCCATCCTACTGCTGCGTGATTCCCTCTTCATCCTACACCAGCGAGGTATCCACTCCATTCCATTCCAGCGGGATTCCCCTTCTCTGTACCTGCATCCCTGTCTATTCTGGCTGTAATCCAATAAACATACATCTGGTTCCATATCGGTGTCTCATGCCTCTCTGTCCATAACAGAATACATAATGACACTGGATGTCTTCTTGAGCAGTGTTGGGTGGAAATTTTTGTTTACTCTGTATCAACTTTGTGTGTTTTGTAACATAGCGGTAGGCACATATTGCACACATACCTAGACAAATCAAGTTTTGTTAAAATATACATTTAGCCTCATTAAATTACTGTGTGGACTCAGCTCTGCTTCACTGATACTTCACTGATATATTTTTTACAGATATAGTGCTTTAAAGTTGTCTTTATTTCAAACAATGTCATAAAAGCACCTTTTAGTACACTGCTACACTGTATTTGCATGTATTAAATTGTTATCATAAATGTGTATGCCACTGTGTCATTTCCACAATTGGGTTAGCTCATAGTTTATATACTGTTCTGGATCCCTTCACTTTCTCGGCTTGAAACAATATAGACAAAATCGGCTCACCCACCCACTGAGAAAGAGAGTCATTTTTTTTTTTTTTTGGAAGATGGAAGGCAAGGCTGCATTGCCCATGATCCAGCTCCAGGGGAATCCAGCTCATCGCTAAACCTGAAGTCTGGTAGAAAACTTAAAAGCTTATTAGTTACTTAAAGTACTGATTTTCTAATTAATTTACAGTCATAATCAGCCAGACATAGTGTGCCACATAGGTTTTTACATAGGCATTTTTATCATGAAATGCTCCCTGATCCAGGGGAGAACTTTTTTTCTCTTCCCATTGGCTGTTTTCAGTGTCAGTTGGTGACTTCATGCGAAAGCTGTAAACTATGGGGTGTTTGACTCCTGTTTTGGCTCAAATATCTTAAATAAATCAACATCTTACTTTTTATTAACATAGATCATCTAGATGCAGTATAATTACTAGTTCGTTTGTACTACATATTTTATATATTTAGTTGATATATCTTTTTATGACCTTATTTACAACACTACGTTGCTACAACTGTGGAGCTGATTTGTATCAAGCTGCATGGCTGGCCTCTAGGGAACTGTAGTTTTTAGGAAATATTAGTGTTTTTCCTAGAATTGGAAGTTGTAAATACTGAATTGATAGTACACTGGGGAGTTTAAGGGGATGGTAAACACATTTGTGTAATCATATTTTAAATATGTAATTGTTAAATAGGCGAAAATTAATTTTAACTATATTTTACCCATATTTGACGGCACCCCCAGTTGTTGACTATATTCACATGATAGCTTAAGTCAAGAGCTTGCCATAACACTTGGTCCCATATCTGTAGCCCCTTTTGTTGCTAGATTATAAACCCTCAAACATGCACTGAGTTCAAAGATCAGTATTTCAAAGCTGGAGCCATGAAGAATCTTTATATTGACATATGTTACTCTCCTGGTAGAGACCTTTCCAACAATGTATTTGTGGAAATAGTGACCAAAATGAGTCAGCTTCAGAGATTATTGTACAATGTGGCTGAAAATCTAGGGCATTACTACAGGCTTGGAGGAAGGGGTTATGACTGAAAAGACCAACTCGTTCTCATTCACAGGTTATCAAATACTGAGGAATGCATAGGATACTATTTACACAACCCTGGAGCATTTTTGTATCTTTATGATTCTTGGTTTTTGGATTTTATGTCAACATGACATAGCCCATTCAATCAGAATCTGTTTTTATTAGCCAATGCAAGCATACAGAATGTGTCTTGGCATTTTCTCCCAAAAAACACAACACAGAAGAATAAAAATAGACAAAAGTAAGGTAATAATAATAATTAAATAAACAAAGTAATATTCATATCAATTTGACATTTTAAAATCTATTTACAGAATGGAATAGTAATAGTGTTGAATTTTAAACTATATAAAGTCCAGTTTGATGATATACAGTATATGAACCTGACAAGTGCAGGGATTCATGAGGGATGTCAAATGTAATTCTGGCTGCAGATGGAAAGAAACTGTTTTTGTGGCGTGATGTTTTGGTCCTGATGGACCGCAGCTGTTGGTGTACAGGGAGAAGAGCAGAGGGGAAAGAACTCAGCCTTAAGGGGAACCAGTGATGATGGTCTGTGAGACAGAGACATGTTTCCCCAGCCTCACGTGCTGCCTCCTGTCGGACAGGAAGTCTGTGATGCACCTGCAGGTGGAGTCAGGCACACTCAGCTGGGAGAGCTTGTCCTGCAGCAGAGCTGTGTGTCTTTCTTTCAGTAGTCTGTCCTCCTTGGCATTTGCCCAAGGAGCCCTACTTGGTTTAGCATACGGCGTATGGCACGGGCTGAAACCACCACTCCAGATTGCTCCAGGTCAGCCTGAAGCTCTTTAGATGTGTTTTTTCCACAATCCGCACCAACTTTCATAGACTTCTCTCATTGAGTTTCTTCTTGGTGCCACGTCCTGGAAGCATCTTAACAGTTTTATGACTGAAACTTCTTGATAACATTACGAACTGTTGAAACAGGGATTTCAAGATCTTTGGCGATTGACTTGTAGCCTTTGAATTATGTTTTTTTAGAATATCATTTCAGATGCTCTCAAATAGCTGTCTTGTTTTCGCTATTGTGAAAAAGAAACTGGAAACAATCAGCCCCTTTTTATGCACTAAAACCATCATTCATTGCTTAATTCAGGTTATGTGAACACTGAAAATTAAGCAAAGGTGCGTCCTATTTGTTTTAATTTAAATTTAATTCATCAAAAGGGTGCCAATAATTGTGTCCAACATACATTTTATGTCTGTATTTTTTTATTTCACTATATGAAAGCATGTTTTTGTTATTGTTGTTCAATAACTTTGGACATTTTACTAAATAATAATAATATATATTATAATATTTATTTCTGAAGATATTCTAAATTCTGTACTTAAAATTCAGGGGTGCCAACAATTCAGACCAGGACTGTCTGGATGCTTCACACTAAAATTCACCTTCTTCCTACCAAACAGGAGGGAAAATGACAGAGGGCACATCCCCCGTCAACTAACAATGACTAGTTTTAAGTTCACTGCCATTCATAAAACCATGTTTACATAAATATTAATTCTCCAATCACTAAGCTTTCTTTCACGATGCTTTGACATGTACTGCACCGGAAAAAACTCCAGGGCATTGTGGTATAAGCAATCTGTAAATAAGATAAAAGGATAGTTTGCATGACATATACTGCTGAAAAAACCCTATATAATATATCCATATTAAGCATGTTACATTCACAAAAGAATAAAATCAGAGCCCTTATCTCTTAATTATGACTTACTATCTTATAATTACGAGATATGGAATTATGAGATCTTTTCTCATGTAGACTACAGTCTCACTTTACTAATGTACCTGACACTTCAAATTTTCTGTTAGCATATGGAGAGATGCAGACAGTTATGTGCTACATGGTGTTGCAAGCTGCTTCGTTTTACCCTTTTATCTTCACCTGGAAGGCAGAACATGTACAATATTCACACAGAACAGAGCAATGTTGTCTACCCCATTCAGTGCAGTGAGGAAAACTGCAAAGAACGGTACATAGGCGAGACCAAACAGCCACTTCACAAAAGACTTTATCAGCACAGACGACACGCTAACTCAGGATTACAGAGCGCCGTGCACTTGCATCTAAAAACTACAAACCACACATTTGAAGACAGCAAGATGAAGATTCTAAGTAGAGAGAAGAGTTGGTTTGAATGGGGCGTCAAGGAAGCCATTTTTGTGAAAAAAGAGAACCCCTCTTTGAACAGAAATGGTGGTCTGAGATTTAATCTGCCCAAAGTCTATCAGAGTGTATTATCACCTTGGTCATGCCAATCACATGCTAATCAGGTACTTAACAGTGATGAAGTAGATGCAGCCAGAAAACAATAGGCCTGATTACTGGGCCATCTTGGAAACTATTAGGTCAGTTTCAGGTGAAACTAGCTATTAACAGATGCTCAGGCAGATTCCTTCC
Organism: Siniperca chuatsi; assembly: GCF_020085105.1. NCBI lineage: Eukaryota > Metazoa > Chordata > Actinopteri > Centrarchiformes > Sinipercidae > Siniperca > Siniperca chuatsi. The sequence continues at coordinate 4,061,367 of NC_058052.1, read as the reverse complement.
TGAGGGCAGGGTTTATGTAACACAGAGTAGCTTAAATTTCCAGTTACCGTCCCATTTTTTCACAATTGAGAATGACTTCCGGATGGGAGCCGAAACGTCTTGATTCTGAAAACAGTGTCCAGATGTCTACGACTGAAACCTTTTCTATGATAGGTGAAGTAGCTGAACCACAGTAGATTTCATGGTATATTTCTTTAACATGAAAACGTGTTAAAAGAATGTCAGTATGTCTCTAAAGATAGAAATAAGTCTTTCTGAGTAATCTTCTTTGGGACTTCAATATGTAGTATAAAAACCTGTTACAACATGGCATTAATGTATATCACACACATGATATAATTATCTTGGAATTATCTAATTATCTTAGCCTTACAGGAATAATTGATCCTTAAACATATAATTAGATGTAAGGCGCACATAATAAATGTGTTCTTTGTAGTCTTTGTTGTTATTGTCACTTGCAAGTTTGATCACTATCCAATTTTCATCAAAACTTTCTAACAATAAAGTTTTGGTAGAAAGAAAACATGCTGGTGCTTACCATTAGAGCAGTGTTGTCAAAGACTTTGCTTTGATTCCTTGATTTTTTTCTTGTTTTTTTTGCCCACTCAGAAGCACGTGTTTGAAATTTGCCCATGTGGGCTGTTTGATGAGCTTTGTGGAACAACAGAGACAAAATCAATCAATATAAGAGTTGTCATTAACAAGCCATGCATGTGATTTTATTTGAATTCAACATAATTTACAATAAACATCATAGTGAAAGATACCTAAATTTCAATTAATCACATATTTACTCAAGCAAACTTAAACTTTATTTATTAAGCAAAATGTAAATACAATATGGATATCTCACATATATAAAATGCAAAGTAAGGCACACAACATTAAATAATCAATAGGCCACCTCAGGCATTATATCTGAGCCATCCTAAACATATCTACGCAAGTCAAAGTGTTGTGATTACCATGTGTTTTAGATTTTTAAAACTACAGATTATCTCAAGTAACTTGTGGCATGTTGTAATGCAATCAAACAATTAATCAGTAATGGCCATACTCAGAATGGAATTATAATATTAAACCAAAAGAGTACATCAAATATATATTTACAAGTCAATCAGGTTGGTTCAAACTATACATTGTAAAGACAATTAATGATTCACAAATAACTTATTTTTGGATCTAAGCTCACCATTAAATTAATGAAAACAGATATTAAAAGAAAACAGTGCTATGGATTACTGCATACTGCACAGTTCATCTTCTCTGTGCAGTGGAGGCACTGGTGGTAGGTAGAACTGGGCATTGTGACTATGAAAACAAAAGCTATAGTTACTGGCATTGTATTAAAGTTCTAATATGTGGATTTTACATAAATGCCCTTATATTTGCTGAATTCTTAGTAAATTAAGGAGACCATTTGTATTTAAAATGTTTGCATCATTTAGCTTACTTCAATCTGTTGGTGAAAAACAATATATTTACCAAAATATTTTATGCATAACATATTTTGGCATACCTCAAACCGGATTCTGCCTCACACATTTGACTGTCTCACCCAGAAAATCGACCTGAGTCAAGCGCAAACTAGCAGCCAAAAAAGCTAATGTTAGAGCCCTTTAAATTCACTGCAACACCCCATTGAGAACACAACCCATTAAAACAGTGGTGACCAGCATTAAACGTCTGTTTGCTGTGTGTCTGCCGGCGTGCTGCGGTAAGCGTATTGTATCATTTCCGGTCATTGGTGCTTGTGTGTTACTAGTAGCATATATTTGCTGCTCTAGCTCATCACAGTTAATTTAGCTTGATTCCATATTATAGTAATTAACTATCTGTTATACATTTAAATGTATATTAGTTCTGCTCAAGCACTCATAGCTCTCTCCTTCTTTTAACGATTTTCTCGCTAAATCCCACAGTTTACACGCTATTCATTTTTACTAGCTACCGTTTTTTAGCTTAGCAGCTAGCAATGGCTTCTCTCTCTCACTCTCCTGTTCTCTCCTGCTTGCTGTGTCATATGTTTAGCTATTCCTCCGCCTCCGTTAGTGATAATGGTAAATGTAATAAATGTAGCATTGGAGGCGAGGCTTAGTGAATTGGAAACGCGGTTCTGCACCATCGGAACTCAATCATTAACTGTTGTACTTAGCCAGGCCCCAGTAGCCGGTGTGGTCAGACCAGAGGTAGCTCCTGTTAGCCGTCTCCCGACAGCTCCCAAGCAGCCGATAAACCAGGGAGGCTGGGTGACTGTCCAAAGGAAGCATAGTCCTAACCCTGACCACTTAAATTAATAAAATCTAAAGTTATAAAAATGTAAATAGCACAACAAAATAGGAGAATTAAATGTGGACTCTTAAACATCATCTAAAGCTGTACTAGTGAACGATTTAATATCAGAGTATCATATTGACTCATTTTGTCTTACTGAAACCTGTCTGGGTCATGAAGAATATGTTAGCCTAAATGAATCCACTCCACCCAGTCATATTAATACTCATATTCCTCGAGGCACCGGCCATGGAGTTGCAGCCATCTTCGACTCAAACCTATTAATCAACCCTAAACCTAAAGAAAAATTATAACTCATTCGAAAGCCTTGTTCTTAGTCTTTCACACCTGACCTGGAAAACACGACAGCCAAATCTATTTGTTATAGTGTACCTCGTGGTCCTTATTCTGAATTTTTATCTGAATTCTCAGAGTTTTTATTAAGTTTAGTCCTTAAAACAGATAAAGTAGTTATTGTAGGTGATTTCAATATTCATGTGGACGTTGAAAATGATAGCCTTAGTACTGCGTTTATCTCATTATTAGATTCGATTGGCTTTTGTCAGCCACTCACTGTTTTAACCACACCATCGACCTTGTTTTGGTATATGGCATTGAAATTCAACATTTAATAGTCTTTCCAGAGAATCCTTCATTATTGGACCTATATTTAATAACTTTTGAGCTCCTATTACTTGACTACACGCCATCAGGCAAAAACTCCTACTCTAGATATCTATCTGTTATTGCTGTAGCTAAATTTAAGGAAGTGATCCAATCTGCATTTCATTCTAAACTATGTCTCAATATAACAGGGGACTCCTATGCTAATTTCAGCCCCTCCCAAATTGACCATCTTGCTGATAGTGCTACAGGCTCACTGTAAACGACACTCGATTCTATTGCCCCTCTAAAAAAGAAGATAATAAAACAAAGAAGGTTAGCTCCATGGTATAACCCTCACACGCGCAAATTAAAGCAAACATCCTATCTATCAGATCGATCTCAGTTTGTATATGTTAACGGTGAGTCCTCCGTGCACGCCAAAGTTAGTCATGGAGTTCCACAAGGTTCTGTGCTTGGACCGATTCTATTCACCTTATATATGCTTCCTCTGGGCAATATTATTAGGAAACACTCCATAAACTTTTATTGTTATGCAGATGATACCCAATTATATCTATCGATCAAGCCAGATGAAACTAACCAGTTAGCTAAACTTGCCTAGCTAAGCATGCCTTAAGGACATAAAAACCTGGATGACCTGCAATTTTCTGATGTTAAACTCAAAAGTGAAGTTATGGTACTTAGCCCCAAACACCTCTGAGCCATGTTGTCTAAAGATATAGTTAGTTGCTTTAGATGGCATTGCCCTGGTCTCCACCACAAGGAACCTCGGAGTTATCTTTGATCAGGATTTATCTATTAACTCCCACATGAAACAGGGTTCAAGGACTGCCTTCTTTCACCTACATAACATTGAAAATATCAAGCACATCCTGTCTCGAAATTATGCCAAAAAACTAGTACATGCATTTGTTACTTCTAGGTTGGACTATTGTAATTCCTTATTCTCAGGCTGCCCGAATAAGTCCGTTTAGAGTCTCCAGTTGATCCAGAATGCTGCGGCACGTGTACTGACAAGAACTAGGAAAAGAGATCATATTTCTCCAATATTAGCTTCTCTGAACTGGCTTGCCGTAAAATCCAGAATAGAATTTAAAATCCTTCTCCTCACCTACAATGCTCTTAATGTTCAGGCACCATCGTATCTTAAAGAGCTCATAATTCCATATTACCCGACTAGAACACTGCGCTCCCAGAATGCAGGGTTAGTTGTGGTTCCTAGAGTCTCCGAAAGTAGAACGGGAGCCAGAGCCTTCAGTTATCAAGCTCCTCTCCTGTGGAATCAGATCCCAGTTTGGGTTCGGGAGGCAGACACCATCTCCACATTTAAGAGTAGGCTTAAGTCTTTCCTCTTTGATAAAGCTTCTAGTTAGGGCTGAACCATCCCTTAGTTATGCTGCTATAGGCCTAGACTGCCGGAAGACTTCCCATGATGCGCCTCTTTCCTCTCTCCTTCTCACTGTCTGTATGCATTTTCATTCCATTACTGCATGTTACTAACTCGACATCTTCTCTCTCCCGTAGTTTTGTGCTTTCTCGTTTCTCTCCTCTCTTTCTGTCATTTCAGCAGGTATTTCTACCTCTGGAGCTGCAGAGACTGGATCTGTGGTTGTGGGCCACCTGCTGCCCCTGTGTTCCTGCTCGACAACTGCTACTACAGTTGTTGTTATTGGCTCTGATACTATTATATTCATTATTATTTTTCATTCCTATTATATTAGGAAGTTAATTATTATTAACTTATTAATATTAATATTACCACTACCATTACATTATTAATATTTTAAAATTCTGGGTGGTGTTTGCATTGTGCTCCCTCTCCCCCCCACCCCTTCTCTCTCCCTGTCTCTAAACCTCTTTCTCTCTCTCTCTCTCTGTCTTTCTCTCTACCTCTCTTTCAAAAACCTCTCTCTCTCTCTCTCTCTCTCAAAACCTCACACGGCAGCGGCGGATGGCCACCCACCATTGAGTCTGGTTCTGCTCGAGGTTTCTGCCTCTTAAAAGAAAATTTTTCCTTGCCACTGTCACCAAAGTGCTTGCACTTGGTGAGAATTGTTGGGTCTCTGTAAACAATATTATATTATAATATTAAGAGTACGGTCTAGACCTGCTCTATAGGAAAAGTGCAGTGAGATAACTTCTGTTTTGAATTGGCGCTATATAAATAAAATTTAATTGACTTGTTTACCTTAAGCTTAGCATTACAGCTGCCGTCATCAGCTAAGTCTAACGTTCACCTAAAAAAACGGACACAAACTATGAATAAAATGGGTTGGTTGCAGGCAGGTATGTGCTATCACCACCATTTTAACCTTGTCCAGTGTTTCTACTTAGTACACACAGCACTTTCTTAGCTAGACAAACTGACCTGAGCAACACCTAAAGTTAGACAGAGTCAGCTAGCCAAGTGTCCTCATTTATCTGACATAAAACTAAAAGCAAAATTCTTTGATATACTAATGTCTAAAACTGCTGCTGTCATCAGTCAGACACATAAATGGAATTTTAATTTATTAATTGTAAATTTATAGGCAGGCTGTGTAAAGATTAACAGAGCCACATTTTTCCTTACCTCTCGTGTACTGCTCGTGTACCTTCTCGCTGCTGGGGATATCTTGTCAATTTCCGGAAGGTCCAAACCTTTTTGAACACTTGAGCAAGGTCAAAACAGCTGCGTGCATATAATACGCAACTGTCTCCATATGTGCTATTGGAGCTGCACGCAAATTTTGACTTTGGCGTACACATTGAACGTATTTTCAAAGTGTAAACCTGTGTTATTTGTACACCATTGGGTGAGACTGGGTTGACCCAACACATTTGTAAAGATATTGTTTATCAGGGTGGCAGAAGTCTGTCTCTGTTCACTCCTGTTGGTACTGTGATCATAGGATGAAAATAATGACAGTACATTATGTCAATAAAGTCCTTAATTAAATTATTACTCTTATAGTTTACAGTATTGATATTGAAATCACCAATTAAGTAACAGTTTTTCCCTTCTTTGGAAATAATATCAAGAACATTTGCTAGGCCAATATTGAATACAGACAACCTAAAGCTAGGTGTTCTATAGGTACACACAATAATGGTCTGGCGGGTTTCAACAATCACAGCCTCAGCAGAAAGGGTGAAATACTTTTCAATGTCATATCTTTCTCTATAGACCAGGCAAGGGTTGAGATATAAGGAGACAGCCCCACCCATTTGATTCATATAAATCAGCATTGTCTTTAGTCAACCAAGTTTCAGTTTGCCCTATTACATTAAAAGAGAAGTCGAGGTTGGCCAAGCAAAGGCATAAAGTATCATAGTTTTTAGGCAGGCTGGGAACATTGATATGAAGAAGGGAAAAGTCACTCTTCATTGTTTTGGAGGTCAACAGAGGACTTAAATTCGTTCTCATGGTAGTAATCAGATATTCCTACAGTTTGTGTCAGGGTGATTATTATATAAAATGTTCAATGTTGAGGAGTCTTGAAATTCACTATCTGATTGTTGAAATGTATTGAAAAAGTAGTCCATTAAAAAGGTCCATTTGCTTGATCATACAGGTCAGCGTTTGCATGTAGCAAGCCAGAGGCTGAAGTAGGAAAGTTGTGGTAAAAGGTGTCAGATTGCTTGGGTGAAGATGATGTCATGGTATTTTGGTAGGGAGAAAAAACATGTTAAAAAATAGTCACCATATGTATTGGGGTCCTGCTGGCACAGATTCACTCATGCTGTGTGGTTTCTGTCACCTGCTGAAGCTTTCATGGTTTAAATACCAGTCTGTCGTAGTTAATGACAGCATAATTTCCTCGTTCCCTGGCCTATTTCATTGCTGGAATGAGGTCTGCTCTCTTCTTCCTTAGCAATTCAGAGAAATCTTAATTTACATAAATTGTAGTGTTCTTGAGGTGAGCTCTCGCCTTGGCAAGAATTAGTTCTCTTTGTATTTTAAGAATTTCAGAACAACTGCTCTTGCTTTTCCAGAGTTCTGTTTCACATTTCCATTTTGGTGGGCTCTTTCGATTTCAACAGACTTCGGCTCAATTTTCTTTTTTTTGTTGTTCAAAAACTCTCTGACCTTCTGTTCAGTATCAGACTAAGACTCATAGGCATTGTCCTGTGTCAGACCCTCAATAATTACATTGTTTCGTCGACTCTGATTTTCATACACTGAGACAGCAGCAGATTCAAATGAATCAACTTTCCTCTCCATCTTTCTCAATTCCTCAATTTGGGGACTGGGACATGTTTACCTGCTGGTGAAAATGCAATGGATGGATTTTCAGTACTGAAGAAAAACCCTAGGGCTTTGTTGATCCAGAGTGTTCTTGTCACTTGCTTAGGCTAAATATAGCACAGCAGAGGGAGTAGAGCGGATCCGCCAAATATCAGAAATTGCAAAGCCCATTCACAACTTTTGGTTGCTTGTCCACTTAGCTTGACACAAGAAGTCAAATATCACATTGGAATGAAAACTTTCAAGTCTAAAAAAAATTTATAATTAAAGTTAAAACAAGTTGGGGTGTCAGGAGTCCAAGCTAATTCAGCTGCCAAAACGAGTTTTGTGATATCACTTTTTGAGATTTCTGCATTTGTCCCAATTGAGTTACTTATTTATTATAATTAATTTCTTAAACTTTACTATTAAATATATTTTTGAACAGTAGTGTAGTGATTGGAGTAGCTCTTCTTTGTGTAGGCCTGTTTACCACACTTACTGTATATACTATTAAGACGGTGTAGTCCCTCATTCGTCCAGGAGTGTTCCATCGTAGAAAAGGTTTCAGTCGTAGTCATCTGGACACTGTTTTCAGAATCAAGACGTTTGGCTCCCATCCGGAAGTCATTCTCAATTGAGAATGACTTCCGGATGGGAGCCAAACGTCTTGATTCTGAAAACAGTGTCCAGATGACTACGACTGAAACCTTTTCTACGATGTATATACTATTGAATATTGAAATTCCCCAGTCTTTTTGAGTAATACTTTTCAAAAGATGAATTGATTTTATTACATCTACTCATTGATGTTACTTTATGTTTGGATGTCAGACTTTGCTTTGAAATATTGTAAATATTTTTGGATGAATTTTGTGTAGGCCTATATGCTGATGTAATTGATGCTAGAGCTCAATCTGGGACCTACAGTACATGTGTGAAGGTTAAGTCTATGTATGAATATATCTGATGAAGTTGTAATGTAGATTTGTCAAAGCTTTACTGTAACATCAATCTTTTTGAGAGCATCAATTAATGTTACGCAGGTGCTTTTCTCTAGAATTGTCTTCACCCCAATAAAAATGAAAAACTACATTTAAAAAATCCAACAGCAACATACCTTTCTAGAAACAGTGTCCCTGTTACTTTAGAAAATTCACAGAACATGCTATCAGTTTTCTAGGGACCAGCACGGCTGGATACCAATGGGGTTAAGGCTCATAATACACTTTTTTACCAGTATTCATATATAGAAAACCAGCTGTGTTGCAAGTGGCATTGTTCATATACTTGCCTGTGTACTTTGTGTGTGCCTGAAAAATTTAAAAGTATATCCACTAGGGGCAGATCAAGGCCCAATCTTCCACACCAGATTATCTGAATGAATGACACTTTCAGGGTATGTTTCAGGCACTTAAGTGGACATATCCTGTAAGTTTTGTGATGATTGGACAAACAATTTCTGATTATAGTCCGATTTGTGTTATACCACGCCCATTTTTTGCATTTGTAGTACCCCCTAGCAGCCGATTTGAATGAAACTTTCAGGGTATGTTTCAGGTATGTTTGTGGACATGTCTTGTAAGTTTTATGACGGTTGTTGACTTTGGTTTATTTATGTGCTGAGCTTCACCCCTTTTGAAGTTCATTGGTCAGTATCTTGAAAACTGAATAAGATATCAAGACTGATAAGCTTCATCCAATGTTGGTCCACCATAAACTTGGTGGCAATCGGACCTACGGTTTAGGAGGAGATGTCAAAAAAAATTCCAGATTTACAGCCACTAGAAAGGAGAGCAGTGTCAGTTGAAATTCAAATACAGAATAGCTTACATACCTATGATAAAAAAAAAACAAACATATTTGGATAGATTGCTAAGTGTTGGTAGAAGGCTTGTGCTATGTTTATTAAATATAGAGATGTTACAGATGGTCTTGTTAATGCACTGTTTGCACTGTGAAATTTGATGGAAACGACAAATTCCAAAAATGTCACTTTTGATGATAAAAAGATTGGCAGTAAACTTATGGTTCAATTTCAATTGTATTTTATTTATATAGTCAATTTATAACAGAAGTTATCTCATTGCACGTTTCCTATAGAGCAGGTCTAGACCGTACTCTTTATAATATTATTTACAGAGACCCAGCAATTCCCACCATGAGCAAGCACTTGGTGACAGTGGCAAAGAAAAACTTCCTTTTAAGAGGCAGAAACCTCGAGCAGAACCAGACTCCAGGGTGGATAGCCATCTGCCAAAATTTCCATGTTCAGTACCAGGACTTGAAAATGCAACCCCAATAGGAGCTGATGAGTACAAAGTGATAAGCAGTGGTAGAGTTATGTCAATTTCCATTACAGTTTCTCAGCTGGCCACGCATATGTAGCCTTAAGTAAAGTGACATCTGTGAAAAATCTTGTCATTGAAGATTTTAAAGCCATTGTCTGCTGTTTGTTCCATGCCTTAGATTACTCATTCTCTTTATTTTTGCTACAATGTGTGCAGATTGGACTTGTAGTCTAAGAGTAAGAGTAAAAGTGAAAGAAAAAAAAAAAAAAAAGTAGGTTTTGCATATGTCATAATTTTGCAACAAAAGCGCCACTTAGTGGCCGTTTGGTGCCATATTTTGCACTTAGCCACGGTGGGGCATAGGAAAGTGCTGGCCCAAGTTTTGTGTTATTTGGACAATCCAATGTGGAGATATTACATCACTTCCCCTTTTACTGCAACCTATAGGAAGTTGTTCAAAATTCTTGCAAAGTTTTGTGCAGATCAGACTCACTGCCTAGAAGGAGTTTCTGCTACTAGGTGTTGCATTTGTGGTTCCCAGCCCCCTTGGACCCCTAAAAATTAAGGCTGCAAGCAGCAATGAACGGGCCTTCGTACCTGACCGCACGTCGCTACTGGAGGTTGAATGACATGGATCTGAATTTTCACCTGTTCTGGACGCTGCACAAAGGAGTTAATGGTCACTTCCTGCATCCAGTCTGTGGCGCTAGAGAACACTCACTAATTAAACGTCATGTTCCAGTATATCAAGTGTGCACCACACCCTGACATTTTCATGTAAATCAAATGATGATTGTCACGCAAGGCTTATTTCCTGTTGCCAGTAGGTGGCGCAATGACTACAACTCTTAAATGAACTGTAGATGTCCTCAGGCCGGGATTCTTATCAAACGTGAAATTTGGGGCAGATTGGACCATCTACACTCAAGTTACAACAACTTATTATTTCATGGCGAATACTGTGTCGCCACGGCAACAGCGTTTGATGTACATCACAATCTTCACAATGAAGCATTATCAAAGTTTCATGACTTTGCTGAACAAATTTGGTGGATCTCAGAATCAGAATTGGAAATACTTTATTGATCCCCGAGGGGAAACTCATTTGTTACAGCTGCTCACTATCATGTCAGTGCACACAAGAATAGAAGTTTTAAGCAAATCAAAATATAAGACACTATAATACAAGCAAGATAAATTAAGTACAAAGTGGAAATAAGTATAAAATTAAAATAAGTGTAAAGTACAAAGTGGATTTACCGGTTGATGATAAGTATGTACGGTATAATAATACAATGTAATAATATAAGTAATAAGTAATAGTGCATGTGCTGTCAAGTTAAGTGTATCTTATTAAGATGATTATGAGATGGTGGATATTGCACAGCAGTCATAGAAGTCTCAATAAATATCAATAAATAGGGAATTTTAAACTGAAAAGAGTATATTGCACAGCAGTATTAAACAGAGAATATTGCACAATTATTTCAAATATTAAGTGATATTAATGGTCCAATGTCCAGTTTAATGACTTAGGGTCATATAGACTGACACTTATAGGGAGGAGTTAAAGAGTTTGATGGCCACAGTCAAGAATGACTTCCTGTGGCACTCTGTGGTCCATTTTGGGGGGATGAGTCTTTCGCTGAAAGTACTCCTTGGTTTGACCAGCATGTCATGGAGTGGGTGGGAGACACTGTCCAAGATGGCATGTAGTTTGGCCAGCATCCTCCTCTCTGACACCACCAAAGGAGAGTCCAGCTCTACCGCCACAATGTCACTGGCCTTACATATCAGTTTGTTGAGTCTGTTAGCGTCCGCTACCCTCAACCTGCTGCCCCAGCATACAGGATAGCACTGGCCACCACAGACTCATAAAACATCTTCAGCATTGTCCGGCAGATGTTGAAGGACCTCAGCCTCCTCAGAAAATAGAGGCGACTCTGGCCCTTCCTGTAAAGAGCTTGAGTGTTCTTAGCCCACTCCAGTTTATTGTCCATATGTAGTCCAAGGTACTTGTAGTCCTCAACAATGTCCACACTGACCCCCTGGATGGAAACTGGGGTCACTGGTGCCTTGGCCCTTCGTAGGTCTACAACCAGCTCCTTAGACTTTGTCGCATTGAACTGCAGATGGTTCTGCTCACACCATGAGACAAAGTTCCCCACCAATTAAATTAAATTAAATTTTATTTATATAGTGCCAATTCATAACAGAAGTTTTCTCATTGCACTTTTCCTATAGAGCAGGTCTAGACCATACTCTTATATATTAATTATCTATATTAATTACAGACACCCAACAAATCCCACAGCCACCACAGGCCTGTACTCAGTCTCATCACCACTGCTGATACATCCCACCACAGCAGAGTCATCAGTAAACTTCTGAAGGTGGCAGGACTCTGTGTGGTAGCTGAAGTCTGTGGTGTAGATGGTGAAGAGGAAGGGAGAGGGGACAGTCCCCTGAGGGGACCCAGTGTTGCTGACCACGCTGTCCAACACACAGTGCTGCAGACGCATATGCTGTGGTCTGCCAGTCAGGTAGTCAACAATCCAGGACACGAGGGGGGCATCCACCTGCATCACTGCCAGCTTCTCACTCAGCAGGGCTGGCCGGATGGTGTTGAAAGCACTGGAGAAGTCAAAAAACATGATCCTAACTGTGCTTGCCGGCTTGTCCAGGTGGGTGTGGATGCGGTTAAGCAGGAAGATGATGGCGTCCTCAACTCCCAGTCGGGGCTGGTAGGCAAACTGAAGGGGGTCCAGGAGGAGTCTGACCATGGGCCGCAGCTGTTCCAGCACCAGTCTCTCCAGGGTCTTCATTATTTAGGAGGTCAGTGCCACCTGTCTGTAGTCCTTGGAGCCACTGGGACGCGGCGTCTTCGGCACAGGAACGAGGCAAGATGTCTTCCACAGAACAGGGACCCTTTGAAGACTCAAGCTCAGGTTGAAGACAAGCTAAGTCCACATAGCTGGGGGGCACAGGCTTTTAACACCCCAGGGCAAACGCCATCGCCATCGGCCATGCAGCCTTGTTTGAGTGAAGTTTCATCAGCTGTCCTCTCACCTGGTCAGTAGTCAGGCACACAGCAGAGGTTGCAGAGGTTAATCTGCAAGGAGTAGTATGTTAAACTGTAGGGACTGTAATTTCCTGTTGCCAGTAGGTGGCGCTATGTCTATCACTGAAATCAAATGTAAAGTTTGGAGCAGATCTGACCATGGCGAAATATTGACATTTGATGCCACGCCATGGACACACCCTTCAACGAAAACTCACACTTAACACAACTTTTAATCGCCAAGGTCTTTAGATTGCACTGTAAAAATTTTAAGTGGATCCAATTAATTTTCTAGGAGGAGTTTGTTAAAGTACAAAGCCTGTACATGACTTAAAATGGGCTAAAAGTGCACATTCAATTAAAAATGGCTTACTTCCTGTCGGGTTAAGGGTATGACTCCAAGAGGCATTTTCGTATGTCTTACATCGGCCACAGAAATTTCATACATCTAGATGAAACATACCACGGGGGCTACTTCGTTGAATGCCAACTTCCTGTTGCCAGTTGGTGCCGCTAAGCAAATATTCACTATTGGCGTGTAGATTTCTTTGGGCCAGGACTCTTATCAAGCATATGAAGTTTGGGACAGATTTGACCATAACTCGTAAACTCAAGTTATAACAACTTCCTGTGTCATGGCAAATGATTGACATTCAACGCCACACCACAGACACGCCCTTCAACGAAAAGTCACAGTTAGCACAACTCAGGGGTAGCTGTGGCTTGGTGGTAGAGCGGGTCGTCTACCAATCGGAAGGTCAGCGGTTCCCCGCGGTTAACCCCCGCTTCCCCCAACTGACATGTAGAAGTGTGTGTGTGTGACTGAGTTAGTTTCTTTTTTCTGATAAGCACTTGGCACCTGCCAACAGTGTATGAATGTGTGTGAATGCGGTGAATGTGATATGTAGCATGAAGTGCTGAGTGGTCAGAAGACTAGAAAGGCGCTATACAAACACAGTCCATTTACCATTTAATGGCAAAGGTCTTTAGATTGCACTGCGATAATTTGGAGTCGATCCTGTGAATTCTCTACGAGGAGTTCGTTAAAGTGCCGCAGCCCCGGCATCGTTGCCGGACGGACAGATACCATGTTGCAGTCTCATGACCATCAGGCACTGCGCTAAGGAGTTAATTATCACTTCCTGCGTCCACTATATGGTGATGGAGAACACGCCCTAACCATACATGATGTTCAAACATGGACATCCTGAAGGACAAAATGAAGCGGACATTCACTGAGAGTCATTCAAAGCCATTCCACAAGTGACATTCTTCAGGAGTTTCCAGCTTTCCAGCATATCAGCATTGTGAGTTCAAACCCTGCATGAGTTAATGTACAAAAGTTTCACATTTAATAGGTTACCGTTCCAGACAAATTTGTAATGTATGGAAATAATCTTCATCTATAAAATTGATGTGGACAAGAGGTTGCTGGAAGGCTTTGGAAAAGCAGCAGACAAAATTGTTGCAGAGGCCAGAAGCCTGGGTGAGGAGATTCTAGTCCAGTACCAGAGGGCATTCAGCCAGGAATGTGAGGATACACACAAAAGTTATTTATATCTTTATTTGAGGATCTTCAAAGAAATTTTGCCATTATTGCTATGAAAACTGATCTAAGTTCCCCTTTAGGACTCATAGTCAGTGCTGCAATACTCCTGCTCCCCTACCTCTTCAATGAAAATCCAGGAAGGCTCTATGTAATTGACAAGGTTAGAGCACCACCAGTCAGTCATAGGTAGGCCTCTTGCCATATTTTGTTTTAATGGAACTCTGGAGTGTATTACTCCTTTCGTGTGGTTCATTGGGATAGGTGAGTACAGAAATACATTAATCCCACTCCCCAGTCCCTTTACTGGAAATTGTGGGATTTTCCTTTGCTTATGACAGTCTTGTAAAGAACTTATTTCTCATTTCCTTCTATTGCATATAATTGTGTGAATAATATAACTTACTGCCAAAAAAGCAGCTTGTGTGGTAAACATGATCAGGTAACTTCCAAATCAGTTGTGCTGATTAGTTCTTAAGAGATGAGATTTGGGCTTTTGATATTCAGTGCACATCTGGGATATCACCTATCATGACGAACCACACCAAAGAAGTAATAAATTCTAGAGTTCCATTAAACCATACAAAACACAGCAGGCATGCAAGAGCTCATAATATGCAAAAATGTTGTAAGCAAAATAGAATCAATTTCCCATGCATGATGGTACTAATGTATTTCTGTTGACCCTCCAAATGCTTGACCAATAAACAACAGACGTGCAAGCATTTAGCTTTAGGTATACAATGTGTGGTCTGTTTTGTTTTTGAGCAATGAGCAAATCAAAACAAGTTAAAGTAATGTATCAAATCTTATGGTGGGTTGAAGTGCCCACATTTTCCTGTAAGAAAAAGGAAAATGAACAAAGGGCAGACATATTTAATATTATTATGTGAAAAGTGGTCAGTGGCACACAAAAGATTTCCACAATTCACATCTGCAACAACTCTCAAACCTTTCTCTCAAACGTACTAGCACTTTACAACTTAACAGCAAAATAATTTCATTGTTTAGAATTTTTTATCTAATTAATGCTTGTGTGCTTGAACACCACATTGTAAATGTCATGTACAGTGGTGTGCAAAAGTGTTTGTTTGATGATCTGAAACATTTAAGTGTGACAAACATGCAAAAAAAAAAAAAAAAGAAATCAGGACGGGGGCAAATTTATGTGTGATAAACCACAGTTAAGTTATGTTTTAACAGGGGGGAGGCAATCACTTTTTCACACAGGGCCATGTAGGTTTGGATTTTGTTTTCCCTTAATAATAACAGCCTTCATTTAAAAACTGCATTTGGTGTTTACTTGTGTTATCTTTGACTAATATTTAAATTTGTTTGTTCTGTTTTGTTTGACATTTAAGTGTGACAAACATGCAAAAAAAATAAGAAATCAGGAAGGGGGCAAACACTTTTGCACACCACTGTATTCATGTCAAGTACTGTATTTGTTGTGTGCTTTTCATAGGTGGTGAAGGCACACGTGTGCTGCTGGTGAGCAGGAACCCCTTAAGTGCCGGAGGTGAAATCTGTCTTCATGCGAGGGGTTGAACCCAAATGCAGACAGAGGAAGCAGAACGATGACTTGAGTGGTTTATTTATGAGCTTACTGGCAGATAAAGGAAGGTCGACTGGTAGACAGGCAGGTAGACAAGCAGCAAACAAGTAACATAAATCCATAAGGGAGCAGGCAGAAAATCCAAAATTCAATTCAATTCAATTTTATTTATATAGCGCCAATTCATAACAGAAGTTATCTCATTGTACTTTTCCTATAAAGCAGGTCTAGACCGTACTCTTTATAATATTAATTACAGAGATCCAACAAATCCCACCATGAGCAAGCATTTGGCAACAGTGGCAAGGAAAAACTTCCTTTAAGAGGGCAGAAACCTTGGACAGAACCAGACTCAATGGTGCCGTCGCTGTCATGTTAGGTTTTGAGAGAGAGCGAGAGAGAGGGCACAATGCAAAGACCACGTAGAATTTTTTTTTAAAGTTGTCCCTTTAATTTATGCATCTTGAAAAGGGAGTATCAAAATTCTTTTAATAACTTTTGATCATGAGGGTTTAAAAAACTATTTCTGATTAATGGTCCAATTTGTGTTTTGCCACACCCATTTTTTGCATTTGTAGCACCCCCTAGTGGTCGATTTGAATGAAACCTTCAAGGTATGTTAAACCTACGGTTTAGTTTTTCAGAAAATTCAAAATGGCAGAAAATCTAGTTAGGCGGACTTATATGTTCCAAGAGGCTTTTTTGTAGAGCACATTGAGATGGATGTGTGAGGAATTTCAAGTCAATCGGACTTACATGTCAGGGGTGTGTCCTGTTCAAAATTGTATTTTTGGGCCTTAATTACAGTGCCACCATCTGGCTGATTGGGCTCATATTTCTGTAGAAGCACTTGCACAGCATTTCCAGTTATTGGGCCAAGTTTCTCATTCCAGCTCATGGCAATTTGAGCCGTGGCACAAGACAAATAATAATAATAAAGCGACACAAACTCAATAGCCCCTTTGAGGCATGAAACCCTAATAATAATAAACCGGCACAAACACAATAGGGTTTCAGTCCCTTCGGGGCTTGAACCCCTAATAATCACCTGACACTGAAGCTCCCCTCAGCTTAATGGAACCTTAGAGCATCTTTCAGCTAATTGTTGTGGTTTTACGGACCGCAACCTTACTGTTTTGGTTGAGTCTTACTAATCTAATTTTCAAGCAGCAGCAGGCAAATGTTTTGAGCGAAAAAGCTCAGATAAACCTACTGTACACTACCAACTCAGCACCAAACAGCTGAAAAGATAAAGTTAGTGACTAGCTGGTGGACATAGTGAAGATATTAGCAGCTAAAGAGCCAGATAGTTGGAGTTTGGATACTCAGGAGTTAGTGGAGACCAAACCTGAGCTAAAAGTAGAGTGAATGTTGGACTTAGAATCGAAGAGTCGCCAGAAACACGACTCCAAATGAATGCTAATGTTGCACCATGTCTGCTGGATATGTAAATTAACAACTGTCCACATTAACAAAATAATAATATTTTAATGTTGTGTTTGCTGCTCTTTAAGCAAAAATGTTTTTCTTTTGTTTCCTAATTTGAGTAAACTGGCACTTATAAAATAAATACTACCTTCATTTTTCATGTCTGTCAGAAGTGGGATATGGACCCCTGCACACCCAAGTGCCTTGGCTCACTCAGGCAGTTTAACACCTGGATGGTGGAGGGAAAAAGAGTGCAAAATATTTTGTTACTTATCCAAATGATTACAGGTGTTTCAGATACTTCTGAGTGTAGGTAATGTCTTGTAATTGCTGGAAATGTGTGCTGTTCACTTGAGACAGGATACTTAAAATTGATAGGCAAAACCTGAAGAATTGCAAGTATTTGGTGATTTATCTCATTCATTCATTCAATGAGTTGTATCTCTGTCATGGTGGAAAAGCCTTAAATGCAAAAGAAATCTTCATGCATTAAAGATGGCTGGCGACACAGGTGAGATATTGCTTTTAGTGTTATATATTGCTATATTGCTTTTGTTCAGAGTAGTTGGGTGATGAAGTGCTATCCTATTAAGGGAGAAAAAAAGAAGTTAAAACCTATTAAATGAGAAAGCAATGTCATCAAAAAGCATTCTGTACATAAGTGTGAGTACAAGGCTAATTCAGAAGGTATGTACAGTATTTACAAAGACTTTCTCCATCTTTACACATGTATGCGCACACACACACACACACACACACACACACACAGTCTTTGGTTTCTCTTTGGTGCGTCAGAATGAATGAGATTGCCCTGGCAGATGTCCAAACCTTGTTTTGGTTTAGCCCATGCTGAGAGAGAAAAGCAGAAGCAGAGAGTGATATACTTCATCCTGGCTCTCACTAGACAACTCAGGGAACATGTCAAACTGCAATTTGTTTCCCTTGCATCCAATAAACATCTCATTCACTGGTCAATCAGTCACCACATCGGCTAGTCAGATTAAAACCAGTAAAGATAGGACACAACAATATCTGAAATGAGAAAAAATTCAAACTAAATGCAAAGTCATTTGAAATAATTTGCTGCTAAATCTGTCAGTGTTGTACATGAGACTAGTACACGCAGTAGGGACTACTTTTTTTATTTTAAGTGAAAGCAATAGGTGATGTATGGTATGTAAAAACATTATGTGACGCTGGGGTTTTCTACCGAGAAGTTATTGTAAACAAACATTGTGATTCGTTCTATACACCTGGGAGAGAATGTTTGTGCATGTCTGATCCAATCTTCTGCAGATATGTTCAGACATCCAGCATTCATTGTGTCCAAGAGGGACATTTGATCATGTGGCTGGTGGTCATAAACTTTCCACCTCCATGAGGTAAATAATTCCTCGGTGGGGTTGAGGACCCTCTATGGAGTCGCTCTGTGTCTGGGTCCATGTTTACTGAGAAAAAGTCATTCCAAAGTCTGTCTCTTTATTGGAGCTGCTTTTGTGTTCAAGTTTGTGTTAAGGTGTGCAATATGTGTGAAAAGAAGGAATTTTGAGAGTGAGAGAGATGAGAGTATGTGGAATATTCAGGTGTGTTACAACCACACCAGTGGAGTATCAAAGTCACATTTATGAATGTGTGTCTGGACATGTGGGTATTTGAGTGTTTATGTAGGTGTGTTCAGGAGTGAAGCTATACATTTTTATATAGATGTGTTTCTGTTTGTTTGTTTGTATGTTCCTGTGCATAATTCTGTTGTACTTTGTGTTCTGTGTGTGTGAGAGATGGCTGTTGTCCTTGTCAGAACACCTGCTGTCTCCTCCCCTCCCCTCTCTCCTCCTTCCTTTCTTCCGACACTTCATCAATTCACACACACACACACACACACACACACACACATATTCACAATAAAAATATCCCATGTACATGTAATTCAGCCTACATACAGTATATGCATACACACACACACACGCTGCAGGGGACTTCCCTTGTAGTCATGTCTCTGCTGTATATTGTCAGATAGATTCAGCACACTCCTGCAAGCCATACATTGTCACATCCAAAACAGGCACAGAGATACCGAAGACAGACACACACACATACACACAGCTAAACCTCCACATCTCTCTACCATTTCCCTTTATTTTCTGTTCTTGTGCCAACTTTTTTCACCCCCTTTTTCCTGTTTTTCCACCTTCCACCTTTCTCCCACTCCCCCTCCATCTCTCTCTTTTGCTCCACCACTCCACCATCCATCCTTCCATCTCTCCCTCCCTCTGTCATTACCTTAATTAGATCCAGCAGATGAACATCGTCTTGTCTGTTGGGGAGGAGGCTAGGCCTCGGTGATGCAATAAGGCTCATTTGCATCGGCAAAGTTAATTGCGGAAGCGGAGCAGGTGTATGGCAATAATGATCATCACACATGACACTCACCTGTGACCAGCAGTGTACTTGACACACACAAACACACACACTCTGACACACATGCATGTAGCCACATGTTCAGCAACGTGCATATTAGGTTTTAGACATGCACACACACAGGCACATACATCAGGAAATGGGAGAGATCTCAACACACACATACACACACACACACATGCACATTCATATGCACACACATATGCAATCATCTCTTGTCACCCAGTTTTTTATTTCCTAACTAATCCCCAAATTCCTTATGGTAATATCTATTGGAAGATGGCCACAGACATTCTTATTCCAATGACACCCAGTAGGCAAGTGAAATATCAGTAAAACTATGCAGAGCACATGAAATGAAAAATAGTGAATAGTGAGTGTGTGTGTGTGGGGGGGGGGGCTGTGGTGTTTCTCTGTTGCACTTCCAAGAGATTAGCTGTCAGACTGTGTGGCCAGTTAGCATGGACGTAGTTGTTAAGAATTACAACCACACCCATTTACTGGAATTGTACCCTAGTTAATGGCAGGAAGTTCAGAGTGGCAGAGATGCCTTATTGGATGGTGAAATTAATAATGGTGAATCATTAATGGAATGAGCAACTGAGCAAAATTGAGGTGCTGGTGATATGTTGTAATTAAAAAACAAAATTTTGTAATTTTGTAATTTCTTTGAACAGCACCTTCACTGATAAATTCATAAAGTGCAGCTGCAAAGGTGAATATGTTGTTTTGATTGTCTTGCTGTGTTAAGCCCTGGTCACACAACAAAGTGGCACAGCAAAGTTCATCTGTGTGTGTCTTCTTGAAATAGGTGCTAGAAGCTTGCTGACTACTGGCAGGGCTACTTGCTGAACTACAGTAAACACTAACATGCTAGCTAGCCAGGAATGTGCTAGCACTAGTCATGTGCAATAACCCTTCAATGTGCCCATACCTTAACTCTGCTCCTGTTTACATGGAAACATTTTTACCAGGAAAGACCAACCAAACAGAAGCGCTGTGTCCTGATTCCATAATACATACAAATTGTACAAAGCATGTACTATATACTTGTCATAGTATACTTTTTTTGCAGTTAGTTGACAGGAAATCAAAAAGAAAGCTAAATGTTGACAAAAGAATCTCAACTCAAGGTTCACTTAGTAGCTTGTTGTTTCCTAGCACTGATATGCAAACTGATTTTTGAGTGTTAGTTTTGTTACTTTTCCAGTGTGGACACACAAAATATTTATAACCTTTGCCTTTGTTGAGTTTGTCAGCAAAACAAAGATTGCTGTAGCTTACCTCCCAGGCATAATGGTGGGATGTTTAGATGGTTCTAAAGATCCCAGGTGTAATGGTGGGGTGTTTAGTTGGTTCTAAAGATCAGTGCACTCTTATGTGGAAGAATAAGGAAAGTTTTATGTCTGTCAAAATCTGTCAAATTAAGTCAAGAAAGGGTTGGTCAATCTTGTAAAGCTTTTGACTTGTTTCAGCCAACTGTGCCATCCTTTACCAAGAATGCTCTGTTTTCTGGAACCTATTAAACATTTTCTTCTCTGCATGTTTACATGAATCCAGTGGCCCACTCATCTTATTTCCTCACTTTATTCTTGCAGGTGATGACTATAAATTGCAAGGTTGAATTATAATTGGATGAAATAAACAACTCATGCTGACACATGAAAGCACTCTACAGCCTTTAAAACACCACTGATGTCATCATCTGGCCTGCAGAGAGTTCCAGTCTGCTGCTGGCCACTCAACATCAAGCATAGCTGTCAAGAAAGGAAATCTGATGGGTTTGTCATCTGACCTGAATAATTTATAGAACTTGAAGTGAGGATGTCTGTGTTGCCAGGTTGAGGGCTTGGTGCTGTGGCTCACACTTGTGTGTTGCCAGGTTGGGTGGACAGGGTGGTGGTGGTGGTGACAGCTACACCTACGGAAACAGTGTAAGATGGATTTCGCTGTGCATATTTAACACTAATGGATTCATCACCATTCCAAGCCATAGTTAGATGCACTGAGGTGGGCATCACACACACTTAAGAAGCAGAGTTTATACTTCAACTCGAACAGGGGGCAGAGAGGACACATCAGAAACAGAAATACTTTATTGATCCCCGAGGGGAAACTCTTTTGTTACAGCAGCTCATTATCACGTCAGTGCACACAGGAATAGAAGTACTAAGCAAAAAATATAATACACTATAATACAGGTCAGATAAATTAAGTATCAAGTGGGTATAAGAATAAAATTAAAACAAGTGTAAAGTACAAAGTGGATTTACCGGTTTATGATAAGTATGTACGGTATAATAATACACTGTAATAATACAAGTAGTAAGTAATAGTGCATGAACTGTCAAGTTAAGTGTAGCCTATTAAGATTAGAATGAGACATGGATATTGCACAGAAGTAATAGAAGTATGAATAAATATCAATAAATAGGGAATTTTAAACTGAAAATATTGCACAGCAGTATTAACAAAGAATATTGCGCAATTATGTCAAGTATTGCAGTGATGTTAATGATCAATGTCCAGTTTAATGACTTAGGGTCATATAGACTTAGAGGGAGGAGTTAAAGAGTTTGATGGCTACAGGCAAGAATGACTTCCTGTGGTGCTCTGGGGGGAGCTGTAGGCATCCTTAACATTAGCATACAACAGTTCCAGTGTCCTGTCCTCTCTAGTGGGACAACTCACGTACTGGGTGAAATTAGTCAGTGTTGTTGAAACACTGACATGGTTGAAGTCACCCGAGAATAATATGAGTGCACTGTTGAGTCTGGAGTTGTGCTATGGCGGTGTGAATGGCGTTACGATGCCGTTAGCAGAGGAGGGATTTAAACAACCACAACAATGGCATGTGAGAATTTACATGGCAGATAATATGGCCGGAGTCCCACAGCTAACAGTTCAATGTCCGGGCTACAGATACTCTGCTTGGCTTCAGCGCAATTAGCTGTTCCCTGCAATCAATGCGGCCAAACAGCTGAACTGCAGTGGTGCCCTGACCGAGTAGCAGGAGAAGAAGTTCCATGGCGAAAAAAAGTACCAAAACACTTTCTACTCCCATTTTCGTAAAGAGTGTAGTATAAATTATACTTACACACAAGTTACTCAAGTTTGGAAGAAAAAGGAAAGCTAAAAGTTGGATAAAGACGACGAGACGGAGCTACGGCAACAGGCAGCATGCATGTTGGCGCATGTGTATTTAATGAGTCGTTATTTCTACTGATTACAAGGTGTTCAAGGTCATGATCACACTAACATGGATACATTTAATGACATATCTTTCTTACTGTGTTTTTGGCTTCTGTCTACACTAAGTTGAGATTTCCACAGTCCAATGTCATTTCTGACTAGATGATAACTGAAGAAGAGAACAAAGGGAGAGAACTGCTTTTTTAAATTTTTTATTGTCTTTGCATTTCAGTCGGGACAGAACCCCTAAACAGCATTTTAAAAGGTATCCACGTTAGTGCAGAATGGCATTAGATGATATGGAGAAGACTGCAAGAGGAAACATGGCATGGAGCAGAATAACAGGTAGCTGTAGGTATAAGGCCCTAAACTTACATGTACAAATACATGCACCAAGTCCAGGCATACTAACATGACATTTCAGTACTATCAGGGCCTTGCTTGAAGCTCTTTCTATTAATATTTGCATATATTAACATAGTGACATAATATTTCTCTTATGACAGGAAAGATTAGCTGTTCACACAAAAAGCACTAATTTCAAGTGTTATCCTTAAGATACACAACTGTATACCCAGCAGCAGGCCCATGCTGTGTTGCAGTTGAGGAGTTATGGAGGAGAAGCGAGGCAGAGTGGAGCTGCTTCAGCCCCTTGGTTTAAGTGTGAGAATTCGAGGATTGTCAAAGTAAAAATGTGATGATCACGCCAGATGGCGAGTTTTCCACATCACTTCAAAGAGGCAGGGACGATGCTTTGTAGGCATTCTGCCGACTGCTTCTCTTTTCATGTGCAGGTCAGAGAGGGTCCGCTATGCTCTGTCTGAGCCTCTTCATTAGACTCCTATTTCATTCATTATACATTGTGGTTTTAATTGTCTCTAGGTACTGTACAGTGTACACATATTGCATTTCTGGCGGAATTGTGTTTTCCTTTGCATCAACACTTTGCTTGGGAAACAAAATGGTGGAATTTATTTGAAAAAGTCTGCCCAACCAAGGACTTTTCTCACTAGTTGGTATGGCATCTGGTGAGTTAAACTAACTGAAAAAGTGTTCCCTTTTTTGAGAAATAACAATTGACAGCCTGCTGATCTTTACACTTACAGTCGAGTATGGCTGTGTGGGCATTTCTGTCAGATTCTGAACCTTCAGCAAGGTCACACATTCAAATTACTTGTAAAAAGACCACTACTATACACACTTACCACCTGTCTGTCATGGTAAGTCTGACAGTCTTGCTTCTGGATCTGTCTCCTACAATGCACTTCTGCATATGTAAAAATACAGAAGAGTCTCTGTTTGATATTTATTTTAGTTTTTATTTCTTTGCAGTATGGTACACACACAAAAAAGACCATAAAAGTGAAAAAGGAAAGGAGATTAAAAATGAAGTCTCCTCAGAGGAAGGAACAGAGGAAAATCATTTTCCTGAGAAGAACTACACAAACCACAAGTAAACAAGCTATTCCTCCTTTTACTGCATTATTTATGGAAAACAGGAGAAGGATGGAGAGGAGGTGGAGGTAGAGGAGTGTATGGGAGGCAGCTGAGTTGTGTGTGCCGCATTGTCTATGATGTCCTTTGTGTATTATTCATGACTGCTGCAGCGTCCCTGTCTGGTTAACATACTGTAACTCTATGTACAAGACTCACTCAGTGCTGCTGGTTAGTGTCCACTTGGTGAGAGTCCAGTAGGAATCAAATTCAGGTCTCCTCACTGAGTGTACTGATCAGTGCAAATAAAAATATCAAACATCATCATATTGATATGACAGCTGGACAATGTGCTGATTGGACAATATTTCATTTTTGAATTTATCAAAGGCAAATATAGGTCCAGTACATCAAATCCCTAAACATGTATCAATCTACCTGTATTTCATGACTTATCTTTTCCTAAAATGTATGTGTATGCATAACGTGCATGTGTATATATTTTTGCAGTGTGTGTAAAGTCCAATAGGAGGACTCAGTGTTAATGTGAAGTGAGGGCTAGTGAAGATTATTTATAGTTTGTCAGCTTTTCAGTAGTGATAATCATGCCATGCAAAATATGATACAGTAAAACTGATTACATATTAAGCGGGATTTTATAAAATGCATAGTGGTGTAGAAAAGCAAATCAAATATTTGACATAATTTGTAATCTGACTTAAATCTGTTTTTGAAATGTCAAGTTTTTAATTTTTTTATTTTATTTTTTACATTGTTCATTCAATGTGTAGTGTAAATTGTGCAAATTCTAGGACTCAACAACTTGTGCTGCTTAAAGGGTTAGTTCACACAAATTAGAGTTTTCAGTGTGTGACAGTGAGAGTGTAATATTTTTTTTCTAATCAGAGTGACTAAGTGATAGTTCTGAAGACTGCCATGCAGGGGAGTGATATGTAGAATAGGGTCCTGGATCAGGGCTATATTTCCCCATGCCTTTGCTGTTCTTGTTGCATTGTTATATAACCTGAACGTTTTGTATTAGATGATTGTGTTAAGTGGCAGGAAGAAGAACTTACCTTCTTTTTAAACTAGGCTGCACTCAGAAACGTCAAAACAAAAACAAAGACTTTCCTGGCAGTACGTTCATTAATCTGCTGCCTGTAGCACTCACAGATCAATGGACTATGCTAGCAGGCCCTTAGCCCTCAGGGAAAGCTGCGGTTAGTTTCTCTGTCCAGTATCTGGTTGCTACTGCGGGTCTCTATGTGGCCACCATCGCTCACGGGCCTTGTCCCTGACTTGAGGCAACGTAAGAGCCTTGAGGCTTGCAGATGCGAGAAGGGTAGAGGGGCGGAAGATGACCCCCTATTTGATTCTACTCACTGACCTGACGCGGACCTCGCAGAGAGAGACTCCCAAAGACGGGCACTTGGTGATAACCTTTTTATTCGCCTGTCATGGGGCTTCCGCCGGTGGGGGAGCACTCCTGCGAGCCCAAACTCTGTCTCAAGAACCCTATCAGAATTTAAACCCCTAACCAACTGACTCCTAACATGCCATGAGGCTTCATTGGATCCAAACACCTGGTCGGTCCAAGTAGGGGTCCCTACACGGGCTCTCTACCCTAAGGTGTGTGGTGTGTGTGGGTGTATGTGCCTAAGGCAAATCAGTGGTGTTGCTGTAGTGTGGATTGCACTTGAGTTTACCTCTCGGGGGCAGTGACGCGGTGTCCTCTTGGAAAACCCTGTCACTATATGCTTTTGTGAGCTCTCTCCCTGAATAAACTAATCACAAAAGGGTTTATAACGTTTTATGTGATTTTATTCACTCAGCAGGGTTATAATGTCAATATAAATGAAAAAATAATAAAAAATAAAAAAGGTGGCAAACTGGTTTGGCTCTATTTTCACATGCCTTTAATATTAGACTTATTTATATGAAAAGGGAGTATGGGCTTTGGGTGACTTTTATCCTTTTAATCACACATAGCTTTAAAATTGTTTAAATTTATTTACAATTTAGCAACTGGTTAACACCATGTACTGGCAAACCCTTATGTAACCTTCCCTTTCTCTCTAAGATCCTTGAGAAAGCAGTCGCCAATCAGTGTGACTTTCTAAATAACAATAGTTCATTTGAGGATTTTCAGTCAGGATTTAGTACTTGGCCCCAAACACTAAAGATATAGTTACTCTAGATGACATTGCCCTGGCCTCCAGCACCACCGTAAGGAACCTCTGAGTTATCTTTGATCAGGATTTATCCTTTAACTCCCACATGAAACAAATTTCAAGGACTGCCTTCTTTCACCTGCGCAATATTGCAAAAATCAGGCACATCCTGTCTCAAAATGATGTAAAAAAAACTAGTACATGCATTTGTTACTTCTAGGTTGGATTACTTCAATTCCTTATTATCGGGCTGGCCGAATAAGTCCCTTAAGACTCTCCAGTTGATCCAGAATGCTGCGGCACGTGTACTGACAAGAACTAGGAAAAGAGATCATATTTCTCCAAAATTAGCTTCTCTGCACTGGCTTCCCTTAAAATCCAGAATAGAATTTAAAATCCTTCTCCTCACCTACAAAGCTCTTAATGTTCAGGCACCATCATATCTTAAAGAGCTCATAATACCTTATTACGTGACGAGAACACTGCACTCCCAGAATGCAGGGTTAGTTGTGGTTCCTGGAGTCTCCAAAAGTAGAATGGGAGCCAGAGCCTTCAGTTATCCTGTGGAATCAGATCCCAGTTTTGGTTCAGGAGGCAGACACCATCTCCACATTTAAGAGTAGGCTTAAGACTTTCCTCTTTGATGAAGCTTAGTTAAGGCTGAACCATCCCTTATTTTATGCTGCTATAGGCCTACACTGCCGTGAGACTTCCCATGATGCACCTCTTTCCTCTCTCCTTCTCTCCATCTGTATGCATTTTTATCCCATTAATGCACATTACTAACATGACATCTCTCTCCCGTAGTTCTGTGCTTTCTCATTTCTCTACTCTCTCTTTCTGTCAATTTCAGCAGCTATTTCTGCCTCCGGAGCTGCAAAGACTGGATCTGTGGTTGTGGGCCATTTGCTGTCCCTGTGTTCCTGCTCGACAACTGCTACTACAGTTGTTGTTATTGGCTCTGTTACTAATACTGTCATTATTATTCCTATAGCTGTCATTCCTATTATTATTAATTTAATAATATTAATGTTACCACTACAATTACATTATTACTATTTAAAAAATTCTTGGTGGTATTTGAATTGTTTCTCCCTCTCCCCCACTCCCACGCCCCCTCCCCCAAAACCTTTCTCTCTCTCTCTCTCTCTCTCTCTCTCTCTCTCTCTTATAACCTCTCTCTCTCAAAACCTAACATGGCAGCGGCGGATGGCCCACCATTGAGTCTGGTTCTGTCCAAGGTTTCTGCCTCTTAAAGGAAGTTTTTTCTTGCCACTGTCGCCAAATGCTTGCTCATGGTGGGATTTGTTGGGTCTCTGTAAATATTATAAAGAGTACGGTCTAGACCTGCTCTATAGGAAAAGTGCAATGAGAGAACTTCTGTTATGAATTGACGCTATATAAATCAAATTGAATTGAACATATATATATATATATATATATATATATATATATATACACTGTACTGTGGGGCTAATAAAGGGCATGTGTGCAGGGAGAAGCAGGGTTAGGTGAATGGTAAAGGCAGGAAACTATGAGAACAACTGGTGGACAGGTGTGGAATGACAAGGTCTGACAAGTTTATGAAAATGCAGGGGATAGAGAAAGAGAGGTTGTGAGGCTGAAGGGGAAGAAAACGAAACAGGGTAGATGTTACTGTGACACTCCTAACTCTACATGCTCAGAAATGCCCTCAGTCATGGAACATCATTCCAAGTATAACAACTTGGTCATCCATATTACTGTCAGTCAAAACAATGTGAAATTCTAAGAGCAAACTTCCAGGTATTACATTTTACTCAGATGGACACCATCACCTGAATTCTCATCTTTGTATCAATCCCATTGCTGGGACATGGTTGTGACCTTTTTTCCCCATGTCCTCTCACTCCACAGCTGGCTAAAAGGATCATCAAAGCTGATCAGAAATAATGCTTTAAAGGTCAAGGAGCAGACTGCAATGTTCCAATATATTCAACCCCCAGACATTGTCATTCTTATATCTTTATAGCACCAAAGCTAATTAGCACATGAGGAATCAGTGAGGAGACCAGGTGACTGTCAGAGCGAGAAAGCACACTGTGGATGAGTAGAGGGCAGGTGACGTATAGCTGTAGCTGCAATGACAAGAGTCATCAGAACGAAACAAAAATACAGAGACTAATAGATAAGTGATGCGGAAATAGCAGGAGGAGAAGAACTGGAGGTTTGGAGAGGAGGGAGGAAAGGAGGATGGAGCAGGTGTGTCCATGACAAAAAATTAATCAACCACAACAAAACATTCACTATTATGAGTATTATGATCTTGTACTGTGTCCACTCCTGCATCTCAGGATACTGATTAACTCTCCACGCTCAAAAATGTCACAGTTAAACCCTCTCAGGTTCAGGACTATCTAATCCCCTCTGTAATGCTCTGTAATGAGTCATTTGGTGGGAGCTGGAGGAGGATGTTATTTTGGGAGGTGCATATTAGTTTGCTTCTGTGGGCTTCTAGGTAAAGTCACAGGGCCTATGTGCTATGATTAGCAGTGTTGCAGACAGAGGGGAAACATGTTTGCACAGTTGTTAAAGTAATACTATCTCATTCCTCTACTCCAGTCGCGGGCCCTGTAAACTGCAAGGATGATGATATATTGTCCTCCCAGGGCTCTCGTCACTTCAGTCCACCCACTGTCATGAATTTGAATGTTTTCTTTTTCTCAGTGTATTTGGCTTACTTAGCCTTACACTAGCTGTGGCATTCATCCTCAATCATTTACTTTTGCTCAAGGACTGCTTATATCCCTCCAACCTTGCTCCTGCTTTTCATCTCTCTATTAGCAGTGCTGGACCTACTAATGACAACATTTTCACTCATCAATATTTTTGCATTAACAATGGGTTAAATGACTGTAAATGTGAAAGGGGTAGCCTGTAGTTATGAACCCACAAAGAATTATCACCCAACTCTGCAGTTCACCTCAACTCCACAGGTATGGAGCATTTTAGCTTCTTCTAGCTCATTTTTCAGTTTTCTGGGCCGCACTATTTTGCTGTCAACCAAGTTTCCAGCCCAGATACCTGCCCAGCAATAAACAGCAGACAAAGTTAGCTAGTTATTAGACTAGCTAGTAAATATAGTGTACAGAGCGTTTAGCAAGCTAACAAGCGAGGTATGTTTCCCTGGAGTTGGTGGAGACCAAAACAGATCTAAAAGGAGAGTGGATATTGGACTTACATTTGAAGGCAGAAACATGACTCCAAGCTATGTAGCAAATCAGGGCTAGATTCTTGCGTGATCTTACGAATCCAGCTGCCTCACAAGGTAACATGATTTGGGCAGCAGGACTGCTTACCACGTTCTCACATGACATGAGAGCAAGAGTTGGTGGCGGTAATGCACCTCTAAGCTGGTTTGCCAACAGCTGCAAAAGAAGAGAGTGACACGAAAACATGGAGGAGGAGAGTGAAATTGTAAATACAGAGCAGGAGGAGTTGTTTTTCTTTGTATGGAAGTTCCAAATAAATGAAAAATCAAATGTGATGAAGTACGGTACACTTTGGTTATTTTAAACAATTTCTTAATTGAATTGTTCCCTAACAATTACTGTATTGTGATATATACCGTTACCGTGATATAAAATTACATATACCATGCAAGAAGATTTTAGCCATATCGCCCACCCCTAACTTGTGTCATAAATTAGCTAACTGTGGGAGGAAGACAACAAATTATTGGTTACATTAAGATATAGGTTTTGGGAATTTTCTTTGGTAACTGTAATAGGATTACTGAAATTGAAAAATTATTACAGCAATATATTGTTCAGTACCAAGCCATCTCCGATCCCCTCTACCTCCATCGCTCTTTGCATAGATTCTATTTTAAAAAGGGAATATCCCTCACTTACTGGTTTCTTAACTGGCTTTCATCTTGATGTCTATGACATGGAAGTTGGCTCTCTGCATGGTCTGACACTGTCTGTTTTAGCTATTTTGGCTCTGTATTGACGCACTAATGAGAGATTGGGGCATCAACACCAGGTTCAGGGTGTGCAATGACTCAGAGAAAAATGGCCCATCATGAGAACCGTTACTGCTCTCATTCCACCTTTGAGAGAGAGTTTAGTTTTTCTCATTAAATGAATAACATCACAGTAGTACCCTGTTCAGAGGTATTATAAAATCTTATATTTCCCAACGCTGCTGAAATAAAAGCTTGCTATCAAATTTTGGTCCACTCCAACTCATACTGTAACCAAGAGGGTGACATAATCAGCCAGGAAGGATTGAGATGAGCAGGACAAAAAAGGGGGGTTGAGGTAGGGAGGTGTGATAGAAAGAGATCAGTATGCTAATGCTAATTTCCTTGCGTTCTTCCCTGTTGATGGGGGGATAAACAGGAAGCGTTGTGGTAAATTCCTCCTGAAGTGTGTGATTGCTGACAGGCCTGACCTCTGCCATCTCTCGCCATGTTTCCCCATAACTCACAATTAACGCTGACATTAGAGCATCCCGAGAGGCCCGTCCGGCTTTATTTCCCTGCCCGCCAGAAACCGGGCAGCGGCAGCGAGGCCCCTGGACCCAAGCCCAGTTCTATGATTTAGCTAGAGAGAGAGTGATAGCGAGAGGAGAAGATGGAGGGAGGTGGTGGTGGAGATGAAGGGATAAAGGGGTACCCTGAGCACACTTTGGGGGTTTAGAGCTGTTATGGATATGGCTGTGGTAATTACTCAGCGCTTGTTATTGCCCACACTGCCACACCTGCGCCTGGCAAAACGCCGGTACAGTGCTGGAAGACGTCCGACAACATCTGAAGAATGTCAAGGATGGCATCAAACTGTATTAGCCACAGTAAAGTCAGAGATATGAAAACAAACACTCTTGAAGAAAAAAACTTTTTAATTAGTTTGCTTTGTAATCACACAAACCTTAACAGTTGAAGGCTTTGCATTGTTATGTGTGATTTTGGACAGGCGAGTTGTGGCGCAGTCCTTTTATTTGAGATAATAAACGAGCACCTGTTCTTCGACGTGTCAAACTCAATCTCACGGCTCGTTAGCGGGGCCCCTGCCCAATAACCCAGCTTTAGCGCTGCTTTGGCTGCTAATTCCCATCTCTGCGCTGTCACATAGTGTCATCGCCACAGTCATTCATGTATTTATTCATTTTACATTTCATCATTTATTTATCACCTAGCCAGGCTGGCACACTAGCACAAGGACCTCGGACAGGAGGTATAGAGAGGCTGACAGAAGACGAAATTATTTCTCTGGAAAACCTGCTGACCACTGACAGTGAAGGCAGCAACCACTGAGAAGCAACCTAGCTTTTTCACAGGATTTCTCATTTTAAGAAGTAGTCTCCCATAACTGTGAGACATTCTAACTGGAGTGTAAAAGAGAAAGCTGTAAAGTAAAAATTGCTGGTACGTTGGGCAGTGTCATGTTCCATGCAGACACTGTCAGTGTCCTTGATCTGATTTTATTCCATGCTAATATGATAATTTTATTTTAGCTTGATTGGTAGCATATTGTGAGTCTAAACAAGACAGAGTCTACAGTCATGCTAGTGGTTCTGCGAGGCTGGAATATTCATTGTAAAGAAAACCAAATTGTTAGATGGATAAAAGCAAAATTAATATTTTTGATATTAAGCAGTTGTGGTGAGGTAAATGTAATAATTGGCCAGAGGGTGGTGTCAGAATTAAGGCCTTTAGCAACCTATATTAGAGTGGTTTATCATGTTGTGAGCATGATAGTGCAAGATATGTGTGTAGCTTATTACATATTTTTTGTGAGTATGGTGTAAACTGAAAGGTCATAATGTTAAGTTACTTGTGAAATTTTATATCATGTATTGTTGAGTGAGCAAAGATGTGAAAAAATTAACCAGAGTGATATAGGAAATTATTTATCAATTTTTTCTGAACATTTAGGCATAACGTATTTATAATATGTATGGTACTGGTTGTCATTTCTGTACAGTTGAACTAAACAGTAAACTTTAACAGTGTTTCATTAATGTTTACCACTGTTATCATATTAGTTGAGTGTGTTAGCATGCTAACCTTTGCTAATTAGCAGCTCAGGCTGATGGGAATGGTATTTAGTCATAAACCAAAGTATTGAAGAAATTTTACTTTTGACCTGATGAGGTAAATAAGTCAACCATGAACGAATTATAAATATTTTTAACTGCATTATTGCAAAATATGAAAAACAAATACTAGTCAAAGATTTTTTACAACCTTCACAACTTTTCTTGTGTATAACTGATCTATGAAGCATTAGTAATGATTTATAACATTCATAAAACAATTAGTTACAACGTATAAGCCTTTCATAAATGGTTCCTTATTAGTTCCTCCACGTTCTTATATGTGGGTCAATAAGACAACATCAGGTATCGAAACAGTCAATATACTTAAAGGTTATTCAGAGCATGGCACTTAGCTTACTGTATATAGCACATTAGCACCAAACTCAGTCTGCATACAGCACATTGGCACCAAATTCAGTCTGCAATGTGTTCATATAGTTTCAAGCATACAGTATGTCTGTGTAAGCATATTCTTATGTAGTATTGAATAAATATGTGCCCAAGTGTCCTTCGCAGCCTGTTCCTGGTTTATTTTGGATGTCTGAGTGTTAGAAGGGAAGCAGATGCCCTTTACTCCCCCTATCCTCCTCTCCTCCTTCCTCCCACCTAGGTAACAGAGCTGTCACCCTGCTCTTAACCACATCTGAAAGCATTAACACCCTCGCCCCACATGCTCTCTCCCATGGCACCCAGGCCACAGGCGACAGCAGCGTTGCCCTCCAACTGCCGTGCACCAGCCAGTGCTGGCACGCGTTGGCAGACGTGCCCAAAGTCACTCAGCAGGCCCTGGCGTGGAGCCAGTCAGTTGAGCCAAGGCCAGAAATAAAAAGACAGCCAGAGAGGAGAGGAGGGAACAAGGGACAGATGAAGAGAGAGAAAAGTAGAGGAGCATTTTCTCTTTCATTTAGCCATCCAACTGTTTTCTCCCTCTTCTAATTGACAGAATAAATGCACCTGCCATTGTGGGGCATCACAGAAATGAGTTTTGGCATCTGCAGAGACACCAGAGGGAGGAAAGTTGTCTGGAAGAGAACAAATCAAGGGTCAACTGCACACATATTTCTAACTCTATAATTACAATGCAGTTGTTTTACTCAGTGAATATACTTACTGCATGCAGTAGTATTTCTGATGTCTTATGGCAGGGGTTTCTTACTGTCTCTGATCTATGACCCTGTTTTTAGGTCCCAAAGTTCCCAAAACCCTAACAATTAGACACTTGTCAGATAGTCGTATGTGACATAGTATGAAATCCATTTGTCAACAATATGGAAGGAGCTGCAAATGGATAAGATAGGAAATATAAACCACTTAGAGTGTACACATGTCAAAACTGCACCATTATTTTAATGGAAAAAGTTTTAATCTGATTTGGAAAGCAGATTTGCATCAAAATACACAGTGAGGAGTACGTAAATACTGAGAATATTTGGCTGCAATTGCGACACATTTTTAAGAAAACTGGAATTTATGTTAAATAGGCTACGGGGGGGGGGAGTAGAGAATTTCAAACTTTCTGGGGGTTCATCCAAATGTGTCAAATACAGCATTTGGTGAAGACAAATTTTAACAGATGTGGAAAAAAGGGGTTTTCCCCATTCAAAATTGCATATGGTGAATATGCATGGAACATTCTGCACATTGATAGGTAAGGGACCAAGGAATCCAGAGGAAAAAAAAATTAATTGCCACTAGACTTTGAGACAAAAACTTTATCAACAGCTACATGGTGGTGCTAGCCACATTAAGTAGTAATTCTTTCCACTAAATTTCATGTATCCTGATAACTAATAGAAATGAAAAAAAAAATCCATTCATAGGGAGGTTCCAACCTCCTAACGGCTGCATTTAAAAATTTATAAAACCTTCATAATTCTTTGAATATTAAAAGTTTCTTTGAAATCTACCATTAACCTGTCTGCATATTAAACAACCTCTAGTGGGGTCCCATTCCCAAAGTGGTATCACTGTAGACTTGTAGCTTTGCATTTGGGGTGCACCGAGCCAACATGATTCTAATATTTCAACTCATGGTATCACCCGACACAGTGTTCTAATTTTCCCCAAACTTTTAAAAATGTTTAAGCTACACTGCCTAAAACTCATTGCGATGATAAGTAAGGTGACATGAGGTGAGAGAATGCTGTAGTGCCAAATATTGAGGGGATAGAGGAAACACTTAATTTTATGACATTGATAAGTACTAAATATACAGTCACGTCTGGCTAATACCTGAAAAGTAGCTCAATGCTGGTAGATCGTAATATTGCATCTCTACTTTGATTTACAGGATTACTACTGATTTCTACAGTAGTGTGGATTTAATATTTTCTTCCTCAAATTTCTGCTTTACTTCAAAATGACAAGTACATTTTGAGATATACTGCTGAATTGTACTGAGCCAGTGAAGTAATTCACATTGAAGAGTACCCCTTGTTCTGAGGTGGATTAACTAACGGTTCTGAACACAGATGTGGAATCACAAGCATGACTCGGAGGCAGAGCAGTTGAAAACAATAGTTTACTTTCAAAGCAGAGTTTGGCAACAGGTAATCAGTCAGCAAGGGCAAACAAAGCAGGCAAGGGGCAGGCAGGCGAAACCAGAAACAGGCTGTGGTCAAGAACAAACAGGCAGGAAACAGGAATGAAGGCTGGAACACTAGGACTAGGTAGAACATTTGACAATCTGGCGAATACTGGGGAAAGTACTAATGAGAGAATGGGGAACAGGTGTGCTGGTAGGTGAGGGGATTAGTGGGAACACACTGAGGGCAGGTATCTAAAAAGAAAAAAATAAAGAAAGGAAAATGAGCACAAATTACTAAAAAGATGTAGCCTTCTGCTCCTAAAACTGAACTGCTTCTTCTGTCAGTGCAGGTAAATAACTGATGCCAGGGCGGCAGTAGTTCTGTCCATGTGCACTTGGCTTGGGAACTGGAGGGTGGTCGGTTCAAGTCCAGCAGTCTGTACGCAGTATGCAGCTGGAGAGTCAGCCAGTTCACCTCCTGAGCACTGCTGAGGTGCTCTTGAGCAAGGCACCGAACCCCTAAATGCTCGGGGCGTATGACTACGTGGCAGCCCTCTCGCTCTGACATCTCTCCATACATTAATGCATGTATATGTCCTGTTTGTCCATGTGTGAGAAACAGTGACATTTTTTTTTTTTTTAAAAAACACCTAATGCAAATGCCTAAACATTACACCTGCTCTAAAGAATTTTGCCACACACTCACCAATGTGCAGATTCCCAGTTTGCAAAATTACTTTTCATTCCTGTAACCTTTACTTTTCAAAACAGTAAAATTTTAGTTGAGATGGATTTTCAAGTTAAGTGAAAAAGAAAGGACTGCGTGCGATTGTGCATACATATATGCATTTGTACGTGCGCGCGTTACTCCATGCAGTGGTGTGCATGTGTGTTGAGGCGTCTGCATGTGGTGTATTTGGGGGATGGGGAGGTGGACTGGACAGATTCCGACGCATAATTTAAATTTAATTGGACCGGGCCTGACTAGCGAGGGTCAAAATAAAGAAAAAATCAGTCACATTAAGCAAGATAAAATTATCAGCCGATTAATCGTTATTATGGTGCTGGCGCTTCTCTTTGTTCTGTATTAATTACTCTGCTTCATTGTCTTTTCCATATGGCCAGCATGTCCCCCTTAAAACGACAGACATGCAGACTCTGACACACTTACATCACCAACAGCAAAAATAATTAGTGCATGCTCAAATATGTGAATTGCTCTGTAAGGACTCATCTTAAAATCTAGAGTTCTATATTTTCCACTTATTTTCTCCTGTCCTACACATTTCTGTTTGTCAGGTACTTTGCTTTCAGCCAGCATCTCTTGCAAAAAAAAACAAAACACACATTTCAGCTCAGCCTTAACCTCCCTTCAGCTTTTTACACATTAAAGTCATAGGTCCAGTGTTGAATCTTGAAACCTACCTTTTCTGAGTCTGCCAATGAGATTAGACATTTTTCCACTTTGTGGGTCACCTTGCAAGATCTCTGTTGTGTTTTTAATGGTGTCCTCATGGAGGTGTTCATGACTTGTAAGTGTTAATCACTTAGTGTTCATGACTTGTAAGTGTTAATCAGATAACCCATGACGGATGTAGCCTATGATTGCATTGTTTAATATGTGAGGGTGAAAATACTGTGCATTGACAATAGCATTACATGCTAGAAACAACTGGAGACACCAGGAATGAGGGAGAGGCAGAGCTGGACCATGACATGAAGAAGGTATCGGAAATGGAATTTGTTTGTCAATAAGTTGAATAACGGAACTTCATTAGCAGTGCAATTATTTAATAAAAACAGGTCTAATCAACCAGATATGGACATATTCTGCTATTTGGTTAGTGGATCAGTTTTAAATATCACAGGGAGGAATAGTACAAACAGAAACAGTCAAAATGAGCTGAAAATGGCTGCATGCTCTTGCTGTGGTTTGTGACTAGCACAACTCCAACAAGTCATCAAGGTAAGCAACTTTACCTTGCTGTATGGAGCAGTGGAAAAACACTCACACCGTGAGTTTGATCAGCGGTCTTGGAAAGCAGCGGAGAAGAGACGTACAAATACAGTGCAGAGGACAGTTTCTCTTGTTTTAAAGTTTTATGTTCAAGGCACGAAACTTCACTCCATTCCCATCATATCTTATCATAATTCTTTCTGATGGATTAATAAAGTTTTAAGTTTAATTCTCCCATGTTAAAGCTTTATCTTATCAGTTGTTGGAAGGCACCGTACATTTATGAATAAAACGGGATATTGTCCAATTAAGTAATTAACAGACAGTATTAATTAAATGTCATACATGGTAGGCCTAATATATGTTACGACATCTGCTATTATGACACACCATATATTGGTTATACACAAATATCTGTAACAGTAAATGAAATAGTAAAATAACATCACACAAGTTAGATGTCCACATATTTCAACAATCTTTGTATCTCATGAATGTCTTTTGTCTGTCTTTTTCTCTCAGGGGGTGAGAGGAGGAGGGGGTCAGCAGGCACACGTGCTCTCAGGGCTGTGGAATTCAGCATTCCACTTACATTTTCTTATGACTGTCAGCGCGTTCGTTTATTTGCAAAAGAAGAGTCTGGAGAGAAGCTATTCCTAAAATTGGCATTTATTAAAACAATGGAGGATCAAAACATATCTTGTACAAGGATCTTTTCTATTCAGAAAACCACAGTCAACAAGCCTCTTGGCACACGATTCCACGATTCGTGTGGAGACAGCGCCCTAGGGGAGGAATACTACACTTCGTCTGTTTGGAAGTTGCTAAAGTCTCCGCTGCTTCATTCCCCACAACTGCTACTTCTCCTCTCATGGCCATTATAGTACATACTGTCCTCAGTACATGATGTTATTTCTGATATCCCTGTTTCTTTGTATAAATGTAAGCCTGTTTGCAACTGCTAATCAACTTTTCCCTGCAGTCAGCAGGGCAACACTTTGAACTGTTAAGCCTCATGCCCTGCATGTGTGTACAAAAGTTTCAACATGGTAATGATACAATAGGCGTGCAATCTTCGTTTAAGTTTTTGATTCTCACATGACCAGCCTGTCGTAAGCCCGTTTTCTGAACCCAAATGCAGAACACACGGAACAGAGCTGGGTATAGTTGGAACAGTCTTTATTATATAGATTAGCTATCTGTACACGAAGTCTGGCGTGGTTTGTGGTCGCCCCAAGGACTCGACCGGACCAGGTTGAGGGAGAGAATGGCGACGCTCCGGACGGAGACAAGCAGAGCTGGCTCTGGACTGGTGAGCGTAGTGGGAAGGGCTGGGCTGGGCCGGCCAGGCGGTGGACCCGTGAAGCCTGGAGGTTGGTCCCGGTAGACTGCAGGCTCCGGAGGCGAAGTTGGCCGGCTGGCGAGGGTGACGTGGCAGTTGGCGTGGTAACAGGTGTGCAGAAATCCGAAGACAGACTGAGGCTGAGATCACCGGCTGACCATAAGTCTGTGGCAGAGACAGAATTGGGTTACCACCAAGGCAAAACAAGAACAAATCCACACTTATCTTTAATTTGAAGGAAGAGCCGTTACGGAGTACGCATACACATTTACGGAGACGATCTGGCACTGGTAGTGTGGTAGAGCCCGGTAGATAAGCAGTGGAGACTGATGATGATTGAAGTCAGGTGTGCCGGTGATCAGCAACAGACAGGAGACCGGGAAGCAAGACCAGAACATGGACACACACACACACACACACACACTTACACACACCACAACGGACAGGGGACAGCCAAGAAACACAAGGAGAGGCAGGTACACTGTAGTACAAAAGGATCAGGGGGGCATAGGGGCTAACTATGACACAGCCATGATGAAATTGTTGTGTAGATACATATTCCCATTTCCTGCTTCATTAGCTATTCAGCACATTCACTTCAATTCACATTTATTTATATAGCGCCAATTCAAAAGTTATCTCATTGCACTTTTCCTATAGAGCAGGTATAGACCGTGCTCTTTATAATATTATTTACAGAGACCCAACAAAACCCTCCATGAGCAAGCACTTGGCCACAAAAAGTCTTTTAAGAGGCAGAAACCTTGGGCAGTACCAGACTCAGGGTGGGTGGCCATCCACTGCAGGACCCGCCCAAGCCAGCCCTAACTATAAGCTTTATCAAAGAGGAAAGTCTTAAGCCTACTCTTAAATGTGGAGATACTGTCTGTCTCCCAAACCCAAATTGGGATCTGATTCCAACTGAATGCTCTGGCTCCCATTCTACTTTTGGACACTCTAGGAACTAAGCTACACTCAACTTGGCAGTTCATGCACTGTTACCTTATACTGTATTATTATCATCAACCGGTAAACCCACTTTGTACTTCACACTTATTTTATTTTATACTTATACCCACTTGGTACTTAATTTCTTTTCTAACCTGTATTATAGTGTGTTATATTTTTTGCTTAGTACTTCTATTCCTGTGTGCACTGACGTGATAGTGAGCTGCTGTAGCAAAAGAGTTTCCCCTCGGGAGTGTTCTAATGGGGTAGGAAGGTATTATGAGCATTAAGATACGATGGTGCCTGACCATTAAGAGCTTTGTAGGTGAGGAGAAGGATTTTAAATTCTATTCTGGAATTTAAAGGGAGCCAATGCAGAGAAGCCAACACTGGAGAAATATGATCTCCATTTTTGCAATGTTACATAGGTGAAAGAAGGCAGTCATTGAAGTTTGTTTCATGTGGGAGTTATAGGATAAATCCTGATCAAAAATAACTCAGAGGTTCCTTATGGTGGTGCAGGAGGCCAGGGCAATGCCATCTAGAGTAACTATATTTTTAGATAATGTGTCTCGGAGGTGTTTGGGACCAAGTACAATAACTTCAGTTTTGTCAGAGTTTAACATCAGAAAATTGCAGGTCATCCACGTTTTTATGCCCTTAAGGCATGCTTGAAGTTTAGCTAACTGGTTAGTTTCAACTGGCTTGATCGATAGATCTAATTGGGTATCATCTGCATAACAATGAACGTTTATGGAGTGTTTCCTAATAATATTGCCCAGAGGAAGGTGAACAGAATTGGTCCAAGCACAGAACCTTGTGGAACTCCGTGACTAACTTTGGCATGCACGGAGGACTCACCGTTAACATATACAAACTGAGATCGATCTGATAGATAGGATTTAAACCAGCTTAGTGCAGTTCCTGTAATGCCAATTACATGTTCCAGTCTCTGTCATTGGATGTGATGGTCACTGGTGTTGAATGCAGCAGTAAGTACAGAGACAAGTCCATTGTCTGCTGCAATTAAAAGGTAATTTGTAATTTTCAGCAGTGCGGTCTCTGTGCTATGATGCACTCTAAATCCTGACTGAAAATCCTCAAATAAACTATTGTTATCTAGAAAGTCACACAACTGATTGGTGACTGTTTTCTCAAGACTCTCTGAGAGAAAGGGAAGGTTAGATATAGGTCTATAGTTGGGTAAAATCCCTTGATCAAGAGTGGGCTTTTTAAGAAGAGGTTTAATTACATTTAAATCCAAGTACTATTTTAAGACTGTGGTACATAGCCTGTTGATCATATCCAGTAAAGAAGTGCCAATTAAGGGTAAAATGTCTTTAAGCAGCCTAGTTGGGATGGGGTCTGAGAGACAGGTTGATGGCTTAGATGAAGAAATCGTTGAAGTTAGTCGCTTATCCTTAGCCAACAGTTTTAAATAGGATTCAGCGTCACCCGCTCTGGCTCCAGGATTACATTTGACTATGGTCGCTGACATCGCAAACTTCACGTTTCTCAAAATGGAGCGTGTGTCGCTGAGTGGGGAGAACTTATTAGAAACTTGAACAGGTTGGTGGTGAACCGTTGGCGTCTGCTTAGGGCCTTCGGACAGTCACCCAGCCTCCCTGGCTTCCCAGCTGCTCGGGAGCTGCCCGGGGATGGCCAACAGGAACTACCTCTGGTCGGTCCGCTCCAACTACTGGGGGCTGGCTAACTAAAGAAGCTAATGATTGAGTTCCCATGGTGCAGAACCATGTTTCCAATTCACTAAGCCTCGACTCCAACGCTACAAATAAACTACATTTATTACATGTACCATTAGCACAGGAGACCAAGGACTAGCTAAACATTTGACACACCGAGCAGGAGAGAGCAAGAGAGTGAGAGGGAGAGAGAGAAGCTATTGCTAGCAGCTAAGCTAAAGAATGGTAGCTAGCAAAACTGAATAGTGTGTAAACTGTGGGATTAGCGAGAAAGTCGCTAAAAGAAGAAGAGAGCTACGAGTGCTTGAGCAGAACTAGTGCACGTTTAAATGTATAGCAGATAGTTAGTCACCGTAATAAAGAATCAAACAAAATTAACTGTGTTGAGTTAAAGCAACAAAAATACGCTACTAGTATCACACAAACACTGTGACCGGAAATGAGACAATATGCTTACCTCAGCACGTCAGTGGATCAGATGTAAAACACAATCATAATAGGCAAATATGTAACATCCAGTAACCTTACACTGAAAAAATAAATCTGAGTGGATGTAAATTTTATGTAATTTAATCTGTGATATTAAGAATAACATGTTCAATTTGTATCTTTACATGAATATATATAGTTTTGAATTAATCTGCATTTGTTCAAAACACAAAACAATGTGCATTTTTTCCTTTACAAAATGTATCTAAGTAATCCCAGCCAGTCTTTTTAGGTACACACACACAACAAACAATAACCTTGTTTTATTTTACTCGGTATAAAATAATTATAAAATAAGTGTGACCCCTTGCATTCCAAATGAAGAGGAACATGTGGACCGAACTTAAGGTAAGAATAAAGTTAGCAAAATAGTTGGTTGGGTATGTTTCACAGTTTTTACAGTTTTCGAATTGTTGTACAAAAACGAGGCTTTACATTTAATTTGAAGATAACATTGTTGTACGTGGATTTATACTAGAAGCCGGCGTAATGTAACTAACATTACCACGTGGCTATAAGTTACCTCTAATTCTAATGCCATGCAAAACTTACGCTGCTAGTTGACTATAGTTGCTTCATGTGTAATTGAAACTTTGCAAGTGGCGATAAAATAGTTGGTTCTAGTGTAATTGTAGGCTAACGTTAGCATGCAGCTATAAAATAAGGCATGTACTGTAATCTAAGGTTAGCATATAGATTTTTAGAGCAGCCTCAATAATGTTAAAGGGTAATTTCGTTTTTTTTCAACCTGGACCCTATTTTCCTATGTTTTTGTGTCTAAATGACTGATGGGAACAACAATCTTTGAAAATGGTCCAGTATTAAGCGAGACCGTTGCAGTCGGCAGCTGCGAAACAAGCTACGATGTAATGTTAATG